>NC_064616.1:77124300-77426400 GCF_023898315.1 Schistocerca nitens | reverse complement strand
TTTGTATTTTATTTTAATTGGATTTTCCATTAGTTTGCTAAACGCAACAGTAATCATCAAAGAGAAATTAAACAGCAAAAGAATTTTCTTTCACGATATCTAAAACGATCTGACAATGCTAAAGTTGTTTACAATTTCTACGCCAGTAGAAACCTACTGGTTCCAACGATATCATTATACCAGAGTAGTTTTAAGAGTATTTTCGTCTAGAAATGAATTGCGTTGACGGTTGATCGATCAAGAGCGGGAAAGGTAAAACTTTACCAATATATGACGAAAGGGACAAGTGCTTGAGAGAGGACTTCTCTATCAATACAAGTGCCTGAGAGACGACTTTAATTTCAGTCTCTTGGATAGTTTTGTTTCTCAAATCAAGAAGTGCGTTATCATGCAGTAGCACATGTGATGTAGTTGTGTTGCTTGATTTTCTTACGCTGAGACCGAAAGGTGTCTCAGTTGTTGACAACAAATTCCAGCTGTGTTGGACACAGCCCTTGGGGCAGAATTCGTAGCCCAAAACACACTTTTGGAGCTATCAGATGTAAAATATTATGTTCACACTACTCTTTGCTCGAGGTTATGTCTTTTGGAGGGGCTCAGCCTTTCATTTCTTCTTAGGAAGTTAACGATAAAGGCATCATAACACGTCACCAGTAACAGTACTGCATACGAATGCTCAATGAGCGACCTGATGTTCAATAATAGTCACTCCGTTGATTTTTATTGTTTCGAATTAGAGCATGCAGTACTACTACACCAGACTTCTGAACCTTACCTGTTGAATGCAAATGTCACATGATGGTAAAATGGTAATCTATCACATAAATCAGTAGTCGAGAATTCCTTAACGTGGAAAATCATTCATGCCAGAACGATCTTTGTTGAAACAAGAATATCTTTTTCTGGCGTATTTTTACCAAAAGCACTCGCTCCACACACAATTCAAATCTTTCTAGCTGCCTCCTCTGCATTCACCCCTCTGTTATACCAAAAGTAAACGTTGTGTTGCAGACGTTACACCTTTTTCCACTTGCGACTGAATTTTACAATGCTTAACTGTAGTTCATGATTTTCAAGTATGCAAAATCCAATGCTTAACTGCAAGATGATAACTAGAACTTCAAATTCGAAGATGACAGTTGATACACACACTGACAGCGCCGCGCCGCGTTCACCTGGGCGGCGCCGGATTTCAGGCGGCGGGTGGCGTCTGGCCGGTGGCCGGTAGCCGCTGCAGCGCGAGGAAACGCTCGAGCGTAAGCTGTTATGATCGCGGCGCAGCCACGAGCTGTCCTGCGGAATTGTTTCTGGAATACTTGTTATTGCTGGTGGGTAGAATGTTAAGCGAATTATCTTCGATGTTCAGTGAGACTCATAACTTTAGACCGACTGAGGTAAAAATAATAATAATAATAATAATAAGTTTAGAACGCACGACGCTTGCCCTTTTTTTTTTTTTAATGAATCGCTGCAGGAACAGGACGACGGGTAGGGCAGGGGTCGACACCCCAAGCCTGGCCATCCCGCCGCCACGCCCAAGCAACGTGTTCGAGTTCGAGGAACGAAGGATCAGGAAGAGGATGTAGTGGGTTTTATCGATGTTGTTTTATTTATTTATTTCTTTAATTTTTATAAAATTTTTTTGTACTATAGATTTATTTTTGTTTCATTACAAAGAAAGATCCTACAACTGCCGTAGCCGAGCGTCCGAGTCGTCTTCTCGTCTGTTGGGAGGGGTTCCCCCCTATTCCGTCCATAGAGGATCAATATGCTCCAGGATTCTTCTTCATTTTCAGCGTCTCATACGTGGAACGCCCCAGTGAGCAGGAGGATCCGCAAATAATGAACCTAAATAATTTGCGAAACGAGTACTGTACTTCGGAGGCGGCTGAAAGCTGCATGTGTCGTCATCAATAGGGACCAAAAGTCGAGTGTGCCTTTGGGAGCATCGCAAAATATGTAGTCGGGGCGCAATACATCATCACGGGAGATAGGCACCGGCAATCGCCGCAAGAGTAATGCCAGCATGCGCTGCGTCAGTAGCCAGCACTCGCTGGTCGCGGCACACGTCAGACGGTGTGCATCCGAGTCGGACACAAGGGGTTGTCCGTCAGATGTATGGAATGTGGCCTCTGACGAGTAGCGAACTTCCCATTCCAACCACGTACCACAATGAACGCACCGTCGAAGGTAGAAAAACCGTGTGTACCGCTCGCCACACCGTGTTCCAGGCAACTTCAGGATGTCTGTGGGCGACCGTATTTACAGGTCGCTGCTGTTGATAGAGGCGATAATAGTCTTTTGTGCTGGCTTCCGTGTCGTCGGAAGATCTGACCGTAAGTATCTGAAGTCAATCAAGAATTCTCTGATGTGGGCGACTGCCAGAGAAATGTGTCCTACAGAAACCGGGGGATGCAGAGAGTGTGGTGCCACTTCCGCTATCAGGGTGCCCGTCAGAGTGGCGTGGGCAGAGGTCCATGTGCGACGCATAGTGTTGAGATAAAGCGATCGCGCACAGTTATAGACATGAATTAAACCGATACCGCCCACCCGCTGCGGCAGTGTCAAGGTGGCGTATCGCACTTTAAAAACCAGACCGGTGCTTACGAAATGTCCATATGCTGCTTGAAATCTGTTGGCCATCGTAG
Source organism: Schistocerca nitens (assembly GCF_023898315.1). Taxonomy (NCBI): domain Eukaryota; kingdom Metazoa; phylum Arthropoda; class Insecta; order Orthoptera; family Acrididae; genus Schistocerca; species Schistocerca nitens. The sequence goes on along the minus strand of NC_064616.1, from coordinate 77,423,752 downwards.
CCGTCAAGGGAAGGATATGCGCAAAATAGTTCAGTTTTGAAACAAGATGGGTGTTAACATAACGTGTTCTGAGGAGCACATTCAAGCGACGCAGTTTGTTGTCCTGTAGCAGAGCACGTGTCTGGTGTAGGAGCCGGCGGTACGTAGCTGCCGCCGTGCGGCGGACATTGCTATAGAATTCCACTCCTAAACACTTGAGTACGGGCACCTTGTCAAAGGGCACCACAGTTACGTGGGAGAGTCCCCGTCCGACATCTTCACGTCGATGACGCTTCCAGCGACCTCCCCGTACTGGCGTAGCCACTGAAGCGCCATATGCATTTCATCCTCTGATCTGGCCAGCAACACCACATCATCGGCGAATGCACCACAACGAAAGGTTGAAAAGGTACAGTACCGCCCGACACTGAAAATACGTTCATGTTACTCGATAAATAAGAATGAATCCACTCGCTTGGCAGACCACCCATCTTGCAGGCCTGACTGCTTGATGCCACAGTATGAGCAAGGCATGTGGGTGCCTCTCAAGGTCACGTCCCGTAAGGACATACCAGTTAATCGCTGCCGTAGACCATGTAAAGCTGGTTCAAGCGCTGCAGCAAATAATATACCCGACAGGGGGCGCCCTTGTCGCACTGATTGTCCAACAACAATGAGAGCAGTCTGATAACCGTTGACCATCATGCGGGAGCGCGCTCCGTGGACCAGTCGAAGGACCACCTGTGCAGACTCCGGAGAGAGGCCCATGTGTTGCCCCTGTGGAGAGGGATGAGACATCATAAATGCTCGTGAATGTGCATTCACATCCCTGGTTTCTATGTGAGCCATCATGTATGAACAAGTGATAAAAAGGTGGGAACCCGTCTCCTGCCCCGGACCGACACCTCTGACATGGGGGGGGGGGGGGGAGGGACGCATGCAGCTCGCCCACCAGCCTCGCCCCTAGGCCGAGGGCACTCCCGAGCTGCCGGGTTCAGCACGCTGTCGCCAACGTACTGTTTCCTCTCGGTGGCCCCGTCGTCGACGATTTCACTCAGCGCGCCTCTGCAAGTATACCCTTCACTCCGGAGAAGCGGATGTACTTCTCGTCCCCCACCACCTGCTAGCCCGAGCTTCCATCTCTCGGCCAGGGACCCACTCCTACTCAGGTGGTGGGCCGGTCACCCAGTTGTTCAGCCATCTGGACTCAGCTAACCTGGCCCAGGCGATGTCACCACCCCTTGCGTTTGGCAGAACACGCCTCGGTTACCCACGGGCGCGGCGAAGCGTCCTTGCGACTCGCGTCGAGATCCCGTGCCGACAAACGAGGTTGCAGAGCAGCTGGTGTTCTGTGCTCTGTGCAGAGAGGGAGAGGAGCAGCAGCCGGGCAGTGCAGAGGAGTCGCACACACGGTGAGCCTAGCAGCCCCGCTCAACCCTCCCCAGCCGGTCGGGGCGGCCGAGCGGTTCTAGGCGCTTCAGTCTGGAACCGCGCGATCGCTACAGTCGCAAGTTCGAATCCTGCCTCGCGCATGGATGTTTGTGATGTCCTTAGGTTAGTTAGGTTTAAGTAGTTCTAAGTTCTAGGGGACTGATGACCTCCGCTGTTAAGTCCCGTAGTGCTCAGAGCCATTTGAACCATTTTCAAGCCTCCCCCCAAGGGACAGATCTTAGGTCCCTGCACACAGCTCGCCCTGTGCCACGCACCATTCGCTTTTGCTTCAGGTTGGGTCACATCTCTCCATTCTGACGCAAGGCACATCCGGGCGGGCCCGGAAAATGACGAGCTTAACGTCTGGCACCACGGGAAGGCGAGGCGGAAAGAGCCACTTGGGAAGGAGAGGCTATGTATGGCGCATCACTCCCCCGTGTGAGTCCTATCGGTGGCACGCCCGACCAGAAAGCGATACACCATGGTGCGAAATTCCGTGCCTTACGGCGTGCCGGCGGCGGTCGGGCCTGCACCGTGCGTACCGTGCAAGAGACCGAGGAACTGCGAGCTTGCGCCCACGCTCAACTCATCCGACCTCGCGCCAGACATCGTACACAGCTTGTTGTCTGTCGGCCAAAGTTCCTCAGAGGGTGGAGGCTGGCTAGACACCAGCTTACTGCAGCAGTGAAATATTCCTAAGTACCGCGACTCCCACGCCACGCGTATGGCGAGCCTTATGTTGGAACTCAGTGGACAGGTGGACAGCTAAGCTTCATCACTGTGGATAGCCACGGTTTCTCTGAAACTCAGAACCCCATCAGTCTCTCCGGTCGAATACACAGGCAGAATGGAGGCTTGACTGAACGCCTTGAGTTCGTAAGTTCGGTTATTTATACCCTTACAACTACACTTCTTATGTAGTTCTACAAGGGGATAGTGGGAACGAGTAGGTTTCACAAATTACATGTCCTATCAGATATCCTAGCTCGTTCTGTACCGAGCACAGGATTCTATGCCTGGACAAATTTGCAATATGTGAGTTTCTCAAGTGCTCTGAGTTACTAAGTATTACATCACCCCTTGTAACACTGTGTTGCGGCGTTCATGGTTCTGTTTGCCTTGGCTGTGACTGGTCTTGCCAACTTCACCTGGCTGGAATGTTTTCATGTAATGTCAACAATACTGCCCAGTGGCTTACTCACCCTCAACATGTGACTTTGTGGTGTGCAGTGTCCAGTCACGGAATAATCAGTGGAATATTCCGGTCCAGGCGACTTGTTGGGCGCTTAACGTGCCAAGGCCGATGTCAGCTCGTCGGGTGTAATGGGCAACAGCAGACTATCATCGGGTGCCACGTCCCGAGGGGCGGGAAAATCGTGCAACAGCTCGTCATAATCACGAACATTTCGCGGATCTTCCATGTACAAGGTCCCATAGTGTCTGGCGAACGTGTACGCGATGTCCGTTTGTGTCACTGCGCGGCCGCCCTCCTCCGTCTTTACCGACGTAATGAGCTGACGTTTACGGTAGCGCCTCTCGCGCACTATGTGATACACTGACGCCGTTTCGTTGGGGATACAGACTTGCACTCGCGCACGGATGCGGACACCTTCTAGCTGCTCTGTCCTGATGCGAAGTACGCGAGCTTTGATGCGTTGTACGGACATCTGACGTTCGGGAGACGGCGGTTGCGTCGCCAGCTCACGTAACGCTGTATAGTAAAATTCCGATATTGCCCTTTGCCAGTTTGCTCTGTTACGCCCGTAGGCCATCAAGGTCTTTCGGAGTGCAGGTTTGACACATCCCAGCCACCACAGCAACGTGGAAGCATACATGGGCAGGCGCCTGATGCATCGACGCCACGTGTCAGTGACTGCTCACCGACACGCTTCCTCGCGTAGGAGGGAGACGTTCAGCGTCTCCGGGCCCCTGCTGCGTCTTGTGAGTTGTCGGGGTAAGGTGACAGTGCAGATGTACGCGAGATGGTCCGTGAAGGCCGTCGGCCAGAGTTCTGCATCACGGGTTGCTGTGCGGAGGGCACGCGAGACGTATATCCGGTCCAGACGACTGGCAGAATGGCTGGTAAAGTGCGTATATCCACTCTGGGTTCCATGATGTAAGAGCCATGTGTCGTGGAGCGCGAGGTCTCGTATCAATGCTTGTAGAGCCGGGCATGGGACGTAATGCGGTATCTGGTCCTCGGGCCGCAGAACACTGTTAAAATCGCCGCCCACTATGTAATGGTCCATATTTCCTTGCAAAAGGGGGGCTACCTCCTCCGAATAGAAGATATGCCTGTCACCACGGTGCGAATTACCGGAGGGAGCGTAGACGTTAATGAGGCGGACTGCGCCAAGTATGAGTGCGATGCCTCGCCCGTTCGGCAAGTACGTCACGTCCGTCGCGTCTATGCCATCTCGGAGAAGGATGGTCGTCCCTCCTGCGCCATCACCTAAGGGTAGGCTGTAGGTGGTGTAGCCATACAGGTCTAAACGCAGCTCGGGACGGACCTCCTGGAGAAGGGCAATGTCCAAGTCTGCCGCTCTGATCATGTCGTGTAACGTACGGGATTTGACAGTAGAGTGGACACAATTTACATTGACTGTTCCCACACGGTATGACTGAAACATATCAAGAGGCGGAGGCAGTGTGCCGGTGCAAGCCCACAGTGATCACACACACCACACAGCCATCCATCTGCATGCTGTTCATTACTGTGCCGTATGAGTCCCTGACTGGCAGAGCCCTCCGGGCTCAATGTCAGCCATGGGCTCTGGTGGAGATATCGATGTTTGCTGTGCATCATCTGCCTCCATATCGCCTGCCCAATCACCAAGAGACGATTGTGATGTCATTGGTGGCTGGTCGCTTTCACAGGAGCCCACATTTTGGGAGTCGACCCAATGCGCCTCGTTTTCTGGGCCACCAAATTTAGGAGAGTGTTCCTTGTCTTCAGGCACCTTCTGGTGAATGATACCACTGGAGTCCGTTGCAATTGTGGACGAGTCAACGAAGTCGATGTCTTCCGCCGGCTTCACATCCCTGTCCTGTTCTTCAGCCGACAATCGTCTCTTCTTGTGTCGCTTGGGTGATTTTTGCTTTCGGGTCCGAGATTCGACATCCACCGGAGGGCGGGGCTCGACACAGTCTCGGTCGCTAGGAATCCCTGTGTCCGATCCCGACAGTGACGGTGGCTGGGTGCCCACGACGCTGCGGTTGGCAGAGGCTGTAGGAACCTCTGCACCGTTGGGCTGCGGCGTCGTCGACGGCGCTGACTCTCCAACGGAGCTGGCAGCGGCTTGAGGAGGTAGCAGGTTTTGATCATCCATCACATCATGTCGTGCCGCCTCCACATATGTTAGGGGGAAAGAGGTCATAGCGGATCGTTGGGGAAGTTCATTACGGGGCACCTGAACGAGGCGGCGCTGCAGACACTCGGTTCTAACATGGCCCTCTTGGCCGCAGCCCGAGCAGGTCCTCGGTTGTCCATCATATACATTCCTGGAAATGGAAAAAAGAACACATTGACACCGGTGTGTCAGACCCACCATACTTGCTCCGGACACTGCGAGAGGGCTGTACAAGCAATGATCACACGCACGGCACAGCGGACACACCAGGAACCGCGGTGTTGGCCGTCGAATGGCGCTAGCTGCGCAGCATTTGTGCACCGCCGCCGTCAGTGTCAGCCAGTTTGCCGTGGCATACGGAGCTCCATCACAGTCTTTAACACTGGTAGCATGCCGCGACAGCGTGGACGTGAACCGTATGTGCAGTTGACGGACTTTAAGCGAGGGCGTATAGTGGGCATGCGGGAGGCCGGGTGGACGTACCGCCGAATTGCTCAACACGTGGGGCGTGAGGTCTCCACAGTACATCGATGTTGTCGCCAGTGGTCGGCGGAAGGTGCACGTGCCCGTCGACCTGGGAGCGGACCGCAGCGACGCACGGATGCACGCCAAGACCGTAGGATCCTACGCAGTGCCGTAGTGGACCGCACCGCCACTTCCCAGCAAATTAGGGACACTGTTGCTCCTGGGGTATCGGCGAGGACCATTCGCAACCGTCTCCATGAAGCTGGGCTACGGTCCCGCACACCGTTAGGCCGTCTTCCGCTCACGCCCCAACATCGTGCAGCCCGCCTCCAGTGGTGTCGCGACAGGCGTGAATGGGGGGACGTATGGAGACGTGTCGTCTTCAGCGATGAGAGTCGTTTCTGCCTTGGTGCCAATGATGGTCGTATGCGTGTTTGGCGCCGTGCAGGTGAGCGCCACAATCAGGACTGCATACGACCGAGGCACACAGGGCCAACACCCGGCATCATGGTGTGGGGAGCGATCTCCTACACTGGCCGTACACCACTGGTGATCGTCGAGGGGACACTGAATAGTGCACGGTACATCCAAACCGTCATCGAACCCATCGTTCTACCATTCCTAGACCGGCAAGGGAACTTGCTGTTCCAACAGGACAATGCACGTCCGCATGTATCCCGTGCCACCCAACGTGCTCTAGAAGGTGTAAGTCAACTACCCTGGCCAGCAAGATCTCCGGATCTGTGCCCCATTGAGCATGTTTGGGACTGGATGAAGCGTCGTCTCACGCGGTCTGCACGTCCAGCACGAACGCTGGTCCAACTGAGGCGCCAGGTGGAAATGGCATGGCAAGCCGTTCCACAGGACTACATCCAGCATCTCTACGATCGTCTCCATGGGAGAATAGCAGCCTGCATTGCTGCGAAAGGTGGATATACACTGTACTAGTGCCGACATTGTGCATGCTCTGTTGCCTGTGTCTATGTGCCTGTGGTTCTGTCAGTGTGATCATGTGATATATCTGACCCCAGGAATGTGTCAATAAAGTTTCCCCTTCCTGGGACAATGAATTCACGGTGTTCTTATTTCAATTTCCAGGAGTGTATAACAATTGCGCGGCAGCCACCAACGAAAATATATGATGGAACGTGCTTCTTAAGTTCTATGCGCACTTGTCGTACCCCGTTAAGGACAGGGTACGTTTCGAATGTGTTCCATTTCTCCTCTGTGTGGCTCAGAACTGTGCCGTATGTCCGCAGCGCATCAACGACTAGGTTGGCAGGAACTTCGAACGGTAGTTCAAAGATGCGCACGGTACGCACCCCCAGACCAACATGGTCAAGTCCTACCACGCTCACATTACCGTCTGTGTGACAGAAGCGAAAGCCGTTTGCAGATCGTTGGAGTAATCTGTCGCACGCCGCTTCGTCAATCAGTTTGAGGTACACTGTGCTGGTTACAATAGACAGATGAATGCCTATCAGTTCTTGTGGTTCTATGTGCATGATGTCTCGTAGAAACCGTTCAATTTCATGGGCCTTCGGTCTCGTGTACGATGCGTTGAACGTTAGTTTGATTGTAGCTTTTCGATATGAGAACGCCATGGCGGGTCGATACAGGTACTATAAGGTAATACAACGACGCGACCGCGCGCTAGCGGGTAAACAACAACACCTGCGGAGCACTGCCCGCATGGTATCACGGCTGAAAGCCGACTACCAATAGACCACGGGCTCACATAGTCCGACAACGTCTCGGAAGTAGACAACACTACCTCCTAACACTTCCGCATCTTACAGTGTTGCCAGATTGTGCATATGGCCGGACTAAGAGTTGTCAGGGGCGGTCAGTTTTATTGGACACCTTAAGTGAATGACTCGGACTTAGTCTCTGTGGCGGCCGGCCGGCGGTCAGTTTTATTGTCTAAGACTGTACGTCATGATTACAAGGTAACAAATTAAAACAAAGAGGAAATCGATATTTTAGACTCTATCCCGAGGGAAAAAGAGCTCAGCTTCAGCCTTGTTTAAGTAACAGCTTTATAACATTAAAAATTTATTTATTAAGTAATTGCAACTGTTAATTAAGAATGAAACCACCATCAAAAGATAGGTGTTCGAAAATTTATAACTCTACCGAATATTAAATCTAAAGCCTTTCCTCTCTACATGAAGGATACTGACGTCATGAACTTTTTTATGCTTCTGTCCGCAGCTCGTGGTGGTGCGGTAGCGTTGTCGCTTCCCGCGCCCGGGTTCCCGGGTTCGATTCCCTGCGGGGTCAGGGATTTTCTCTGCCTCGTGATGACTGGGTGTTGTGTGATGTCCTTAGGTTAGTTAGGTTTAAGTAGTTCTAAGTTCTAGGGGAGTGATGACCATAGATGTTAAGTCCCATAGTGCTCAGAGCCATTTATTCTTGTGGCCTCTAATTAAAAAATGATCGGAAAAAGACGAATGATACTTGTTGGTGCCTTTTTTCCTAAGGGATTTCTTTGTATCTAACAGAAATTGCCGTTTTATGCTTGTCGCATCTTACAAGTATTGTCTTTTCATTTCTTACATAAAAAACGCGTGAAACGTAAATATGTATACCTGCATTCCTGTGAATAATTCTGGCGAAAAGACATACTTTGGTTGTCAAAGAACGGTGATAGTATTTCATAGTCACCCAATAAACGAGGCTTACCAACATCATCACCACTAGCACTACCATATTCATGCTACAGTCGGCCATGACAGTCGGACTGAAGGGGGGATGCACAGACCGACGTATTTATATCCACCGTCGGTATGTGAGGTCCAAGTTCTGGAACTCGATTCACATCTCAGCATTCTTAGCTGCTTAGCACTACTGATAGTGCAGTGTATTCAGTATTGACAGCTGTCCACATACGACTAATTCTGGGAACTCGATCTCGTCGTAGCGTTGACACGTGCATTCTCTCAGTGCGTGCACTTTCGCACCCCACTGGGGCCGCAGTTGGCAAGCAGTGTTCGTTCTGCACACATCGCGCGTGCTCAGGCCTGACAACTCAGAAGACTATTGTTAAAACACTCCACATCTGCCTTGCTGTACGCTACTAGCTCTTCCATACCACTCTCTTGCAGAATTTACGTGTAGCATTTTAAGTTAACAATTTTGACAGACGAATTACCGTTAAAAGCTGTTATTCCGTCGCTTTTAAACTCTGGAGATGGTTATTATTTTGCTGGGTGTGCAATATCTTGTCTGGCACATTTTAGATGCAACATAACCATCTTTTTTTTAAAAAAGTGGATCCAGATGTGAACTGAGCTTTATAAATAGATTATTCATGTATTCCTTGATGCAGTAAACAGTATCTATTCAGACATTTTGGATCCAACGTACGGCTAGTTACCGTTACAACACTATGTGATCAAAAGTATCCGGACACCTGGCTGAAAATGACTTACAAGTTAGTGGCGCCCTCCATCGGTAATGCTGGAATTCAATATGGCGTTGGCCCACCCTTAGCCTTGATGACAGTTTCCACTCTCGCAGGCATACGTTCAATCAGGTGCTGGAAAGTTTCTTGGGGAATGGCAGCCCATTCTTCACGGAGTGCTGCACTGAGGAGAGGTATCAATGTCGGTCGGTGAGGCCTGGCACGAAGTTGGCGTTCCGAAACATCTCAAAGGTGTTCTAAAGGATTCAGGTCAAGACTCTGTGTAGGCCAGTCCATTACAGGGATGTTATTATCGTGTGAGCACTTGGCCACAGGCCGTGCATTATTAACAGGTGCTCGATCGTTTTGAAAGATGCAATTGCCATCCCCAAATTGCTCTTCAACAGTGGGGAACAAGAACGTGCTTAAAACATCGATGTAGGCCTGTGCTATGATAGTGCCACGCAGAACAATAAGGGGTGCAAGTCCCTCTCCATGAAAACCACGACCACACCATGACACCACCGCCTCAGAATTTTACTGTTGGCACTACAGACGCAGGCAGATGTCGTTCAGCGGGCATTCGCCATACCACTCGCTGCCATCAGATCGCCATATTGTGTACCGTGATTCGTCACTCCACACAACTTTTTTCCACTGTTCAATCGTCCAATGTTTAGGCTCCTTACACCAAGCGAGGCGTCGTTTGGCATTTACCGGCGTGATGAGTGGCTTATGAGCAGCCGCTCGACGACGAAATCCAAGTTTTTTCACGTGCCGCCTAACTGTCATAGTACTTTCAGTGGATCCTGATGCAGTTTGAAATTCCTGTGTGATGGTCCGGATAGATGTCTGCCTATTACACATTATGACCCTCTTCAACTGTCGGCGGCCTCCGTCAGTCAACAGACGAGATCGGCCTGTTCGCTTTTGTGCTGTACGTGTCCCTTCACGTTTCCACTTCACTATCACATGAGAAACAGTGGATCTAGAGATGTTTAGGAGTGTGGAAATATCGCTACAGACGTATGACACAAGTGACAGCCAATCACCTGACCATGTTTGAAGTCCTTGAGTTCCGCGGAGCGCCCCCTGCTCTCTCACGATGTCTAATGACTACTGAGGTCTCTGATATGGAGTACCTTGCAGTAGGTGGCAGCACAATGCACCTAATATGAAAAACCTATGTTTTTGGGGGTGTCCGGATACTTTTGATCACATAGTCTATTTACAGTAATTGCTAATATCTCTCTGCGTTTAAATCACTATATAGCAGGAAATAGTGCAAGTAACCGACTTCCTAAAATCTGTTGCATGTTGAATTCGGGAATCCCATGCGTGGGTCAAGGGGCAGCTGTCTGGATGTGTGGTGAATTGAGATAGAGAGGGGGACATCTCGCAAAATGCCCTCAGTATAGTGCTGGCCAGCTGCGTGGCATCTTGGTGCTATGTGTTAAGATGTGCTGCTGACACATAAGTGGATGCAGGATTTGTGTTATTCCAGTATTCAAACGAAAAAAAATTAATTATAAAATGACGTTGCTCTTACCCACCTGGAACACCATCTACAGTGGGTAGCACAGCAGGCAGTTTTTAATGGGTGAGGTGATCGTGCTGTCGGCATTTGATGTGGGTATCACATGACAGGGAGAATCACATTGTAGATACATGAAACTTATTTTTCTGTATATATTGCTTTACTGCATGAGAATGTAAAAGTTGGGCAGCTGTCATGATTTGTAGTGCTTACAGACAACATGTATACCCTTTGATGAATAGTAAAAATTTGTCTTTCTGCATAGTGGGGAAAGTGCACCTAATCATGTCATGCAAATATTCAAAAGGAGATGTCTTATCTTACCGTCAGTTTCTTTATGCTTGCAGTTTTGGCCTATTTCAATACTTTTTACAGCTGGCCATACTTGACAAGGACTACAACTGGACATGTGTTTTTTCGGTTCACCCACAGTTCAGTAGTGCTGTATATTCTTTGTGTGTACAGGGTAAATATTGCATCTATAAATTGGAGAATAGATCAGCTGTATGCTGTAATTAAAACTATATGTAGGCAGATAATAGCGCGTGTTTAATACACTGATTCTTTTCCTTGAGACCCACGAACCGATTCGACCAGTAGAGGGAATGTCCTGGCAATTTGGGTGTTGTAAAAGTCCTTAGTCAATGCTTTTAGCACTCACAGACTCGGCAGAAATGCATGTGTGTAGGGAGAGGCTGAGACTTGTACAAATGCGAGGTCAGTCGAGTATTTAATGTAGATAAGCAAGAAGGCAGTGCAAGACACGTTTCAATCTTGTACTTAGAATGGAAATTTATGTAAAAATCAGGAACAGTTATATAAATTACGGAAAATAGCTAGTACTCTGCTGCTAAATGTGTTGATTAAGATATGAGACTTTGAGGCAGCCATTAATTATATTGATACTGGCTAGCAATTTCAGGTAGGCTAGCACTCTGTCACACACACACACACACACACACACACACACACACACACACACACACACACACACAAACAAACAAACAATTCGCCTTGAGGAATACATTTATTTTTTATATTATATTTTTTCACCTGAATTTACCATGCAGTCTCAAAGTATCTTACCTCATCATTTTCTTAATTGTGCTTCTAATGGTCTCAGTACAGTGATTTACAGAAACTCATGTAACTAGAACAATAATGAAAAATTAATTTCTTATGGGAAATAAGCCCATCCTAAACATCTCGCATCAAAGAAGAAACCTACAATGGAGAGCTAATTGTCTAAGAACAGTGGAGCCCTACAGCTATTGGCTGAGAGAAACAGTACAAAATTGTAGGCAGGTAGATAATAGTATGCATTTGACACACTAGTTCTTTTTCTTAAGTGCTAAGAAATAACTCTGCTTGATGGTATTGTGTCGGTCCATAGTTAGCACATTTAGCAATCGTCACATGGTAGGAATGCATTTGTGTAGGGACGGCAAAAATGCAAGCTGCTTAATAAAGATAATACGATGAACAAATACTCTAACATACGTGATCGCTAATGCATATTCACAGCATCTGAATATTTAATGTAAATGCGTTACACAGTCTCGATATTTGTGGAGTGCCTACAGAAAAAGTCCAATACTATTCTGATAGATACAAAAGGTATTAATTATACAAATATTGGCTACCACTCTTTTATGTTCAGTCACACACAATTCGCCAAGAAAACCGAATTTTTTTGTAGAATTCACACATACACCATAATGTCAAAGTATTGTACATTATTATTTACCACCATTTTGCAGAATATGCTGTGGCATCACACACACTGTAGTGTCAAAGAATCTCACTCAGCTACTTTTTTAACTCTGCCTCTCATTACAGAACAGATGGATGGCACCATACCAGCGCTCATTAATGATGGCTCTCAAATATTTTTTTGATGTAAATGCTCATCTGCAAGAATGGATGTATTTACATATCTACTAATTCTTTTTTTGGGTTGGTGCATCTGCATTTTGGTTTACTTTACCATTTTTATAATTTCTTACAAACTGACGTTTTATAGCCATTTTTCCCAATTTCCAGATTTGGTATCACTCGGCTAACATTTTTACAGTCTTTGTTATGACATCATTATTTTATACTGTTGAAGTATCTTATCATGGCATATATACAACTTATGTATAACATATGTATGGTGTTTGTATGATGTATACATTGAGTATTTGTGGCGTAATTGATGCATATGCATGACGTGATTTTGGTATATACACTGGCATAACCTGTTGCGCTGACATAATGCTGCCATTACGACTATGTTACACCATTGTGATGCCATGTATACATCACATAAGCCACGTATATGTCATTTGATTCCATAAGATCGTTTGGTTACTTTTGTGCAAGAAAGATTAATTTTGTAAAAGCGCCGGCCGCGGTGGTCTCGCGGTTCTAGGCGCGCAGTCCGGAACCGTGCGACTGCTACGGTCGCAGGTTCGAATCCTGCCTCGGGCATGGATGTTTGTGATGTCCTTAGGTTAGTTAGGTTTAAGTAGTTCTAAGTTCTAGGGGACTTATGACCACAGCAGTTGAGTCCCGTAGTGCTCAGAGCCATTTGAACCATTTGAGCCATTTTGAAAAAGCAAAAACCCTAGTACTGAACTAGAATGCAGAGCATATTGCTCAAAAGAAGTGGGGGTTCCTCCATATTGATTATTAATAAAATACGCTAATTTTAAAGACTGTACTATGAAATCATATTTTGTACTGTCTAAGTATATTACTGCAGGGACGGTTTCTAACTATGTGTGTTAAGTGTCAATAAAAAGAGAATTTACAATATGATCACTGTACTCTATACCAATTACCATCATGTAGTGGCATAAATTATAATGCAGACCCCAAAAAAAGATGTACAGGAGTACAGGCATGGCCATGTCAGCAACTAAATGTTAGCAGTATTGAAACTATACATAAAGAAACTGAACGTTTGTGTCTTGATCCAATAACCCGGATCTTAATTTGTTAAACGGTAGTTTCAACTGCTCACACACAGGTTCACCAGTAAGTAGCAACATATATTTTTAAAAACACTAGGTAGCTGGATAGGACATGAGGAAAATAACACAATTTTTTTGTATGAATATATATTTTTGATTTATTTACAAATATAAATTTATTTACAACCATTGTTAAGTAGCACAGTATTCCATGAAGAGTTGTTTTCTACAGGCCTTAATTTCAACCTCTATTTCATTGAGTTCAAACACAGACATCGGACTACCATTCATGAGCTCAAAAATGGTTCAAATGGCTCTAAGCATCATGGGACTTAACATCTGAGATCATCAGTCCCTTAGACTTAGAACTACTTAAACCTAACTAACCTAAGGACATCACACACATCCATGCCTGAGGCAGGATTCGAACCTGCTACCGTAGCAGCAGCACGGTTACAGACTGAAGTGCCTAGAACCGCTCGGCTGCAGCAGCCATCCCATTCATTAACTCAGACTCTGTAGACTTGGTAGCTTCCACATCTTCACACTTTGGTACAGGGAGATACAGGCACTGATGCATTGTTCCAATTGGTACATATCTACTCTGTTGTTGTGGAAATACTCCATAGATTCATAGTTCACCCCTCATACATGTGGGCACCAATGGCATACACTGTCTGCTGCAATCGGTAATGCACAATATAGGTCTTTACATTTAACAAGCCTTGAATGTTTTGGATGTAAGTTTGTGTCCCATGATATTAATTCTAATATTGCCTCACCATACAATTCGACTATAATCACTTTATGACCAAGCATGTAAATGGCAGTCAGAGTATGAGATGTGTCATACTTGACCATCATCTTCCTCTCTATACATTCCGTCATACCACAAACATAGTCCCACTCATACCGTGAATATTGAACTTTAGCACCAAAACATTGTGTGTTTTCCAGTTTCATTACCACGTCAAAGTCACAATCTGGTGATAGACCCACATTAACATGCTTAGATCCACTCACTGTTGTGTTATAAGCGTTAGCGAAAAAGTGCTCTTGCAGCTTGGTGAACTGTCGTAGTTCTAGCTGTGGTTGTGATGTTGAATAGTTGAAGAATACTGACATGTTGGGAGGACGTCCTGTGGATAATGGCCACTGCTGTTGCTCCTGCTGTGGTTCAGGCAGGAATACTTGTGTGTCTTTGTCTGTAACGATAATTACAAAGCCCTAAGTATAGAGAACCACACCGCACATAATAATAATAATAATAATAATTAGAGATAGATGAATACTTTTATTGATAGTTTTGTTTTTCCCAGCTGACTGCTGCTGCTGCTGGCAGCATTTATTACTGGACCAGATACAGACATAAAATGAGAGTGTACAGGCAACCGAATTATAAAACTTAAAATTACTCTAAGGGTGGGGGGCCAAGCTTGCATGCCATAGGTGGCACATAGGCCATGCAGTGCAAAGTCATTGAACATGGGGAGGAGGGGGAGGGGAAGGGGAGGAAATTCTGGAAATGTTGATCTCATGGTATGAGCACAATGCTGATGTCAGTGTTTTAGTAAAGCTGATGCTGATGTCAGCAGTTCCTGGAACACTGATGCTGAGGTCAGCAACTTTTGGGCTCATACTGCCAGTGACCCTCTACTTATATTACCCCCTCTATGGAGAGGACTCAGCCTCTCGGGTCTTCCTTAGGACTGCTTCTCCACTGTGTGTTGGGTATATAACACAGGTTTCCCTTCCAAAACATCTGACAGTACAATTTACAATGTTCAGAGTCTGCATCTGACTTCAACCCATACATCATAAATGCCTCCTTACACTGTTTAGTTGCTTACATCTACCCAACGTAACAGTCATTTAGTTCTTCTAGAATTTCATCACTTTGTGCTTCTAAACTCCATCGATTGTGTCAAAACATATGCCCTTGACAATTTGCAAATACTCACTGCTTACTCCATGGCCTTATATCCTCTTAAATTCTATCAGATGCAGTTTGTTTTACAACACCATATTCATTTTTACACTCTAGCAAAAATTACTGGAGGATTGGTCTGCTGAGCAGCCCACCACCTGAAATAGATGAAGAGGTAGAGTCACTATGGCGCTAAATATTGCAACAATCAATGTCATGGTTCGTCATTGTTGCCCTTCCTGCTATTCTTTAACATGCTGCATTAACTGCTCCAAGAGATTTACCCCTCTTGTGTCTATGTTAAATGCTTAAGAGAATGGATCGGGTCTGGTTTCCATGTATGGTTCAGAAAGGTTAGGTTCTGCTTAGGGAATATCTCCATTGGCTCTTCCGCCAATACAGCTGTGGCCGCATTATGTTCAAGTGAGTAACTCTCGTCATTATGGCTGGTATATGGGTAGCTGACCCTGTTATGTCACATGCTGTCACGTTAATCAAGAACCACTATCTTTCAGATCCAAGCATCTCATTCCCATGACCCTTCCTTGCTCATTGCAGCTCAATACTACTACCACACCGTGACATACAGAATAAATCCAATGTAGACCTGCTCGCTGGAAAGGTGGCCTAGGTCATACGATATCGCTTGGACATGCTGCCTCCTGATCTGCCCATGAATATCTGCACTGAACGTGGGATCATGCTCGTGTGAATCAAACAATTTGGCCATACTGTAACTTTTCCCCTCTGGCATTGGGCATTGTCACAGCTGTGTCTCTATCATTCCTGCATGATTGTCTCCCTCTTCAAACATCAGCACACACTAACAGCTCCCAATTTCACCATATAGGAGTGTACGGCGTAATACTTAAAATGTGCATGACTGTCCAACATCAGGAACCTAACCAGAATGCACAATTGTGCCTAGTCCATCCTAACTTCCACTGATGCCATACGATAATATAAAGACAAGTTCTGCCCACTCGGCTCCCTTATCAATCCTAGGTCTTGAAACTTGATTGGTGACTATTTTTTTAACTTGTGTATATTTGTAATTATTGTTTATTCTGCTGATAGACGTACGGAAATATGTGACGTTGTTTCTCTGACAATAATAGAATTCTGACTGAGAACAAAAAGAAACAGAAATTAAAGACTCTTCCTACAAATCATAAAGAAATCAATTCTCAAGTATCTGACTACGAGTTTTAAAATATTCTGTAACAATTTCTAACAACTGTTTTGCAATGCTCCTGTACGCAATGGACAACTTACCTCGTATTGCCGCTGCAACTGTGTGATCAGCAACATGCTAAAAATGTTTCAAAAGCAATACTGTGATCCATGCATGGTCATAATAATTGAAACATTGGTCAACTAGCCTCAAACGATATAAATAAAATGAAAGAAACCAATAACAACTTTAATTTACTATATTCGCAAAATAGATTATTTAAACACTTACAGACGTTAGACAGACTTCAATTACTCCGCAACGTCTGTACTCAATAAACAGGTATCTAGCCACAACAAAGATATTATTATTACTCTCAATGTATGCATACACAAATCTGGCAAAATCCCTCCAGTGCGCACACAAGCGACAGCTACGTGCAACAAGAAGACAAATTACCGAAACTCCTCAATTAATACAAAAGTCTCCTCCGGCGCTACTAGCAGGTTGCGACCTCTCATGTCGCGCGGCTTCTCCCCACCACAGGCTGCGTCCGACCACTTCCCATTCCTCTCAACAACTGTTCGCTCGCTACTACTCGAGATAATAATATCTCAGACTCAGAGTTTGTGTATGCACACCACAGCAGAATCGTTGCCCAACATTGCAAAGAAGTATTAACGTCCAACTTTCAGTCTGGCGGAAGTTTTCTCCGCACTTTTATCAACATATGCTGTTTTCATCACCATACCGTATACTGTTCTGGGGACAACAAGAGGAGACTCAGCTGCCCGTGTAACACATGATGAATAGCCTATTGCAAGCTCATCTTCTTTTAAGATGTCAGGTAATTTCAACTCACAGTTACAGGCTCTATGCTCAATAAAACTATTAGAGAGAACTGACAGTGATTGTGATGCAGAATTTAATGGCAGCTAGATGAGTGAAGTCATTTGAGGTGGAGGTTCTGAGCGCTTGTGTTGTCGGCCAATCATGTCGCGATGGCCAGAGGCAAAATTTTTTATGACTGCGACAGACTGAGGGAGTGACAGCTGTTCCTGGACGGGGCGAAGTACATTCCACCGTTTCAACAGGGTTCCTCATGTTGTTTTCTGGGAAACTTCCTGTAAGATTGGTATCAGCTTTCACCGGAATGGGCGAAATGGCGTGACGGTGTAGGACGCCGCACATTGGATGGCTGAGAGAGCTGTGGCGTTTTTTCGAAGTCACGTAGTTGCATGAGCCACACTGTTTCTCACACGGGCGCAAAATAACAGTGTGCTGACTGGGTTGTTGACCGTGGGGTCAGAAAACGAAACAGCAGGTGCCTGTTCGATGTCGAAATGTTTTAGGATTGGAGGAACAGTTTTTTCCCATCTTATGGAGGGAGATTGTAAGGTACATATAGCGAACTGTGATTGACGCAGGACTACTTTACCAGCCTTCAATTGGGGGGTTTACCTTTTTGGTGCAAACTCCAGGTGCAGCTTTCGCGGCTTGAATGTAATGAGTGAAAGCTGGGATTTTATCACGAATAGTCAATGGAATGGTCGATTCACTCTTGGAGAAGGGATTTGGTTTTGAACTCGGAGCCTGGGGGCGAAGTTGGATCCGAACGAGAGCAGGAGACGGTTGTCCACCGCTCGACATGACACCGAGGTGCACTGGGCATCATATCTACATGTACAGGGTGAGCATTTCGCAGCACTGGCACTAGGAATATTTAGAGTGATATTCCCTTACTTCAATGTGTGTTAACAGCAGCAACAGTCGCTGTCCGATTTAAGGGCATTCTGGAAGTTTGTTTCCGGTTCAAAATGGCTTTGAGCACTATGGGACTTAACATCGGAGGTCATCAGTCCCCTAGAACTTAGAACTACTTAAACCTAACCAACCTAAGGACATCACACACATCCATGCCCGAGGCAGGAATCGAACCTGCGACCGTAGCAGTCGCGCGGTTCCAGACTGAAGTGACTAGAACCGCTCGGCTACAACGGCCGGCGTTTGTTTCAGGGAACAGTTCACACTGTCATTCACATTTAGCACAAACAATTCCCATTATCCATTTTTTAAAGTGAGAATTAGAGTCTAGGCATGACCCTTCAGTTTTGTCAACTGTGTATCAGAACATGTCACTTTATGAACAAGAGGAAGAATATAATCGACGTGTTATGTTGAGCTGTGTTCCATTTGATTCATGTCTTTTAGAAGTAAATTTGGCATAATATTTAATTCTAGCAGTTCTTCAAGTAGACACGATCTTTTGATAGCCATTATTAATTTTAGTTATCTATGTAAGAATAATAGGAGTCATCTTGCAATAAATATACAACTTGTCGCTTTCACATTCACAACACATTGCAATGAGCAAGGAAGGGTCATGGGAATGAGATGGTTGGATCTGAAAGGTAGTGGTTCTTGATTAACGTGACAGCATGTGACATAACAGGGCCAGCTACCCATATACCAGCCATAATGACGAAAGTTACTCACTTGAACATAATGCGGCCACAGCTGTATTGGCGGAAGAGCCAATGGAGATATTCCCTAAGCAGAACCTAACCTTTCTGAACCATACATGGAAACCAGACCTGATCCATTCTCTTAAGCATTTAACATAGACACAAGAGGGGTAAATCTCTTGGAGCAGTTAATGCAGCATGTTAAACAATAGCAGGAAGGGCAACAATGACGAACCATGACACATTGTCATTCGCGATTAAAATCTGTTGCATATAATTTTTACTGTAGTGTCACTGAAGGGGTGGTTCTATGTTTCAGATATATTGAAAGGCAGAAGTTCATTAGAGGTTCCCACATACCTCCCCACCAGAGAGACATTTTGTATAAATTGTCGTACCCTGCCAGGATTTAGATTTTTTCCAGAACTTTTGTGATATAGTCAGACCATTATTGTTGAATGAATCTTGTGTAGAATAATTGTTTGGCATGATCGACTTTTGCTTAATAAACTTAATTTGCAGACTGATATTTAATCTCATATGGCAGGATTGTGAATTTTAGTTCCATGGTAACTGTAGTGATTGACACGAATTTTTTACTAACCTATGTTCTCTTTTTCTTTAAGTGAATAATTTCTGCATGTGTTGGCTTGTGGTTTCTGCAACTTGTGTTGTGTTGTTTATGGCCTCAGTATCAGCGTTGTTCTTTCGGAAGGTATATATATATATATATATATATATATATATATATATATATATATATATATGCCAATACAAGGGAGATTTTTTTTGTTGGTACGCAGATTTTTCATTGAGTTGATAATAATGATACGTCAGAACATCACATTGATGACAGCAAGGAACATAGCACGGTTAGAACGTGAGGAGAGTGGAAATGGAGATTTCGGTATGGATCAATTGCATAACAGGAAGGTAGACGAATTCGGGGATGAACTGATCAACTTTCGTGCAGAAAAATCAGGCCAAGGTGGTGGCAGTATGGAGAAGGCAGCACTATATTTCAGGGAATTGTCCGGAGTATTCGATGAGAGTAAGAATAAAGTGGGATTATGTTTATAACATGTAGAAGCAGTAGTCATCATCCAAAACGCGATGACAAGAGGGAGTGAGAGATCGGTTTCGGCACCAGAGCGACGTAGTACAGTAAGGCCACATGCCTTTATTCCAGAATTTGCAAAAAGAAAGAGTACACAGATGTGATTCTCGAATTTTTAAAACAAGTGGAAGAGAAAAGGCAGAAGGCAAAGTAGAATAGGCATAAAGAAAGTAAAGAAAATAAAGAACTTTTAAACAGGTAGAAAAAAAGACAGTAATTTATTAGGAAACTGGAAACTAAACATAATAGACATTAACGATGTGATTGCGAAAATTCACCAGACATCAATAGAATCCTAAATATGACAATTGACGCAATGGTAGCTCATATCGATGCATTTCGAACAAGGGAAGAGGCGCTAGTCGCGAACAAACACGTGAGACAAGCAAAACATGCGGTTTGTCAAACGAAGCAGGTGCTAGGTACAGTACAGGAGCTTGGACAGAAAACTGTAAAAGAAACACAGGAACAGATATCGCAAAATTCGGAGAGGGTAAGTCAGATAAAACAGCAACATGAAGAACTCACGAAGAAACAGTTGGAGGACAACGATCGCAGAAAACGAATGAAGCAGGAAGAGAATATGGAAATATCACATTCAGATACAACGGAACCAATGCATATCATAGAATCACCACGGTGTTACTCGGCCATTGCATGCCCACTGCAAGTAAACGCGCCATGGGTCATGAGCCGTGACTCAGGGTCCGAAGCACTGCATAATTGAGTACCAATACGCAGATATGTATCACACATTAGTGCGGAAAATAGTGCAAGAATATGTAGTAACCACTCGTGTAATTATGTTGCACACTACAGTAAAGAAATTAGTATTTCAGAAGCAAGAGAACGTCGAAAGTAAACAATAATATGGGATTCGACCAGAAACGTTTCATGTCTGTTTATAACTTTCAACACTGCCAGGACAGTGGTAATACTTTGCACCCCAAACCTTCGATTGCACAGTTTGATAGGCCATGTCTCCTTCCTGCCCATTAAGATATAAACTGGAATTCATCTGTGGACACATGGAGGGTTCAGTCATGGAAAAAGTGCCTGGTGTTGCAGACACCTGCAGAACATACCAAAAATTTTGGGATGCGTTCCTCGCCAGTTACTGATTATCAAAGATGCGGGACAGCCTAAAGCAGGAGATGATGATGTGCTGAGACTTCGAACCATTGGGATTCAAGAGTCCTGTGGAACTATTCAAATACCTTGTCAAGAAGAACCTGTTTCTGGTTGAACCATGTATTAACAATGAAATTATTCGTTTCTGTTACATGAAACTGCCGTTCAGTTACCAGCAAATACTCGCAGGGAGCAGCAGAGACGATACTGAAGTATTTAAAAGAATTCTCCGTGAACTAGAGTTTGCCCGCGAAATGCATACCGCACGAGAGAAGAGGAGGAATCGTAGCGGAAATTTCTGCAGATTGCAGAATAGAAATAATGAAAGAGGGAGTAATAATAATAATAATAATAATAATATCCCCGTGGAGGCCCGGGAAAAGAATAGGCCTCCGGTATGTTCTGCCAGTAAAGGCGACGAAAAGAACAAACCACTAATAGGGCTAACCCCCCCCCCCCCTTTAGGGGGATTAGTTGGTTCAGGACTAATGAAGCCTCGGACAAGCGCTGTCATGGTCGGGGACGACGCTTGAACCCTATGCCCGTCCACAATGGTAACGACATTGCTAGCCACAAGGCAAATGATTTAAATCCAAATAGAGGTGTTTTGCAGGATATGCTTCCTGCAACCACTCTAGAAGGAAAACAAAGACAGAGGATGAGATGGTCAGATGAAGTTAACAGACACCTCATGTTCTGTTATTACCAAGCAACAAACTAAGGAACCAACACAACTGGATAGCCGGCCGGAGTGGCTCGGGCATGGATGTGTGTTATGTCCTTAGGTTAGTTAGGTTTAATTAGTTCTAAGTCCTAGGCGACTGATGACCTCAGAAGTTAAGTCGCATAGTGCTCAGAGCCATTTGAACCACAACTGGATACAGATCACAAATATACACAAAGTTTGTTACCAGATACCCAGAATTAAAATTTTTAACAGAACAACGACTACCTGATCAGATCCGTGTAATAATAAAAAATAACAGGATACCCCAGTCAGAATTAGAAAACATCAAACAACAAGTACAACAAATATTGGAACAAAGTAATGTGCAATCAGAAGAAGAAGAAAATACAGTAACGGACTCAAACATCCCAGAGCAAACAAACAAAGAACAACACGCATCAATTACACAATCAGAGGAAAACGAAATCTTAAGACAGACACCAGAACAAGCACAAATAGAACACGAAGTGACACATATGTTAGATATAGAAGAAAAATTGCAGCTGACATATATAGAATACAAAGACACAAATACAGACATTAGACCATTCTTGCATAGACCACCAAATAACCCACAAGTCGAAACAACAATAGCAACTATCAACACAATCATACAGAACAAAATAAATGAAAATACAGTATAATTTCACATTTGGTTCGTGTATATTAGAATAAGACAACTGTTACTTAATGATGGAGGGAATAGTTAAATATAAGCTTAAGAAGCAACTAGTTGTAGGAGATGCACGTTACTGGGGTGTTGGCGCGTTGCCGGAAGATAAGAAAGATGTGGGGATGTGGTAGTTTTCAAAGCGCAACTCCTTAGCAGACCGTCTATCATGTGACTCACTATGGTTATATTTCTCTGTAATCAACATCTGCAAATTCCATCTTGATGATCGAGTACCAGTGACTTGTTACCTTCAACCAGGCTGTAGCCAAACGCAGTTCTGTGCCATGAGATTACCTGCAACACGCATCTACATTTATTTCCCAAGCGTGGACCATGCAAATGGAACCGATCAGGACCAACTTATATGAATTGGTATTTGAATAGCGACAACATGCGTGTTCTGTTACTCCTTTCTTCTTTCTGAAAGTATCTTGCTCATCACACCGCCACGTTTAACGCACTGTCAACCTTCTGAGCCTTCACAACGAAGAAGGTCAACTGCAAGATGCACGTAAGAGACAGAATCGTATCAGAAAACAATTTAGTGGAGCCAGTACAACTGTAACCTGTCATAATTACCAATCCATCAAACTGGGCTGCCAACACGTTTTGTCCCATGCTGCCTTTGACAGTAAGGAAGTATGTCTGGTACTGCCAGAGACAAAACTGCAAGGAGATCCTTGCCATTGCCCACCAAGCCTCTAACAATAAACCTACCCAACAACTGCAACCAAGATTCTCCACTAAACTTAAAGTGAGTGTCCTGTGCAGTGTAATGTGAAGTCGCAAGACACTTTCAGTGCTATGATTACGAGACCCTGAGACAGTCACTTCTCACCTCACTCAAATGTCGTCAGAAAATCTTCGACTAAAACTGTGAACAATCATATGTAACAATTGTACTTTTCTATACTGTCTTATTCTTATTCTTAATGCTGTAACAATTAACATTGTTCTTAGGTTTGCACAGGATGACCGCACTTGACACATATGCTCTGCGTATTCATTTTGTTGACTATGTCTCCACTGACATCATACATTCGTTGTGTTGTTCTCATGAGCATTTAATATTTGCATTTAACCTACATACCATTTAGTAAGGTACTCGTTTCAAAGTTAATATTCTATTTTTGTGATACAATGTACAGTGACACATATCTAACACAAATATGTTTGTAGGTCTTTGTAACTTTCATGTTTAGCTTTCTGTTTACACACTATAATTCAGAGTAGATATTTACTCAGTTATCCACTTGAACTTATTTTTGCCACATGTCACATTCGACACATGTCACATTTCCAGTTAAATTCACATTTATTGCTATAATTCTTTGTCCAGTTACTCCATGATTTACTGTAGGCTTTAAACATTTCTACATATTGGTATTAGATACACACTTGTTTCACTAGTTACTGCATTTCTCATGAATGAATGAGTGTTGACGAGAGGAGATTACTGAATGCAAGGCGCTAAGTCAATTAAAAGACCTGTTTCTTGGAATTACAATCAGGGAGACCATATTTTTATGGAAGTACAGAAATTCTTATCATTTTAAATTTTTTAGACGTTTCCTCTATGGCCTCAGTAAATGAGTTAGGTTTTGTCAGCTGAATGCATTTAACTTAAGTTTTATTTAATTTGCTAACTGTGTGACTGTGATACTTGCAGAGACCATATAGTCCTATCAGATGCCAACAACATCCAGCACAGTCTTCAGCCCATATTCAGCAGTTAATATTTGTGTGTTTATTGTTGGTTCATCATGTTTCGTCTTTTTGCGGTTAAACAACAAAGTTGTCCCCTTTGTTATTTTTTGTTCAGAGTAGCTGATATGTGATCAAATATTTACAGCTCAAATTATTGCTTGTACATGCCCAACTACCCTAATTTAAGTGGAACAAGTCCCATGCAAAAATGCATTGCGAGTGAAGGGTTTTGAAAGACAGCAGGTCTTTTTGACCCACCTTTCTCCCATTTTACTTATTCAATCGAACACACAATTACAGGCCCTATGATCAATGGGACCATTAGAGAGGGTTGGCAGTGCTTGTGATTCTGAATTAAATGGTAGCTAGATACTTCAAGTCATTTGAAGTCGAGGTGCCGAGCGTTTGTTTGGCGGAGGGTCATGGCAGTGGCATGTGAGGCTTAGTGGTACCATCTCTGAGAATACAAGTCGCAGACACAGAGAGAGTGAAGGGAGATCCAGGCCGGCGCCATAGAAAGCAGAGAGCCCAGAGCAGGGCCACAGTGTATTGTCCCAGAGGCCACTGGAAAAACTTTATGACTGCTTTCATCACGCTGCCACGGACTGAGGGTGTGCCAATTTTTGCCAGCCAAGGTGAAGCGCATTTCTGCATTTTTGCAGGGATCCTCATGTAGTTTTCTGGGAAACTTCCTAGAAGATTAATGTTAGCTAGATCGGCGAAAACATTTCTCTGGAGCAAGCGAAATGGAACGACACTGCAAGAGGCCGGAAACTGGGTGTCCGAGACAGCTGTGGCGTCTTTTGTGGTCGCATAGAATCATGAGCTACACTGTTTCCCAGCTCCAGAACATAACTGTGTGTTCATTGGGACACGGTCCCATGATGCCATAAAATGTAGTAGCAGACGCTTGTTTGATGTCTCAAGACGTGTTAGGCTTGGAGGAACAGTTTTTTCCCATCTCATGGAAGGAACTGATACATGATTGGTGCTGGAGTGCTTTACCAGCTTTCAATTGGTTAGTTTACCTTTTTGACGTAAACTTCACATGGAGCTATCGGTGAACTTGAATACAATGTGTGAAAGCTGAGATACGATCGCAAACCATGGAGTGGAGCAGTCGACTCAGTCTTGGAGAAGATATATGGACGCGAAGGCGGATCAGAACGAGAGCAGGAGACGGAGGTCCACCGCTCAACCCGGCACTGAGGCATACTGGGCACTGCATCTCGAGATTTCTACATGCACGGGGTGAGCAATCCACAGCACCAGCACTAGGAATCTTTAGAGTGATATTCTCTTACTTCATCGTGTGCTCCCAGCAGCATCAGTCACTGTAGGACTTAAGCGCATTGTGGAATTTTTTTTTCAGGGTACAGCTCATCGCGCTATCCATTTTTTAAAGTGAGAATTAGTCAAGTCACCACCCTTCGTTTTTGTCAACTGTCTATCAGACATGTCACATTTTGAACACAAGGGAGAATATAATCGATGTGTTGTGTTGATCTATGTATTATACTAGAACTGACATGTGATTACATTTTCAAGCAATTTGGGTGCATAGATCCTGAGAGACAACAGAACAACCACCTCTGGCCGTAATAACGGCCTTGATACGCCTGGGCATTGAGTCAAACAGAGCTTGGATGGCGTGTACAGGTACAGCTGCCCATGCAGCTTCAACACGATACCACAGTTCATCAAGAGTAGTGACTGGCGTATTGTGACAAGCCAGTTGCTCGGCCACCATTGACCAGACGTTTTCAGTTGGTGAGAGATCTGGAGAATGTGCTGGCCAGGGCAGCAGTCGAACATTTTCTGTATCCACAAAGGCCCGTACAGCACCTGCAACATTCGGTCGTGCATTATCCTGCTGAAATCTAGGGTTTCGCAGGGATCGAATGAAGGGTAGAGCCACGGGTCGTAACACATCTGAAATGTAACGTCCACTGTTCAAAGTGCCGTCAATGCGAACAAGAGGTGACCGAGACATGTAACCAATGGCACCCCATACCATCACGCCGGGTGATACGCCAGTATGGCGATGACGAATAGACGTATCCAATGTGCGTTCACGGCGAAGTCGCCAAACACGGATGCGACCACCATGATGCTGTAAACAGAACGTGGATTCATCCGAAAAAAAATGACGTTTTGCCATTCGTGCACCCAGGTTCGTCGTTGAGTACACCATCGCAGGCGCTCCTGTCTGTGATGCAGGGTCAAGGGTAACCACAGCCACGGTCTCCGAGCTGATATCCATCCTGCTGCAAACGTCGTCGAACTGTTCGTGCAGATGGTTGTTGTCTTGCAAACGTCCCCATCTGTTGACTCAGAGATCGAGACGTGGCTGCACGATCCGTTACAGCCATGCGGATAAGATGCCTGTCATCTCGACTGCTAGTGATACGAGGCCGTTGGGATGCAGCACGGCGTTCCGTATTACCTTCTTGAACCCACCGATTCCATATTCTGCTAACAGTCATTGGATCTCGACCAAAGCGATCAGCAATGTCGCGATACGATAAACCGCAATCGCGATAGGCTACAATCTGACCTTTATCAAAGTCGGAAACGTGATGGTACGCATTTCTCCTCCTTACACGAGGCATCACAACAACGTTTCACCAGGCAATGCCGGTCAACTGCTGTTTGTGTACGAGAAATCGGTTAGAAACTTTCCTCATGTCAGCCACCGGCGCCAGCCTTGGGTGAATGCTCTGAAAAGCTAATCATTTGCATATCACAGCATCTTCTTCTTGTCGGTTAAATTTCGCGTCTGTAGTAGGCCTACGTCATCTTCGTGGTGTAGCATTTTTAATGGCCAGTAGTGTAATTCATGTCTTTTAGGAATAAATTTGCCATGATGTTGAATTCTAGATGTTATTCACGTAGAGAAAATCTCTTGATCACATTTATTAATTTTAGTTATCTGTGTAAGAATAATAGGGGTCATCTTGGAATAAAAACACAATCTTTTGTCTTCAGTTTCACTGGACAAAGCCACATTTCTTGTCATTCACTTTTAAAATCCGTGGCATATCATTTTCACTGTAGTGTCACTGAAGGGATGGTTCCGTGTCTCAGATATATTGAGAGGCAGAAGTTCATTAAAGGTACCCAGATACCTGCCCACCAGAGAGACATTTTGTAATCTCCACTCTCATGTCCCAGCTGCTCTCTACTAATGATTGCAGTAGTTTTGTCATGGTGACTCTTGTATCGAGTATTTCAACTCATGCTTGCATTTCCCCCGGATCCGAGTTCATAGTGTCCTGTGATACCTTCACGTAGTCCATCACCTTGCTTTTCAGCTTCCAGAGCATACACATGTTGTTTAACATTCTGCTCTTCAGACTTGCTATCTGCTTGGTATGCCACTTCACCACTGACTTATTATCCTCGGGCAACTCCTTCGCTGCTTACATTGCACAGTTCAGTTTCCTTATGTCAGCAGCATCCGCTGTTCCAAACACAGTCTTCAAAACCCTTCTCAGTGTCCATCCCACCTCTCTTCTGCCATTGTAGCGAGTGCGACACCACCTCCATTATTTGCTGCATTTGTCCTTGCCACTGCTTATATTCTTCATGCGATTTCTCGTACTCCCTGGAACTTCCCTAAGTACTTCCCTGTTCATGGCTACCTGCTACAAAGCAGGAAACACTTTCTCTAGCACCCTTCCTCTTGGCTGGCAGACAGAACTCTTCCCTCCAGATGTTGGTTGTGCAGCACTCCCACTTGGGCCCAGGTGAAGAGGTAAATCATCACCGCAACTAGCATCCTTCCACCCTCGTTCTCAGTGTACAGCACAGGACAGGGACTACCATCCTCATTGCTCTCAAAATGTCTGCTTTCACCAGTCAGCATCTTTCATAAAAGTAAAACTAAAGAACCTATATTCCAGTACAAAATTTATACGTTCCTCCTTAACATACTATTTTTGGTACCCCACACATAATATCCTAAATAATCATCGAGAGACCGAGCGAGGTGGCGCATTGGTTAGGCACTGGACTCGCATTCGGGAGGACGACGGTTCAATCCCGCGTCCGGCCATCCTGATTTAGGTTTTCCGTGATTTCCCTAAATCGCTCCAGGCAAATGCCGGGCCGGTTCCTTTCAAAGGGCACGGCCGACTTCCTTCCCCGTCCTTCCTTAATCCGATGAGACCGATGACCTTGCTGTCTGGTCTCCTTCCCCAAACCAACCAACCATCAAGAACCACAATAAAAAAACATCTGCTACTTCCGTGATCTCAATGTGTATGGTACTTCTGCCACAAGTTCGTTTACACTTCCTGAAATTCCTCCGTCCACACAGATTTCACATCTTTTGTCAATAGTTACGTGAGTGGTCACACTGTCTCAGGAAACCCCCTCATAAACTTCCTATAATAATTCAAGACTCCCAAGAATGACTGTAGTTCTTTATTCGTCTTCAACACCGGAAAATCTCGCACTGCATGTACCAGTCTCGGATTCGTTCTTGCTCCATCTTTGCCAATTACGTGCCCTAGGTAATTTACTTCATCCAATGCAAAATGACACTTCTTCATAGTCAACATCAGGTGTGCAGTCCATAACCTCTTAAATACTTCTCTCAAACGCTTCCAGTGTTCTTCCACGTCCCTTGAGAACACAATTATATCATCCAGGTAAACCAGACACTGGCAAGGCTTCAACTCCTTCAACACTCTTTCCAAAAAATTCTGAAATATCACAGGAACATTTTTCAGCCCGAATGGCATCCTCCAATGCTGGTAATGTCCAGAGGATAACGACAAAGCTGTCTTCGGTTGGTCCTCCAGAACCATTTCCAATTGATGGTATTCACTTCTTAAAGCCATGGTAAAGAAATTCCAGCACTGCCCCAAGTTATCAATGGCCTCTGTGATATTGTGTATGGGGTATGCATCTGTTATAGTCTTACTATTAAGATGGTTGTAATCTCACCAAAATCTGTATTTCTTGGAACTGTTTGTAATGTTTTAGGCACAATCACAATTCCTGCTCCCCGTGGACTATTACTCTCCTTTATTACTCCATCAACCAACTGCTGGGCAATAAACTCCTCCAGAACCAGTTGCAAGTGGACTGCAGTACAGTGGTTCTTCATTCCCTGTTGGAATTCTGTGTTGTGTTGTGGGTGTCGCAGGCAACAGATCCTGAGGAAAAGACAAATCCTCAAATTCCATCAATAACTCCTCCATCTGTGTTCTCTCCGCTGCCTTTACATGCTCCACCTTCTTATGTAATCCAATCTTAGTGGTGCTCTGTAGCTGTTTATGGCACACACCTTCTGTGCGGCAATTCTCCTCCTGCAGAATCTCCAGTCTTGCTTCAATATCCCCTTTGTCAAATGTAGTGCTTCAGCGCCAAAATTGTCAATATTTATGGGTACCCCCTTCCTGCCATCCTTCTCCCGTACATGTCCAATACCTCGTTTAACAAGGCAACTCGCTGCACAGTTTCCTGCAGCAAAATTTTATTCGCTTCATCATTCTGAGTCAGTTCACACCTTCATACATTCATTTTTTCTTCTTCTTTGGCAAAATATACCACGCCTGACCCTTCCCTCTTTGTAATAGCTCTCAACTGCTCCCAAAAGTGTCTCACGCTATTCTATTTCGTATAGGTCTGCAGAAGCCCCTTTTTCCACTGCTTAAATGTCTCCACGTTATTCAACAGTCTTTGCCATTTCAATTAAACGTAATTTGGCCATCTGCAACAAGTGGTTTTTGGACCAACCTCCGACACTTGCTGAGGTTGTCAGGTCTTCTGCGAATGACATCAAATCCTCAGATGACCTTCTAGAAGAGAGTGTGACTACGTTAGCGGCAGGTGGATCTGTGCCCTAAGCAAAACTAACTCCTCATCTCTAGCTGCAAGTTTATTAAGCAAGACCGAATTTTCTGCTCTCCATCGCGCTAACTGATTAACTGCCTCACCCTCCAGTGCAGTGAAACTCTGTGTATCGGACTCTGCTATTGTAACACCTTTATCCTTCATTCATACGCAATTAAAATCAGCGATGATTACTAATCGGGAAAGAGAAAATAATTACATCTTGCACCTTGTTACCAATCATCTCGCATCACTATACTGCTTCACAACATGACCAAAACGATGGCACATAAAACAAGTTGCAGATGCAGATTCAGCACATAGTGCACAGTACCCAAGCAGATTATACTGTGAACATCTCACATACTCTAAATAGTGTTCTTTGTTGTTTTCACGCAATTCAGGCACATCAGCTGGTTCTTCTGGTAGAAAGTTACTCTCAAGATACAATGACACTCCGTCTTAGGTCCAATGCCTGTCAAACCCATAAAATCCGCGAGGAGTGTCCGCGTGGTTTCAGGTGCAATGTCACGGATTGCATGGCCCCTCCCTCAGGAGATTCGAGTCCTCCCTTGGGCACGGGTGTGTCAGTTGTTCTTAGCATAAGTTAGTTTAAGTAGCGTGTAAGTCTAGGGAACGATGGCCTTAGCAGTATGGTCCCTTGGGAATTCAAACATATTTGAACATTTCACACACATAAAATATAACAAACCGTTTCTCCATTCACCTCATGATGATGGTGCTGCAGGTCATTGTCCAGACATCATCCTGCACGGAGGATGTATCCTCCACTGTCCACTGAAGGTGATGCCAGTACTTCTGTAACCACTTATTAGCTGACAATGGGAGTGGCATGAGCCGTTGTTGTCAGGAGGCTGCGTTGCTGAGGAGTGACAGTGGATAGCAGGCCAGTGAGGACGAGGAAGAAGCGTCTGTCAAAATTAACATTTCATTTCCAACTTATACATTGGTTCTGTAGCGTGATGCGAAGGCAACCACGTACGTGCCCCACGGGAGTGGACCGGTAGTCGGTCAGCTGCTGGCTAGCATCTGTCCAGCTGGCAGCAACATTTGCTGACGCACTACTTTTCTGACGTCTGGCCCACGGCTATGTTGTGTGAACCACAGCACTGATGTCAGTGGCCTTGTAGGGGTAGCGTATGGCTGCAGCCAGGCGGCCAACACGAGTGGCAGAGGCAGACCCATCACATTGTCGTAGGGTGGCTATTGTGCCTGGGCCGCGCGCGACCTCCGGATGGAGTGGACCACAAGGCCCGCTGCACTAAGGAAACAAGTCCAGTGGCGGATTTAGTGGGCCTTGTAGAGGTAGCGTATGGCTGCAGCCAGGCGGCCAAGACGAGTGGCAAGAGGCAGACCCATCACATTGTCGTAGGGTGGCTACTGTGCCTGGGCCGCGCGCGACCTCCTGATGGAGTGGACCACAAGTTCCGCTGCACTAAGGAAACAAGTCCAGTGGCAGATTTAGTGGGCCTTGTAGAGGTAGCGTATGGCTGCAGCCAGGCGGCCAAGACGAGTGGCAAGAGGCAGACACATCACATTGTCGTAGGGTGGCTACTGTGCCTGGGCCGCGCGTTACCTCCTGATGGAGTGGTTCACAAGGCCCGCTGCACTAAGGAAACAAGTCTAGTGGCGGATTTAGTGGGCCTTGTAGAGGTAGCATATGGCTGCAGCCAGGTGGCCAAGACGAGTGGCAAGAGGCAGACCCATCACATTGTCGTAGGGTGGCTACTGTGCCTGGGCCGCGCGCGACCTCCTGATGGAGTGGACCACAAGGCCCGCTGCACTAAGGAAACAAGTCCAGTGCCGGATTTAGTGGGCCTTGTAGAGGTAGCGTATGGGTGCAGCCAGGCGGCCAAGACGAGTGGCAAGAGGCAGACCCATCACATTGTCGTAGGGTGGCTACTGTGCCTGGGCCATGCGCGACCTCCTGATGGAGTGGACCACAAGGCCCGCTGCACTAAGGAAATAAGTCCAGTGGCGGATTTAGTGGACCTTGTAGAGGTAGCGTATGGCTGCAGCCAGGCGGCCAAGACGAGTGGCAAGAGGCAGACCCATCACATTTATGTAGGGTGGCTACTGTGCCAGGGCCGCGCGCGACCTCCTGATGGAGTGGACCACTAAGGAAACAAGTCCAGTGGCGGATTTAGTGGGCCTTATAGAGGTAGCGTATGGCTGCAGCCAGGCGGACAAGACGAGTGGCAAGAGGCAGACCCATCACATTGTCGTAGGGTGGCTACTGTGCCTGGGCCGCGACCTCCTGATGGAGTGTACCACAAGGCCCGCTGCACTAAGGAAACAAGTCCAGTGCCGGATTTAGTGGACCTTGTAGAGGTAGCGTATGGCTGCAGCCAGGCGGCCAAGTCGAGTGGCATGAGGCAGACACATCACATTGTCATAGGGTGGCTACTGTGCCCGGGCCGCGCGCGACCTCCTGATTGAGTGGACCACAAGGCCCGCTGCACTAAGGAAACAAGTCCAGTGGCGGATTTAGTGGGTTTTGTAGAGGTAGCGTATGGCTGCAGCCAGGCGGCCAAGACGAGTGGCAAGAGGCAGACCCATCACATTGTTGTAGGGTGGCTACTGTATCTGGGCCGCGCGCGACCTCCTGATGGAGTGGACCACAAGGCCCGCTGCACTAAGGAAACAAGTCCAGTGGCGGATTCAGTGGGCCTTGTAGAGGTAGCGTATCGCTGCAGCCAGGCGGCCAAGACGAGTGGCAAGAGGCAGACCATTCACATTGTCGTAGGGTGGCTACTGTGCCTGGGCCGCGACCTCCTGATGGAGTGGACCACAAGGCCCGCTGCACTAAGGAAACAAGTCCAGTGGCGGATTTAGTGGGCCTTGTAGAGGTAGCGTATGGCTGCAGCCAGGCGGCCAAGACGAGTGGTAAGGGGCAGACCCATCACATTGTCGTAGGGTGGCTACTGTGCCTGGGCCGTGCGCGACCTCCTGATGGAGTGGACCACAAGGCCCGCTACACTAAGGAAACAAGTCCAGTGGCGGATTTAGTGGGCCTTGTAGAGGTAGCGTATGGCTGCAGCCAGGCGGCCAAGACGAGTGGCAACAGGCAGAACCATCACATTGTCGTAGGGTGGCTACTGTGCCTGGGCCGTGCGCGACCTCCTGATGGAGTGGACCACAAGGCCCGCTGAACTAAGGAAACAAGTCCAGTGGCGCATTTAGTGGGCCTTGTAGAGGTAGCGTATGGCTGCAGCCAGGCGGCCAAGACGAGTGAAAAGAGGCACACCCATCACATTGTCGTAGGGTGGCTACTGTGCCTGGGCCGTGCGCGACCTCCTGATGGAGTGGACCACAAGGCTCACTGCACTAAGGCAACAAGTCCAGTGGCGGATTTAGTGGGCCTTGTAGAGGTAGCGTATCGCTGCAGCCAGGCGGCCAAGACGAGTGGCAAGAGGCAGACCCATCACATTGTCGTCGGGTGGCTACTGTGCCTGGACCAAGCGCGACCTCCTGATGGAATGGACCACAAGGCCCGCTGCACTAAGGAAACAAGTCCAGTGGCGGATTTAGTGGGCCTTGTAGAGGTAGCGTATGGCTGCAGCCAGGCGGCCAAGATGAGTGGCAAGAGGCAGACCCATCACATTGTCGTAGGGTACCTATTGTGCATGGGCCGCGCGCGACATCCTGATGGAGTGGACCACAAGGCCCGCTGCACTAAGGAAACAAGTCCAGTGGCGGATTTAGTGGGCCTTGTAGAGGTAGCGTATGGCTGCAGCCAGGCGGCCAAGACGAGTGGCAAGAGGCAGACCCATCACATTGCCGTAGGGTGGCTCCTGTGCATGGGCCGCGTGCGACCTCCTGATGGAGTGGACCACAAGGCGCGCTGCACTAAGGAAACAAGTCCAGTGGCGGATTTAGTGGGCCTTGTAGAGGTAGCGTATGGCTGCAGCCAGGCGGCCAAGACGAGTGGCAAGAGGCAGACCCATCACATTGTCGTAGGGTGGCTACTGTGCCTGGGCCGCGCGCAACCTCCTGATGGAGTGGACCACAAGGCCCGCTGCACTAAGGAAACAAGTCCAGTGGCGGATTTAGTGGGCCTTGTAGAGGTAGCGTATGGCTTCAGCCAGGCGGCCAAGACGAGTGGCAGAGGCAGACCCATCACATTGTCGTAGGGTGGCTACTGTACCTGGGCCGCGACCTCCTGATAGAGTGGACCACAAGGCCCGCTGCACTAAGGAAACAAGTCCAGTGGCGGAATTAGTGGGCCTTGTAGAGGTAGCGTATGGCTGCAGCCAGGCGGCCAAGACGAGTGGCAAGAGGCAGACCCATCACATTGTCGTAGGGTAGCTACTGTGCATGGGCCACGCGCGACCTCCTGATGGAGTGGACCACAAGGCCCGCTGCACTAAGGAAACAAGTCCAGTGGCGGATTTAGTGGGCCTTGTAGAGGTAGCGTATGGCTGCAGCCTGGCGGCCAAGACGAGTGGCAAGAGGCAGACCCACCACATTGTCGTAGGGTGGCTACTGTGCCTGGGCCGCGCACGACCTCCTGATGGAGTGGACCACAAGGCCCGCTGCACTAAGGAAACAAGTCCAGTGGCGGATTTAGTGGGCCTTGTAGAGGTAGCATATCGGAGCAGCCAGGCGGCCAAGACGAGTGACAAGAGGCACACCCATCACATAGTCGTAGGGTGGCTACTGTGCCTGGGCCGCGTGCGACCTCCTGATGGAGTGGACCACAAGGCCCGCTGCAATAAGGGAACAAGTCCAGTGGTGGATTTAGTGGGCCTTGTAGAGGTAGCGTATGGCTTCAGCCAGGCGGACAAGACGAGTGGCAGAGGCAGACCCATCACATTGTCGTAGAGTGGCTACTTTACCTGGGACGCGCCCTCCTCATGGAGTGGACCACAAGGCCCGCTGCACTAAGGAAACAAGTCCAGTGGCGGATTTAGTGGGCCTTGTAGAGGTAGCGTATGGCCGCAGCCAGGCGGCCAACACGAGTGGCAAGAGGCAGACACATCACATTGTCGTAGGGTGGCTACTGTGCCTGGGCCGCGCACGACCTCCTGATGGAGTGGACCACATGGCCCACTGCACTAAGGAAACAAGTCCAGTGGCGGATTTAGTGGGCCTTGTAGAGGTAGCATATGGCTGCAGCCAGGCGGCCAAAACGAGTGGCAAGAGGCAGACCCATCACATTGTCGTAGGGTGGCTACTGTGCCTGGGCCGCGCGCGACCTCCTGATGGAGTGAGCCACAAGGCGCGCTGCACTAAGGAAACAAGTCCAGTGCCGGATTTAGTGGGCCTTGTAGAGGTAGCGTATGGCTGCAGCCAGGCAGCCAAAACGAGTGGCAAGAGGCAGACCCATCACATTGTCGTAGGGTGGCTACTGTGCCTGGGCCGTGCGCGACCTCCTGATGGAGTGGACCACAAGGCCCGCTGCACTAAGGAAACAAGTCCAGTGGCAGATTTAGTGGACCTTGTAGAGGTAGCGTATGACTGCAGCCAGGCGGCCAAGACGAGTGGCAAGAGGCAGACCCATCACATTGTCGTAGGGTGGCTACTGTGCCTGGGCCGCGCGCGACCTCCTGATGGAGTGGACCACAAGGCCCGCTGCACTAAGGAAACTAGTCCAGTGGCGGATTTAGTGGGCCTTGTAGAGGTAGCGTATAGCTGCAGCCAGGCGGCCAAGACGAGTGGCAAGAGGCGGACCCATCACATTGTCGTAGGGTGGCTACTGTGCCTGGGCCGCGACCTCCTGGTGGAGTGGACCACAAAGCCTGCTGCACTAAGGAAACAAGTCCAGTGGCGGATTTAGTGGACCTTGTAGAGGTAGCGTATGGCTGCAGCCAGGCGGCCAAGTCGAGTGGCATGAGGCAGACACATCACATTGTCGTAGGGTGGCTACTGTGCCTGGGCCGTGCGCGACCTCCTGATTGAGTGGACCACAAGGCCTGCTGCACTAAGGAAACAAGTCCACTGGCAGATTTAGTGGGTATTGTAGAGGTAGCGTACGGCTGCAGCCAGGCGGCCAACACGAGTGGCAAGAGGCAGACCCATCACATTGTTGTAGGGTGGCTACTGTGGCAGGGCCGCGCGCGACCTCCTGATGGAGTGGACCACAAGGCCCGCTGCACTAAGGAAACACGTCCAGTGGCGGATTTAGTGGGCCTTGTAGAGGTAGCGTATCGCTGCAGCCAGGCGGACAAGACGAGTGGCAAGAGGCAGACCATTCACATTGTCTTAGGGTGGCTACTGTGCCTGGGCCGTACGCGACCTCCTGATGGAGTGGACCACAAGGCCCGCTGCACTAAGGAAACAAGTCCAGTGGCGGATTTAGTGCGCCTTGTAGAGGTAGCGTATGGCTGCAGCCAGGCGGCCAAGATGAGTGGCAAGAGGCAGACCCATCACATTGTCGTAGGGTGGCTACTGTGCCTGGGCTGCGCGCGACCTCCTGATGGAGTGGACCACAAGGCCCGCTGCACTAAGGAAACAAGTCCAGTGGCGGATTTAGTGGGCCTTGTAGAGGTAGCTTATGACTGCAGCCAGGCGGCCAAGACGAGTAGCAAGAGGCACACCCATCACATTGTCGTAGGGTGGCTACTGTGCATGGGCCGCGTGCGTCCTCCTGATGGAGTGGGCCACAAGGCGCGCTGCACTAAAGAAACAAGTCCAGTGGCGGATTTAGTGGGCCTTCTAGAGGTAGCGTATGGCTGCAGCCAGGCGGACAAGACGAGTGGCAAGAGGCACACCCATCACATTGTCGTAGGGTGGCTACTGTGAATCGGCTGCGCGCAACCTCCTGATGGAGTGGACCACAAGGCCCGCTGCACTAAGGAAACAAGACCAGTGGCGGATTTAGTGGGCCTTGTAGAGGTAGCGTATGGCTGCAGCCAGGCGGACAAGACGAGTGGCAGAGGCAGACCCATCACATTGTCGTAGGGTGGCTACTGTGCCTGGGCCGCGCGCGACCTCCTGATGGAGTGGACCACAAGGACCGCTGCACTAAGGAAACAAGTCCAGTGGCGGATTTAGTGGGCCTTGTTGAAGTAGCGTATGGCTGCAGCTAGGCGGCCAAGACGAGTGGCAAGAGGCAGACCCATCACATTGGCGTAGGGTGGCTACTGTGCCTGGGTCGCGCCCTACCTCCTGATGGAGTGGACCACAAGGCCCGCTGCAATAAGGAAACAAGTCCTGTGGCGGATTTAGTGGGCCTTGTAGAGGTAGCGTATGGCTGCAGCCAGGCGGCCAAGACGAGTGGCAAGAGGCAGACCCATCACATTGTCGTAGGGTGGCTACTGTGCCTGGGCCACGCGCGACCTCCTGATGGAGTGGATTACAAGGCCCGCTGCACTAAGGAAACAAGTCCAGTGCCGGATTTAGTGGGCCTTGTAGAGGTAGCGTATGGTTGCAGCCAGGCGGCCAAGACGAGTGGAAGAGGCAGACCCATCACATTGTCTTAGGGTGGCTACTGTGGCTGGGCCGTGCGCGACCTCCTGATGGAGTGGACCACAAGGCCCGCTGCACTAAGGAAACAAGTCCAGTGCCGGATTTAGTGGGCCTTGTAGAGGTAGCGTATGGCTGCAGCCAGGTGGCCAAGACGAGTGTCAAGAGGCAGACCCATCACATTGTCGTAGGGTGGCTACTGTGCCTGGGCCGTGCGCGACCTCCTGATGGAGTGGACCACAAGGCCCGCTGCACTAAGGAAACAAGTCCAGTGGTGGGTTTAGTGGGCCTTGTAGAGGTAGCGTATGGCTGCAGCCAGGCGGCCAAGACGAGTGGCAAGAGGCAGACCCATCAAATTGTCTTAGGGTGGCTACTGTGCCTGGTCCGAGCGCGACCTCCTGATGGAGTGGACCACAAGGCCTGCTGCACTAAGGAAACAAGTCCAGTGGCGGATTTAGTGGGCCTTGTAGAGGTAGCGTATGGCTGCAGCCAGGCGGCCAAGACGAGTGGCAAGAGGCAGACCCATCACATTGTCGTAGGGTGGCTACTGTGCATGGGCCGCGTGCGACCTCCTGATGGAGTGGACCACAAGGCGCGCTGCACTAAGGAAACAAGTCCAGTGGCGGATTTAGTGGGCCTTGTAGAGGTAGCGTATAGCTGCAGCCAGGCGGCCAAGACGAGTGGCAAGAGGCAGACCCATCACATTGTCGTAGGGTGGCTACTGTGCCTGGTCCGAGCGCGACCTCCTGATGGAGTGGACCACAAGGCCCGCTGCACTAAGGAAACAAGTCCAGTGGCGGATTTAGTGGGCCTTGTAGAGGTAGCGTATGGCTGCAGCCAGGCGGCCAAGACGAGTGGCAAGAGGCAGACCCATCACATTGTCGTAGGGTGGCTACTGTGCCTGGGCCACGTGCGACCTCCTGATGGAGTGGACCACAAGGACCGCTGCACTAAGGAAACAAGTCCAGTGGCGGATTTAGTGGGCCTTGTACAGGTAGCGCCTGACTGCAGCCAGGCGGCCAAGACGAGTGGCAAGAGGCACACCCATCACATTGTCGTAGGGTGGCTACTGTGCATGGGCCGCGTACGACCTCCTGATGGAGTGGGCCACAAGGCGCGCTGCACTAAGGAAACAAGTCCAGTGCCGGATTTAGTGGGCCTTGTAGAGGTAGCGTATGGCTGCAGCCAGGCGGCCAAGACGAGTGGCAAGAGGCACACCCATCACATTGTCGTAGGGTGGCTACTGTGCCTGGGCCGCACCCTACCTCCTGATGGAGTGGAGCACAAGGCCCGCTGCACTAAGGAAACAAGTCCAGTGGCGGATTTAGTGGGCCTTGTAGAGGTAGCGTATGGGTGCAGCCAGGCGGTCAAGACGAGTGGCAAGAGGCAGACCCATCACATTGTCATAGGGTGGCTACTGTGCCTGGACCGAGCGCGACCTCCTGATGGAGTGGACCACAAGGCCCGCTGCACTAAGGAAACAAGTCCAGTGGCGGATTTGGTGGGCCTTGTAGAGGTAGCGTATGGCTGCAGCTAGGCGGCCAACACGAGTGGCAAGAGCCAGTCCCATCACATTGGCGTAGGGTGGCTACTGTGCATGGGCCGCGCGATACCTCCTGATGGAGTGGACCACAAGGCCCGCTGCAATAAGGAAACAAGTCCAGTGGCGGATTTAGTGGGAGTTGTAGAGGTAGCGTATGGCTGCAGCCAGGCGGCCAAGACGAGTGGCAAGAGGCAGACCCATCACATTTTCATAGGGTGGCTACTGTGCATGGGCCGCGTGCGACCACCTGATGGAGTGGACCACAAGGCCCGCAGCACTAAGGAAACAAGTCCAGTGGCGGATTTAGTGGGCCTTGTAGAGGTAGCGTATGGCTGCAGCCAGGCGACCAAGACGAGTGGTAACAGGCAGACCCATCACATTGTCGTAGGGTGGCTACGGTGCCTAGGCCGCGCGCGACCTCCTGATGGAGTGGACCACAAGGCCCGCTGCACTAAGGAAACAAGTCCAATGGCGTATTTAGTGGGCCTTGTAGAGGTAGCGTATGGGTGGAGCCAGGCGGTCAAGACGAGTGGCAAGAGGAAGACCCATCACATTGTCATAGGGTGGCTACTGTGCCTGGACCGAGCGCGACCTCCTGATGGAGTGGACCACAAGGCCCGCTGCACTAAGGAAACAAGTCCAGTGGCGGATTTAGTGGGCCTTGTAGAGGTAGCGTATGGTTGCAGCCAGGTGGCCAAGACGAGTGGCAAGAGGCAGACTCATCACATTGTCGTAGTTTGGCTACTGTGCCTGGGCCGCGACCTCCTGATGGAGTGGACCACAAGGCCCACTGCACTAAGGAAACAAGTCCAGTGGCGGATTTAGTGGGCCTTGTAGAGGTAGCGTATGGCTGCAGCTAGGCGGCCAAGACGAGTGACAAGAGGCAGTCCCATCACATTGGCGTAGGGTGGCTACTGTGCCTGGGCTGCGCGCGACCTCCTGATGGAGTGGACCACAAGGCCCGCTGAACTAAGGAAACAAGTCCAGTGCCGGATTTAGTGGGCCTTGTAGAGGTAGCGTATGGTTGCAGCCAGGCGGCCAAGACGAGTGGAAGAGGCAGACCCATCACATTGTCGTAAGGGTGGCTACTGTGCCTGGGCTGCGCGCGACCTCCTGATGGAGTGGACCACAAGGCCCACTGCACTAAGGAAACAAGTCCAGTGGCGGATTTAGTGGGCCTTGTAGAGGTAGCGTATGGTTGCAGGCAGGTGGCCAAGACGAGTGTTAAGAGGCAGACCCATCACATTGTCGTAGGGTGGCTACTGTGCCTGAGCCGCGACCTCCTGATGGAGTGGACCACAAGGCCCACTGCACTAAGGAAACAAGTCCAGTGGCGGATTTAGTGGGCCTTGTAGAGGTAGCGTATGGCTGCAGCCAGGCGACCAAGACGAGTGGTAAGAGGCAGACCCATCACATTGTCGTAGGGTGGCTACGGTGCCTGGGCCGCGCTTGACCTCCTGATGGAGTGGACCACAAGGCCCGCTGCACTAAGGAAACAAGTCCAATGGCGGATTTAGTGGGCCTTGTAGAGGTAGCGTATGGCTGCAGCCAGGCGGCCAAGACGAGTGGCAAGAGGCAGACCCATCACATTGTCGTAGGGTGGCTACGGTGCCTAGGCCGCGCGCGACCTCCTGATGGAGTGGACCACAAGGCCCGCTGCACTACGGAAACAAGTCCAGTGGCGGATTTAGTGGGCCTTGTAGAGGTAGCGTATGACTGCAGCCAGGCGACCAAGACGAGTGGCAAGAGGCACACCCATCACATTGTCGTAGGGTGGCTACTGTGCATGGGCCGCGTGCGACCTCCTGATGGAGTGGGCCGCAAGGCGCGCTGCACTAAGGAAACAAGTCCACTGCCGGATTTAGTGGGCCTTGTAGATGTAGCGTATGGCTGCAGCCAGGCGGCCAAGACGAGTGGCAAGAGGCACACCCATCACATTGTCGTAGGGTGGCTACTGTGAATCGGCCGCGCGCGACCTCCTGATGGAGTGGACCACAAGGCCCGCTGCACTAAGGAAACAAGTCCAGTGGCGGATTTAGTGGGCCTTGTAGAGGTAGCGTATGGGTGCAGCCAGGCGGTCAAGACGAGTGGAAAGAGGCAGACCCATCACATTGTCGTAGGGTGGCTACTGTGCCTGGACCGAGCGCGACCTCCTGATGGAGTGGACCAAAAGGCCCGCTGCACTAAGGAAACAAGTCCAGTGCCGGATTTATTGGGCCTTGTAGAGGTAGCGTATGGCTGCAGCCAGGCGGCCAAGACGAGGTGCAAGAGGTAGACCCATCACATTGTCATAGGGTGGCTACTGTGCCTGGGCCGCGCGCGACCTCCTGATGGAGTGGACCACAAGGCCCGCTGCACTAAGGAAACAAGTCCAGTGCCGGATTTGGTGGGCCTTGTAGAGGTAGCGTACGGCTGCAGCCAGGCGGCCAAGATGAGTGGCAGAGGCAGACCCATCACATTGTCATAAGGTGGCTACTGTGCCTGGGCCGCGCGCGACCTCCTGATGGAGTGGACCACAAGGCCCGCTGCATTAAGGAAACAAGTCCAGTGGCGGATTTAGTGGGCCTTGTAGAGGTAGCGTATGGCTGCAGCTAGGCGGCCAAGACGAGTGGCAAGAGGCAGTCCCATCACATTGGCGTAGGGAGGCTACTGTGCATGGGCCGCGCGCTACCTCCTGGTGGAGTGGACCACAAGGCCCGCTGCAATAAGGAAACAAGTCCAGTGGCGGATTTAGTGGGACTTGAGAGATAGCGTATGGCTGCAGCCAGGCGGCCAAGACGAGTGGCAGAGGCAGACCCATCACATTGTCTTAGGGTGGCTACTGTGCCTGGGCCGCGCGCGACCTCCTGATGGAGTGGACCACAAGGCCTGCTGCACTAAGGAAACAAGTCCAGTGGCGGATTTAGTGGGCCTTGTAGAGGTAGCGTATGGCTGCAGCTAGGCGGCTAAGACGAGTGGCAAGAGGCAGTCCCATCACATTGGCGTAGGGTGGCTACTGTGCCTGGGCCGCGCGCTACCTCCTGATGGAGTGGACCACAAGGCCCGCTGCAATAAGGAAACAAGTCCAGTGGCGGATTTAGTGGGCCTTGTAGAGGTAGCGTATGGCTGCAGCCAGGCGGCCAAGACGAGTGGCAAGAGGCAGATCCATCACATTGTCGTAGGGTGGCTACTGTGCCTCGGCCGCACGCGACCTCCTGATGGAGTGGACCACAAGGCCCGCTGCACTAAGGAAACAAGTCCAGTGGCGGATTTAGTGGGCCTTGTAGAGGTTGCGTATGGCTGCAGCCAGTCGACGAAGACGAGTGGCAAGAGGCAGACCCATTACATTGTCGTAGGGTGGCTACTGTGCCTGGGCCGCGCGTGACCTCCTGATGGAGTGGTCCACAATGCCCACTGCACTAAGGAATCAAGTCCAGTGGCGGATTTAGTGGGAGTTGTAGAGGTAGCGTATGGCTGCAGCCAGGCGGCCAAGACGAGTGGAAGAGGCAGACCCATCACATTGTCATAGGGTGGCTACTGTGCCTGGGCCGCGCGCGACCTCCTGATGGAATGGACCACAAGGCCTGCTGCACTAAGGAAACAAGTCCAGTGGCGGATTTAGTGGGCCTTGTAGAGGTAGCGTATGGCTGCAGCCAGGCGGACAAGACGAGTGGCAAGAGGCAGACCCATCACATTGTCATAGGGTGGCTACTGTGCATGGGCCGCGCGCGACCTCCTGATGGAGTGGACCACAAGGCCCGCTGCACTAAGGAAACAAGTCCAGTGGCCGATTTAGTGGGCCTTGTAGAGGTAGCGTATGGCTGCAGCCAGGTGGCCAAGACGAGTGGCAAGAGGCAGACCCATCACATTGTCGTAGGGTGGCTACTGTGCCTGGGCTGCGCGCGACCTCCTGATGGAGTGGACCACAAGGCCCGCTGCACTAAGGAAACAAGTCCAGTGGCGGATTTAGTAGGCCTTGTAGAGGTAGCGTATTGCTGCAGCCAGGCGGCCAAGACGAGTGGCAAGAGGCAGACCCATCACATTGTCGTAGGGTGGCTACTGTGCCTGGGCTGCGCGCGACCTCCTGATGGAGTGGACCACAAGGCCCGCTGAACTAAGGAAACAAGTCCAGTAGCAG
This sequence comes from Schistocerca nitens, assembly GCF_023898315.1. NCBI lineage: Eukaryota > Metazoa > Arthropoda > Insecta > Orthoptera > Acrididae > Schistocerca > Schistocerca nitens. The sequence goes on along the minus strand of NC_064616.1, from coordinate 77,380,774 downwards.
ATTTAGTGGGCCTTGTAGTGGAAGCGTATGGCTGCAGCCAGGCGGCCAAGACGAGTGGCAAGAGGCAGACCCATCACATTGTCGTAGGGTGGCTACTGTGCCTGGGCCGCCCGCGACCTCCTGATAAAGTGGACCACAAGGCCCGCTGCACTAAGGAAACAAGTCCAGTGGCGGATTTAGTGGGCCATGTAGAGGTAGCGTATGACTGCAGCCAGGCGGCCAAGACGGGTGGCAAGAGGCAGACTCATCACATTGTCGTAGGGTGGCTACTGTGCCTGGGCCGCACGCGACCTCCTGATGGAGTGGACCACAAGGCCCGCTGCACTAAGGAAACAAGTCCAGTGGCGGATTTAGTGGGCTTTGTAGAGGTAGCGTATGGCTGCAGCCAGGCGGCCAAGACGAGTGGCAAGAGGAAGACCCATCACATTGTCGTAGGGTGGCTACTGTGCCTGGGCCGTGCGCGACCTCCTGATGGAGTGGACCACAAGGCCCACTGCACTAAGGAAACAAGTCCAGTGGCGGATTTAGTGGGCCTTGTAGAGGTAGTGTATGGCTGCAGCTAGGCGGCCAAGACGAGTGGCAAGAAGCAGACCCATCACATTGTCGTAGGGTGGCTACTGTGCCTGGGCCGCGCGCGACCTCCTGATGGAGTGGACCACAAGGCCCGCTGCACTAAGGAGACAAGTCCAATGGCGGATTTAGTGGGCCTTGTAGAGGTAGCGTATGGCTGCAGCCAGGCGGCCAAGACGAGTGGCAAGAGTCAGACCCATTACATTGTCGTAGGGTGGCTACTGTGCATGTGCTGCGCGCGACCTCCTGATGAAGTGGACCACAAGGCCTGCTGAACTAAGGAAACAAGTCCAGTGGCGGATTTAGTGGGCCTTGTAGAGGTAGCGTATGGCTGCAGCCAGGCGGCCAAGACGAGTGGCAAGAGGCAGACCCATCACATTGTCGTAGGGTGGCTACTGTGCCTGGGCCGCGCGCGACCTCCTGATGGAGTGGACCACAAGGCCTGCTCCACTAAGGAAACAAGTCCAGTGGCGGATTTAGTGGGCCTTGTAGAGGTAGCATATGGCACCAGCCAGGCGGCCAAGACGAGTGGCAAGAGGCAGACCCAACACATTGTCGTAGGGTGTCTACTGTGCCTGGGCCGCGCGTTACCTCCTGATGGAGTGGACCACAAGTCCCGCTGCACTAAGGAATCAAGTCCAGTGGCGGATTTAGTGGGCCTTGTAGCGGTAGCGTATGGCTGCAGCCAGGCGGCCAAGACGAGTGGCAAGAGGAAGACCCATCACATTGTCATAGGGTGGCTACTGTGCCTGGGACGCGCGCGACCTCCTGATGGAGTGGACCACAAGGCCCGCTGCACTAAGGAAACAAGTCCAGTGGCGGATTTAGTTGGCCTTGTAGAGGTAGCGTATGGCTATAGCCAGGTGGCCAAGACGAGTGGCAAGAGGCAGACCCATCACATTGTCGTAGGGTGGCTACTGTGCCTGGGCCGTGCGCGACCTCCTGATGGAGTGGACCACAAGCCCCGCTGCACTAAGGAAACAAGTCCAGTGGCGGATTTAGTGGGCCTTGTAGAGGTAGCGTATGGCTGCAGCCAGGAGGCCAAGACGAGTGGCAAGAGGCAGACCCATCACATTGTCATAGGGTGGCTACTGTGCCTGGGCCGCGCGCGACCTCCTGATGGAGTGGACCACAAGGCCCGCTGCACTAAGGAAACAAGTCCAGTGGCGGATTTAGCGGGCCTTGTAGAGGTAGCATTTGGCACCAGCCAGGCGGCCAAGACGAGTGGCAAGAGGCAGACCCATCACATTGTCGTAGGGTGGCTACTGTGCCTGGGCCGCGCGTTACCTCCTGATGGAGTGGACCACAAGTGCCGCTGCACTAAGGTTAACAAGTCCAGTGGCGGATTTAGTGGGCCTTGTAGAGGTAGCGTATGGCTGCAGCCAGGCGGCCAAGAAGAGTGGCAAGAGGAAGACCCATCACATTGTCGTAGGGTGGCTACTGTGCCTGGGCCGCGCGCGACCTCCTGATGGAGTGGACCACAAGGCCCGCTGCACTAAGGAAACAAGTCCAGTGGTGGATTTAGTGGGCCTCGTAGAGGTAGCGTATGGCTATAGCCAGGTGGCCAAGACGAGTGGCAAGAGGCAGACCCATCACATTGTCATAGGGTGGCTACTGTTCCTGGGCCGCGCGCGACCTCCTGATGGAGTGGACCACAAGCCACGCTGCACTAAGGAAACAAGTCCAGTGGCGGATTTAGTGGGCTTGTAGAGGTAGCGTATGGCTGCAGCCAGGCGGCCAAGACGAGTGGCAAGAGGCAGACCCATCACATTGTCGTAGGGTGGCTACTGTGCCAGGGCCGCGCGTGACCTCCTGATGGAGTGGACCACAAGGCCCGCTGCACTAAGGAAACAAGTCCAGTGGCGGATTTAGTGGGCCTTGTAGAGGTAGCGTATGGCTGCAGCCAGGCGGCCAAGACGAGTGGCAAGAGGCAGACCCATCACATTGTCGTAGGGTGGCTACTGTGCCTGGGCCGCGCGCGACCTCCTGATGGAGTGGACCACAAGGCCCGCTGCACTAAGGAAACAAGTCCAGTGGCGGATTTAGTGGGCCTTGTAGAGGTAGCGTATGGCTGCAGCCAGGCGGCCAAGGCGAGTGGCAAGAGGCAGACCCATCACATTGTCGTAGGGTGGCTACTGTGCCTGGGCTGCGCGTGACCTCCTGATGGAGTGGACCACAAGGCCCGCTGCACTAAGGAAACAAGTCCAGTGGCGGATTTAGTGGGCCTTGTAGAGGTAGCGTATGGCTGCAGCCAGGCGGCCAAGACGAGTGGCAAGAGGCAGACCCATCACATTGTCGAAGGGTGACTACTGTGCCTGGGTGGCGCGCGACCTTCTGATGGAGTGGACCACAAGGCCCGCTGCACTAAGGAAACAAGTCCAGTGGCGGATTTAGTGGGCCTTGTAGAGGTAGCGTATGGCTGCAGCCAGGCGGCCAAGACGAGTGGCAAGAGGCAGACCCATCATATTGTCGTAGGGTGGCTACTGTGCCTGGGCCTCGCGCGTCCTCCTGATGGAGTGGACCACAAGGCCCGCTGCACTAGGGAAACTAGTCCAGTGGCGGATTTAGTGGGCCTTGTAGAGGTAGCGTATGGCTGCAGCCAAGTGGCCAAAATGAGTGGCAAGAGGCAGACCCATCACATTGTCGTAGGGTGGCTACTGTGCCTGGGCCGCGCGCAACCTCCTGATGGAGTGGACCACAAGGCCCGCTGCACTAAGGAAACAAGTCCAGTGGCGGATTTGGTGGGCCTTGTAGAGGTAGCGTATGGCTGCAGCCAGGCGGCCAAGACGAGTGGCAAGAGGGAGACCCATCACATTGTCGTAGGGTGGCTACTGTGCCTGGGCCGCGCGCGACCTCTTGATGGAGTGGACCACAAGGCCCGCTGCACTAAGGAAACAAGTCCAGTGGCGGATTTAGTGGGCCTTGTAGAGGTAGCGTATGGCTGCACCCAGGCGGCCAAGACGAGTGGCAAGAGGCAGACCCATCACATTGTCGTAGGGTGGCTACTGTGCCTGGGCCGCGCACAACCTCCTGATGGAGTGGACCACAAGGCCCGCTGCACTAAGGAAACAAGTCCAGTGGAGGATTTAGTGGGCCTTGTAGAGGTAGCGTATGGCTGCAGCCAGGCGGCCAAGACGAGTGGCAAGAGGCAGACCCATCACATTGTCGTAGGGTGGCTACTGTGCCTCGGCCGTGCGCGACGTCCTGATGGAGTGGACCACAAGGCCCGCTGCACTAAGGAAACAAGTCCAGTGGCGGATTTAGTGGGCCTTGTAGACGTAGCGTATGGCTGCAGCCAGGCGGCCAAGACGAGTGGCAAGAGGCAGACCCATACCATTGTCGTAGGGTGGCTACTGTGCCTGGGCCGCGTGTTACCTCCTGATGGAGTGGACCACAAGTCCCGCTGCACTAAGGAAACAAGTCAAGTGGCGGATTTAGTGGGCCTTGTAGAGGTAGCGTATGGCTGCAGCCAGGCGGCCAAAACGAGTGGCAAGAGGCAGACCCATCACAATGTCATAGGGTGGCTACTGTGCCTGGGAGGCGCGCGACCCCCTGATGGAGTGTACCGCAAGGCCCGCTGCACTAAGGAAACAAGTCCAGTGGCGGATTTAGTGTGCCTTGTAGAGGTAGCGAATGGCTGCAGCCAGGCGGCCAAGACGAGTGGCAAGAGGCAGACCCATCACATTGTCGTAGGGTGGCTACTGTGCCTGGGCCGTGCGCGACCTCCTGATGGAGTGGACCACAAGGCCCGCTGCACTAAGGAAACAAGTCCAGTGGCGGATTTAGTGGGCCTTGTAGAGGTAGCGTATGGCTGCAGCCAGGCGGCCAAGACGAGTGGCAAGAGGCAGACCCCTCACATTGTCGTAGGGTGGCTACTGTGCCTGGGCCGCGCGCGACCTCCTGATGGAGTGGACCACAAGGCCCGGTGCACTAAGGAAACAAGTCCAGTGGCGGATTTAGTGGGCCTTGTAGAGGTAGCGTATGGCTGCAGCCAGGCGGCCAAGACGAGTGGCAAGAGGCAGACCCATCACATTGTGGTAGGGTGGCTACTGTGCCTGGGCCGCACGCAACCTCCAGATGGAGTGGACCACAAGGCTCACTGCACTAAGGAAACAAGTCCAGTGGCGGATTTAGTGGGCCTTGTAAAGGTAGCGTATGGCTGCAGCCAGGCGGCCAAGACGAGTGGCAAGAGGCAGACCCATCACATTGTCATAGGGTGGCTACTGTGCCTGGGCCGTGCGCGACCTCCTGATGGAGTGGACCACAAGGCCCTCTGCACTAAGGAAACAAGTCCAGTGGCGGATTTAGTGGGCTTTGTAGAGGTAGCGTATGGCTGCAGCCAGGCGGCCAAGACGAGTGGCAAGAGGCAGACCCATCACATTGTCGTAGGGTGGCTGCTGTGCCTGGGCCGCGCGCAACCTCCTGATGGAGTGGACCACAAGGCCCGCTGCACTAAGGAAACAAGTCCAGTGGCGGATTTAGTGGGCCTTGTAGAGGTAGCGTATGGCTGCAGCCAGGCGGCCAAGACGAGTGGCAAGAGGCAGACCCATCACATTGTCGTAGGGTTGTAGGGAAGCAGCCTACTCACGCTATAGTAAATTCACATCAGTTTCCATTGTGTGCCAGCCAGTCTGCTTTAACTAGCTCTGACGTCATAAATGTTGCGCAATACCTTAAAAATCAAGCAAATTACCTAAAACTTTTATAGCATGTCAGGAATAATGATAAATTAATGTGTGTTAAATATCAGTTCGATAACTTAAGCCATTTCCGAAATTTGGACGTTTTTCTGTAAAAATCATTGGCGCAACAGACAAGAGCTAGAGACTTCAAAATTTATATTTAGATTCATCTTTCATAATGATTTAATAAAAACAGTACTTTGGATTTCACAGATTAAGATTTTAGTGGAAATTCATGATTTTGTGGTTTTCGTCTCAAAACTGATGGAAGCAAGATAGATTAAGTAGGTTAATAAATAATGCTAGGATGTTTAGATTTAAATAGGTTGGAGGTCCGCTATGACTATGAAGATGTGAAAAGTTTCTTTTGAATATCTATAAAATTATAGCGATAGAGGATCTCAAAAGGGACAGTTCAGAGCTCATCTGCTGCGTGCAGTGCAATTAAATTAATTCTCTCGCCCACAATACCTAACTTAGCCACGTCAAAATTTTATTATCAATACTTACCTGCGTGCTGAATGCACAGTTAAATTAAGAGCTTATTCGGCCATCAGCAAGAGAAGCTATAATTTATTATGTAACTTGAAGTGGTGCGTTACTAGCCCAGTGGCTAGTCGGGACAGCCGATTTGATCAGGCGTTCCCTTAGCCGTCCGCACCGCGGATTTATATATAAGAGCGCTGCGCGAGGAAGCAAGGCCCCAGTTCTCTCCAGACGCTGAATGACATGCCATCTGTGTCGGCAGTCGCGCCGCGTCGGTATCACTGCTACAAAGAGCCTCGGGTGCCATATTAAGTTACTAGAGATGCGCGTAACCATGAAATCATTTCAAGTGATTTTCATTTTCTAGCTTCAGTTTGCGTATTGTCGTATTTTCACGTGCCGTCGCGGGACAGACATTCTACCAATTATTTAGTGTGGCGTTTGATGAAATATTTTCATCAAATTATGGCGAGCATTCTTTTATAACATTTAATTCGGACATTTATAGTTGCATCAGCGCATTAGACTCTGAACTGCTCTGTTAGTTAGGTTGATAGGATACTTGTGTTTTACCAGTGAATTTCAGAATATACTCAACTATTTTGAAAAATCGTGTTTGATTATGAATTCCGGACAATCTCCTGATTCCTCAGAGCTACAAGCTGCAGCTATAATAGATTTCTCAGGTGAAGTGGGCACTAGGAACTCTTTTTACAAGCTTCACATTTTGTTAAATCGCTTTCTGGGGGCTAACACGTAAATAGAGAGCCAGTGTTGAGAACGGCGAAAGACAGCTTTAACAATATTCTAATAGCCAGAAAACTGATTCAACAAACAAACATTTTGTACTGTGCAACAACCATATTTCCCTATTCTTACTCGCCGCCCCACATGTGGTGCATCGGCCGGGAAATACTGAAGTGAAAGTGAATTTTAACTATTCGGATTCGCGAGTGAAATGCGACACGCAGCTGAGTAATAGAACAGTGAAAGTGTTACGTGTGCATGTGGACGACGCAATTGGATTAACAACGGATCTGGATTGACGGAGCTCGCACTGAGTCTAGCGGTGCTGCCGGCATCGCGAGTAGCCAGTTGCGCCGCAACGCAGTCGGAGCCGCAGCAGCCGGAGCCGCGCCTGTAGTTAAGGGCCACGCAAACACTCAACAGCCGTCGGAGTGCCGTCTGCAGTTCAACGTGCCACGTCGCATCAGTAATCCTGGTACGCCGCGCCGACAACGTCGTGCAGAAGGAACTAAGTTAATTGAAAAGCTGTTAAAAATTTTACTAACCTGCACTAAAAGACTGTCGGCGGTGGAACCGCCAAAAGAAACTGAGTCTAAACTTAAATTAGAACCTATGTCTGTTGAGGGAACTGTAAATTCAGACAACGGTTCAAGTGTAAATATGCAGGAAAGTAATAATGTTAAAGTGAAATATGAAGTATTGTCTCCTGACGGTAGTGTGGGAAGGGGCAATGATTCAATAATAGAGACCCCTGTAGTAAAGAAGAAAGTAGAAATTGTAAATTTATTGGATGATAGTTTCTCTGATGAATTAAAAATGAATCATCAGAGATGGTAGAGTTTAAGAAGGAGAAGTTAGATATAACTGATCAATCTGAAGTTTCATTTAGTTTTGATGATTCTGGTATTGGAGCTAGTTTTTTGTCACCTGAGTGTGATAAAAAGCCAGCTAGTGAGCAACCCAAAGATACTGGGGCTGTTGATTTAAATGTTATTTTACAAGCAATAGCTGCCAGTCAAACAAATTTTAATATGCGGTTTGAGGCAATGGACAATAAATTAGAATCCAATAATGCGGAATTAAAGTCTGAAATAAGTGAACAGGTCAAAAGCAGTAATGCTGAATTAAAGTCTGAAATAACTGAGGTCAAAAACAGTAATGCGGAATTAAGGTCTGAGATTGTGGCCAGCCAAACAAATTTTAATAAACGATTGGAGGTAATGGACGATACCTTCAAGGCTGGTTGCAATAAGTTGAAAGAGGATCTAGATAGTTTAAATTATAAAATTGATTACAATCATGAGGATATTAAGAAAAAGGTTGCTCAACAGTTTTCTGAAATGTATAAAACAGTTAAATCCGAGGTTGCTGAGGTTCGCAAAGACTTCCAAATGGAAGATGCGAAGCTGGAGCACAAGTTAACAGAAAAGATCGAGACGGAATCTGAACTGTGCTCAGATAGATTTAAAGATGTTAATATAAAGGTAAACATATGTCAAGCTGACATAGATGCACTCAAAACTGATACTACTCATATTGTACAAAGAGTAGATAATGTGGAAATGAAAGTAGAAAATATTAGTACTAACATTGCTAACATTGAAAGTAAAGTAGCTTCAGTAACTTCTGGTAATGGTAGTGTACAACAAGTTGTAGCTGCAAACGCCGCTTTTATCGGGTGTCGGCAGTTCTTGCGGTTTGACCCAGATAAAAATATCCACCCGCTAGATTTCTGGAACGATTTTGAAGATGTGAATCCACCAACTTGGTCTGAACGAGAGAAAATCTCATTTATTAAAAGCCATTTAGCAGGTGACGCCATGCGTTGGTCAGCTGATGTTATGTTAAAGTGTAAAACATTAGCGGAGTTCAAAACTGCTTTCATTAATGAGTATTGGTCTAGTAACAAGCAAAATGAAGTGTTGAGAGAATTTTGGAGTGGAAAACGCTTCAATGCGGGCAAGGAATCAATTAAAGAATTTGCTAGGTCATGGATCTCACGTTTGTCACATTTGGCGGAAAAGTTAAAACCTGAAATGATTATACTAGGTCTTGAAGCCAAACTGCCATGGTATTGGCAAACTAGAATTATATCCGCCCCTAGAGACAATCTGGATCGTTTCATTGAGTTTCGGGAACGGGTAGAACGTGTTGCTGCCAATGAGGAGCAAGCACGTAATAACAGAAATACTAACAACAATAGTAGTAATTTTAGGAACGAGCAAAATGGCAATGTAAACATCAGAACAGTAGGTGTTCGCCATCCTAAGAGAGGTAGGAATTGGGGAAATAATTATCAGAACCAACAATGGCGTCCAAGGGATAATAATTTTGTTCCAAACAGAAATATGCAGGTAAACAACAGTACGGAAAGTAATGCTGTGCCAGTCAACTATAATGAAACTAAAGGAAACAGCAGTAGGCCGAGGCAGGAAAACTAGTTCCCGTCTATGAGGACACTGGCGCTCACCATGCGGTTACTTTTCCTAAGCCAGTAGTTAAGGGAATTGGTAAGACAGATCAGAATACTCAAACTGAACATGTAGATGAAGAGTCGGTAGCACCTAAGGATACAACAGAAATATTAGATCACTCACAGTATTTGATAGATACCGTGTTAGAGACGCTTTCTAAGTGGGAAGAGAGAGAGAAGGCGCAGCAGTGTTATGGTAGGGAAGAGCTACAAAATATTGAATTGTCAGGTGAAGAAGCAGAAGAAATTCATGCTTATATTTACGATGAGGTTGATGTGCTCTTATCTAAAGTGCCAGTGCAGGATGTTGATAGTATATTAATAGATTTAGGACAGGAGGTAAGTGAGAATGTAGAGGGTAGGTTGTTGGGGGTCGATGAACCCGGTAGCTGTGACCAGTTGTCACATGAGAAGGAAACCGACGATAATGGTGAAAGTGGTTTAGCTGTAACTAATGTTATGCCCGGTCTGGAGGCGCAGAATCGCTCAGACTACAGTAATTTGGGTCATGTTCAGCAAACTAAATGTAATGAAGTCGTGCGGTGTTTCGATTTAAAATTAATAGACCGACTGGAAAAGGCAGCTGAAAATGTAATTCAGGAAACCCCTACACACTGTAACCTAAATGTAATGAAGACAGATGTTGATCACTTTAGTTGGAGACAAATCCAAAAGGAACTATTAGATGAATTTGAGGAACCACCTGTACAACCTAGAATAAGCCACCCTATAATAATAGTGAATATGTTGGGTATCAATGTACGTTGTCTCTTAGACAGTGGAAGTGAGGTGAGTGCGATATCTCAGTCCTTCTTTGATGCATTACCGGGTAAAGACAAGCTTACAGTAATGAGGGTATCAGGACTAAGAATAATTGGTGCTACTGGCAAGGTGTCAAAAACGGTAAAGCAAGAAGCTTTACTGCCCTTTAACATTAATGGTAATTTAATTGATCATCCATGTTTAATTGTAAACAATCTCAGTATTGAGGTTTTAATTGGCATAGATTTCTTGTCAAAATATCAGAGTGTTGTTGACTTTGAAAGAAGCCAGTTAAAAATGGTCTTGCCAATAACCGGAGTAATTGTAGTACCTTTTAGTGATAAACATGTAGTAACTGATGATGAAACTTGGGAGCTGCCTATACGAGTTCTGAAAAACAGGAGATATTGGGACGATGGTGTTAATTCTAGTAAAAATAAGCTGAACATAGAAGAAGAAGAAGCAATTATTGTGGACAAATTAGAAGCTAAATTGCAGGAAATCGATAAGATTTCAGACGATCAAAAGGAAGAACTGAGACAGGTTCTAAAAAGGCATCATAAAGTATTTTCAGATCGACGTGGCGTGTTCATAGGCAGCCAATGAATGCTGTAGGGAGGAGGTTGTTCTGTAACCTCTACACAGTGTGGCAGCTGTGCAGTCCCAGCTGTGTGAGATCTTTTCTTCCCTTTCAGGTCTCACTCATTCTTCATCTTTCCTATCCACAAAAATTTTGATCTTTTCTTTCTAACATATTAAATTTTCCGTTATGATTATCAAGTCAGCATTCAGTGAATGAATGTTGTAGGGAGGAGGTTGTTCTGTAACCTCTACACAGTGTGGCAGCTGTGCAGTCCCAGCTGTGTGAGATCTTTTTTCCCTTTCAGGTCTCACTCATTCTTCATCTTTCCTATCCACAAAAATTTTGATCTTTTCTTTCTAACATATTAAATTTTCCGTTATGATTATCAAGTCAGCATTCAGTGAATGAATGCTGTAGGGAGGAGGTTGTTCTGTAACCTCTACACAGTGTGGCAGCTGTGCAGTCCCAGCTGTGTGAGATCTTCTTTCCCTTTCAGGTCTCACTCATTCTTCATCTTTCCTATCCACAAAAATTTAGATCTCTTCTTTCCAATACGGAAATTTCCGTTATGGCTATCAAGCCATGAATTATGTAACCATTCTATCCACCGATTAGTGAAACAAAATACCTAATGTGACAAACCTAATAGTGACAAACAATAGAGAAGTATGACGTAATTAAGATACAAATGTATTTGAGTAACAATTATGTATAGTACCCTGGTAATATAGTAAGTACAAAGTGTTGTTTTATTGGAAATGGTCCCATAATAGTAATTTAAAAGGAAGTACAAATTCATGTACGAGCAGGAACTGAAGTGGTAGTGAAACCTAGTGTATGCATTAGAGCTAACTAATAAATAGTAAGAAAGAGAGTGCTTAGTGTTACGAAAAATATGGAGATAATTTGTAAGAATAAACTCACCTGGTGTAGCAAGGAAAGGCAGTGTAATAGATTTGAGCAGTGTTTGTGGTTGAGACGTGAAGAACACGTCCCTGAAGTATTTATAAGGTTGGAGCTGGCCATTATTTTGGTGTAGTGTGTGACAGGATACACCTACACGTATTGCGGTTATGAGTTGGAGGCGTGAATGCGACCATAGGTACCCTTATGTTAGATGAGACAGAGAAGTTCATGGTGTCCTATAGGTTTCAGGAATTTAGCATTACGCACGTCCATAATTACTTGATGCATTTTAGTGGTAGGTCGAGAGAGACTACCTGTGGATTCAGCGTCCGATCGAGTGGAAATGGATTGCCACGTGAGCAAACTGATAAGCTGCAATACACTAAAGATATGAAATAAAATGTGCTATCCTATGCTTTATATATTAATAGAGTGAGTGTTAAATAAGTAATACACTAAGCAAAGTAAATTGAATAACATACTGACAGACGTGAAACATTATTTTAGCTCAGCATAAATACACTTCAAAGTAAGTAAGTACCTAATTGCAGATGTGGAACTGACAATAACAGAGGACCAATAAGTGGATTTAGTAGTCAACTAAACGTAGTGTGTTTTGAACACTCACAGCTGTGCTATTACCAAAAGTTACTCACATGTACAAAGAAGCTGAGAAAACAACTACTAATCAAATATACTCATACTATCTCTAAGAATAAGGCAATCAAAGATAAGTCAGCTAAGTGAATAAAATAAAGATTTATTAGGAATGTACCGAGCATTGGTTCAGTGTTCCGGCCCAGAAAATAATAAATTCAAATTAAATATGATTTATGATTATATGCCTTGAGCATAAATTTTCTCTAGTACGTGACTAACGGCGTTTTGAGCCATTTGTTTACCGATTTTATGACAGTTAAGTAACCGCGAGAGTAATACTGAAAAAGTTCTGTTAACTTTGTTCCAGAAAATTATTGAAAGATAAAATGTATATATCCCCATTTCATTGTGACCCACCCTTAGATATTAAGTGAGCAGAGTCTGAGGCACTCTTTTTGTTTGTTCTACAGGACAAACCAGATAATGGCAGCCTGGTAGCTGCGTGAAAGCGTGGAGTGACTTGGACACAACTCACAGTGACCCCTCCCCTTTCCCCATGTAATTTAGAGTGATCGAGAAGGACGCACACCATAGCAACTTCCCCTCCTCTACCCTTGTGAATGGAAGTGTAGGACGCCAGCCAAAGCGGCTACAACCACGTGTGTAAAAATTATTTGTGAAAATTTTCTTTCAGGTTTAGAAAAGACTGCTAAGAGATAATCATCTGTTTATGTATCATGTCATTTTCTTTGAATTTGTGTATGTAAAAATGTATGTAATGGATTTAAGATTTTCATAATTTTTCAATTTGTATGTGTTTGTTTGTCTAAGGCAATATGTGTGCCAAAATATTTCATTGACTTTGCTTAAAATTTTGAGTAACGACATTGTTTAAAAGACAGTGAACATTCCCACAATTTAAATAATTAATGTAGGTAATCAGTTTTCCTTTAATGTTTCTACATATTTATATTTCAATTTTGATTTTTCATAGGGAGTTAAACTGTACACTTGCTTCCCTTTTTGTAATTAATTTTTTTTATTCATTAACATTCAAAACCAACAAAAAAATTTAAGTAGAGGGTGATGTAGGGAAGCAGCCTACTCACGCTATAGTAAATTCACATCAGTTTCCATTGTGTGCCAGCCAGTCTGCTGTAACTAGCTCTGACCTCATAAATGTTGCGCAATACCTTAAAAATCAAGCAAATTACCTAAAACTTTTATAGCATGTCAGGAATAATGATAAATTAATGTGTGTTAAATATCAGTTCGATAACTTAAGCCATTTCCGAAATTTGGACGTTTTTCTGTAAAAATCATTGGCGCAACAGACAAGAGCTAGAGACTTCAAAATTTATATTTAGATTCATCTTTCATAATGATTTAATAAAAACAGTACTTTGGATTTCACAGATTAAGATTTTAGTGGAAATTCATGATTTTGTGGTTTTCGTCTCAAAACTGAAGGAAGCAAGATAGATTAAGTAGGTTAATAAATAATGCTAGGATGTTTAGAATTAAATAGGTTGGAGGTCCGCTATGACTATGAAGATGTGAAAAGTTTCTTTTGAATACCTATAAAATTATAGCGATAGAGGATCTCAAAAGGGACAGTTCAGAGCTCATCTGCTGCGTGCAGTGCAATTAAATTAATTCTCTCGCCCACAATACCTAACTTAGCCACGTCAAAATTTTATTATCAATACTTACCTGCGTGCCGAATGCACAGTTAAATTAAGAGCTTATTCGGCCATCAGCAAGAGAAGCTATAATTTATTATGTAACTTGAAGTGGTGCGCTACTAGCCCAGTGGCTAGTCGGGACAGCCGATTTGATCAGGCGTTCCCTTAGCCGTCCGCACCGCGGATTTATATATAAGAGCGCTGCGCGAGGAAGCAAGGCCCCAGTTCTCTCCAGACGCTGAATGACACGCCATCTGTGTCGGCAGTCGCGCCGCGTCGGTATCACTGCTACAAAGAGCCTCGGGTGCCGTATTAAGTTACTAGAGATGCGCGTAACCATGAAATCATTTCAAGTGATTTTCATTTTCTAGCTTCAGTTTGCGTATTGTCGTATTTTCACGTGCCGTCGCGGGACAGACATTCTACCAATTATTTAGCGTGGCGTTTGATGAAATATTTTCATCAAATTATGGCGAGCATTCTTTTATAACATTTAATTCGGACATTTATAGTTGCATCAGCGCATTAGACTCTGAACTGCTCTGTTAGTTAGGTTGATAGGATACTTGTGTTTTACCAGTGAATTTCAGAATATACTCAACTATTTTGAAAAATCGTGTTTGATTATGAATTCCGGACAATCTCCTGATTCCTCAGAGCTACAAGCTGCAGCTATAATAGATTTCTCAGGTGAAGTGGGCACTAGGAACTCTTTTTACAAGCTTCACGTTTTGTTAAATCGCTTTCTGGGGGCTAACACGTAAATAGAGAGCCAGTGTTGAGAACAGCGAAAGACAGCTTTAACAATATTCTAATAGCCAGAAAACTGATTCAACAAACAAACATTTTGTACTGTGCAACAACCATATTTCCCTATTCTTACTCGCCGCCCCACAGGGTGGCTACTGTGCCTGGGCCGCGCGCGACCTCCTGATGGAGTGGACCACAAGGGCCGCTGCACTAAGGAAACAAGTCCAGTGGCGGATTTAGTGGGCCTTGTAGAGGTAGCGTATGGCACCAGCCAGGTGGCCAAGACGAGTGGCAAGAGGCAGACCCATCACATTGTCGTAGGGTGGCTACTGTGCCTGGGCCGCGCGCGACCTCCTGATGGAGTGGACCACAAGGCCCGCTGCACTAAGGAAACAAGTCCAGTGGCGGATTTAGTGGGCCTTGTAGAGGTAGCGTATGGCTGCAGCCAGGCGGCCAAGACGAGTGGCAAGAGGCAGACCCATCACATTGTCATAGGGTGGCTACTGTGCCTGGGCCGCGCGCAACCTCCTGATGGAGTGGACCACAAGGCCATTGCACTAAGGAAACAAGTCCAGTGGCGGATTTAGTGGGCCATGTAGAGGTAGTGTATGGCTGCAGCCAGGCGGCCAAAACGAGTGGCAAGAGGCAGACCCATCACATTGTCGTAGGGTGGCTACGGTGCCTGGGCCGCGCGCGACCTCCTGATGGAATGGACCACAAGACCCGCTGCACTAAGGAAACAAGTCCAGTGGCGGATTTAGTGGGCCTTGTAGAGGTAGCGTATGGCTGCAGCCAGGCGGCCAAGATGAGTGGCAAGAGGCAGACCCATCACATTGTCGTAGGGTGGCTACTGTGCCTGGGCCGCATGCGACCTCCTGATGGAGTGGACCACAAGGCCCGCTGCACTAAGGAAACAAGTCCAGTGGCGGATTTAGTGGGCCTTGTAGAGGTAGCGTATGGCTGCAGCCAGGCGGCCAAGACGAGTGGCAAGAGGCAGACCCATCACATTGTCGTAGGGTGGCTACTGTTCCTGGGCCGCGCGCGACCTCCTGATGGAGTGTACCACAATGCCCGCTGCACTAAGGAAACGAGTCCAGTGGCGGATTTAGTGGGCCTTGTAGAGGTAGCGTATGGCACCAGCCAAGCGGCCAAGACGAGTGGCAAGAGGCAGACCCATCACATTGGCGTAGGGTGGCTACTGTGCCTGGGCCGCACGTTCCCTCTGATGGAGTGGACCACAAGTCCCACTGCACTAAGGAAACAAGTCCAGTGGCGGATTTAGTTGGCCTTGTAGAGGTAGCGTATGGCTACAGCCAGGTGGCCAAGACGAGTGGCAAGACGCAGACCCATCACATTGTCGTAGGGTGGTTACTGTGCCTGGGCCGCGCGCGACCTCCTGATGGAGTGGACCACAAGCCCCGCTGCACTAATGAAACAAGTCCAGTGGCGGATTTAGTGGGCCTTGTAGAGGTAGCGTATGGCTGTAGCCGGGCGGCCAAGATGAGTGGCAAGAGGCAGACCCATCACATTGTCATAGGGTGGCTACTGTGCCTGGGCCGCGCGCAACCTCCTGATGGAGTGGACCACAAGGCCATTGCACTAAGGAAACAAGTCCAGTGGCGGATTTAGTGGGCCTTGTAGAGGTAGCGTATGGCTGCAGCCAGGCGGCCAAGACGAGTGGCAAGAGGCAGACCCATCACATTGTCGTAGGGTGGCTACTGTGCCTGGGCCGCACGCGACCTCCTGATGGAGTGGACCACAAGGCCCGCTGCACTAAGGAAACAAGTCCAGTGGCGGATTTAGTGGGCCTTGTAGAGGTAGCGTATGGCTGCAGCCAGGCGGCCAAGACGAGTCGCAAGAGGCAGACCCATCACATTGTTGTAGGGTGGCTACTGTGCCTGGGACGTGCGCGACCTCCTGATGGAGTGGACCACAAGGCCCGCTGCACTAAGGAAACAAGTCCAGTGGCGGATTTAGTGGGCCTTGTAGAGGTAGCGTATGGCACCAGCCAGGCGGCCAAGACGAGTGGCAAGTGGCAGACCCATCACATTGTAGTAGGGTGGCTACTGTGCCTGGGCCGCGCGTTACCTCCTGATGGAGTGGACCACAAGTCCCGCTGCACTAAGGAAACAAGTCCAGTGGCGGATTTAGTGGGCCTTGTAGAGGTAGCGTATGGCTGCAGCCAGGCGGCCAAGATGAGTGGCAAGAGGCAGAACCATCACATTGTCATAGGGTGGCTACTGTGCCTGGGCCGCGCGCTACCTCCTGATGGAGTGGACCACAAGGCCCGCTGCACTAAGGAAACAAGTCCAGTGGCGGATTTAGTTGGCCTTGTAGAGGTAGCGTATGGCTACAGCCAGGTGGCCAAGATAAGTGGCAAGAGACAGACCCATCACATTGTCGTAGGGTGGCTACTGTGCCTGGGCCGCGCGCAACCTCCTGATGGAGTGGACCACAAGCCCCGCTGCACTAAGGAAACAAGTCCAGTGGCGGATTTAGTGGGCCTTGTAGAGGTAGCGTATGGCTGCAGCCAGGCGGCCAAGACGAGTGGCAAGAGGCAGACCCATCACATTGTCGTAGGGTGGCTACTGTGCCTGGGCTGCGCGCGACCTCCTGATGGAGTTTACCACAAGGCCATTGCACTAAGGAAACAAGTCCAGTGGCGGATTTAGTGGGCCTTGTAGAGGTAGCGTATGGCTGCAGCCAGGCGGCCAAAACGAGTGGCAAGAGGCAGACCCATCACATTGTCGTAGGGTGGCTACTGTGCCTGGGCCGTGCGCGACCTCCTGATGGAGTGGACCACAAGGCCCGCTGCACTAAGGAACAAGTCCAGTGGCGGATTTAGTGGGCCTTGTAGAGGTACCGTATGGCTGCAGCCAGGCGGCCAAGACAAGTGGCAAGAGGCAGACCCATCACATTGTCGTAGGGTGGCTACTGTGCCTGGGCCGCGCGACCTACTGATGGAATGGACCACAAGGCCCGCTGCACTAAGGAAACAAGTCCAGTGGCGGATTCAGTGGGCCTTGTAGAGGTAGCGTATGGCTGCAGCCAGGCGGCCAAGACGAGTGGCAAGTGGCAGACCCATCACATTGTCGTAGGGTGGCTACTGTTCCTGGGCCGCGCGCGACCTCCTGATGGAGTGGACCACAAGGCCCGCTGCACTATGGAAACAAGTCCAGTGGCGGATTTAGTGGGCCTTGTAGAGGTAGCGTATGGCTGCAGCCAGGCGGCCAAGACGAGTGGCAAGAGGCAGACCCATCACATTGTCATAGGGTGGCTACTGTGCATGGGCCACGCGCGACCTCCTGATGGAGTGGACCACAACGCCCGCTGCACTAAGGAAACAAGTCCAGTGGCGGATTTAGTGGGTCTTGTAGAGGTAGCGTATGGCTGCAGCCAGGCGGCCAAGACGAATGGCAAGAGGCAGACCCATCACATTGTCATAGGGTGGCTACTGTGCCTGGGCCACACGTTACCTCCTGATGGAGTGGACCGCAAGGCCCGCTGCACTAATGAAATAAGTCCAGTGGCGGATTTAGTGGGCCTTGTAGAGGTAACGTATGGCTGCAGCCAAGCGGCCAAGACGAGTGGCAAGAGGCAGACACATCACTTTGTCGTAGGGTTGCTACTGTGCCTAGGCCGCGCGCGACCTCCTGATGGAGTGGACCACAAGGCCCGGTGCACTAAGGAAACAAGTCCAGTGGCGGATTTAGTGGGCCTTGTAGAGGTAGCGTATGGCTGCAGCCAGGCGGCCAAGACGAGTGGCAAGAGGCAGACCCATCACATTGTCGTAGGGTGGCTACTGTGCCTGGGCCGCGCGCGACCTCTTGATGTAGCGGACCACAAGGCCCACTGCACTAAGGAAACAAGTCCAGTGGCGGATTTAGTGGGCCTTGTAGAGGTAGCGTATGGCTGCAGCCAGGCGGCCAAGACGAGTGGCAAGAGGCAGACCCATCACATTGTCATAGGGAGGCTACTGTGCCTGGGCCGCGCGCGACCTCCTGATGGAGTGGACAACAAGCCCCGCTGCAATAAGGAAACAAGTCCAGGGGCGGATTTAGTGGGCCTTGTAGAGGTAGCGTATGGCTGCAGCCAGGCGGCCAAGACGAGTGGCAAGAGGCAGACCCATCACATTGTCATAGGGTGGCTACTGTGCCCGGGCCGCGCGCGACCTCCTGATGGAGTGGACCACAAGGCCATTGCACTAAGGAAACAAGTCCAGTGGCGGATTTAGTGGGCCTTGTAGAGGTATCGTATGGCTGCAGCCAGGCGGCCAAGACGAGTGGCAAGAGACAGACCCATCACATTGTCGTAGGGTGGCTACTGTGCCTGGGCCGCACGCGACCTCCTGATGGAGTGGACCACAAGGCCCGCTGCACTAAGGAAACAAGTCCAGTGGCGGATTTAGTTGGCCTTGTAGAGGTAGGGTATGGCTACAGCCAGGTGGCCAAGACGAGTGGCAAGAGGCAGACCCATCACATTGTCGTAGGGTGGCTACTGTGCCTGGGCCGCGTGCAACCTCCTGATGGAGTGGACCACAAGCCCCACTGCACTAAGGAAACAAGTCCAGTGGCGGATTTAGTGGGACTTGTAGAGGTAGCGTATGGCTGCAGCCAGGAGGCCAAGACGAGTGGCAAGAGGCAGACCCATCACATTGTCGTAGGGTGGCTACTGTGCCTGGACCGCGCGCGACCTCCTGATGGAGTGGACCACAAGGCCACTGCACTAAGGAAATAAGTCCAGTGGCGGATTCAGTGGGCCTTGTAGAGGTAGCGTATGGCTGCAGCCAGGCGGCCAAGACGAGTGGCAAGAGGCAGACCCATCACATTGTCGTAGGGTGGCTACTGTGCCTGGGCCGCGCGCGACCTCCTGATGGAGTGGACCACAAGGCCCGCTGCACTAAGGAAACAAGTCCAGTGGCGGATTTAGTGGGCCTTGTAGAGGTAGCGTATGGCTGCAGCCAGGCGGCCAAGACGAGTGGCAAGAGGCAGACCCATCACATTGTCATAGGGTGGCTACTGTGCCTGGGCCGTGCGCGACCTCCTGATGGAGCGGACCACAAGGCCCGCTGCACTAAGGAAACCAGTCCAGTGGCGGATTTAGTGGGCCTTGTACAGGTAGCGTATGGCTGCAGCCAGGCAGCCAAGACGAATGGCAAGAGGCAGACCCATCACATTGTCATAGTTTGGCTACTGTGCCTGGGCCGCACGTTACCTCCTGATGGAGTGGACCACAAGGCCCGCTGCACTAACGAAATAAGTCCAGTGGCGGATTTAGTGGGCCTTGTAGAGGTAGCGTATGGCTGCAGCCAGGCGGAGAAGACGAGTGGCAAGAGGCAGACCCATCACTTTGTCGTAGGGTTGCTACTGTGCCTAGGCCGCGCGCGACCTCCTGATGGAGTGTACCACAAGGCCCGGTGCACTAAGGAAACAAGTCCAGTGACGGATTTAGTGGGCCTTGTAGAGGTAGCGTATGGCTGCAGCCAGGCGGCCAAGAGGAGTGGCAAGAGGCAGACCCATCACATTGTCGTAGGGTGGCTACTGTGCCTGGGCCGCGCGCGACCTCCTGATGGAGTGGACCACAAGGCCATTGCACTAAGGAAACAAGTCCAGTGGCGGATTTAGTGGGTCTTGTAGAGGTAGCGTATGGCACCAGCCAGGCGGCCAAGACGAGTGGCAACAGGCAGACCCATCACATTGTAGTAGGGTGGCTACTGTGCCTGGGCCACACGTTACCTCCTGATGGAGTGGACCACAAGTCCCGCTGCACTAAGGAAACAAGTCCAGTGGCGGATTTAGTGTGCCTTGTAGAGGTAGCGTATGGCTGCAGCAAGGCAGCCAAGACGAGTGGCAAGAGGCAGACACATCACATATTCGTAGGGTGGCAACTGTGCCTGGGCCGCGCGCGACCTCCTGATGGAGTGGACCACAAGGCCCGCTGCACTAAGGAAACAAGTCCAGTGGCAGATTTAGTTGGCCTTGTAGAGGTAGCGTATGGCTACAGCCAGGTGGCCAAGACGAGTGGCAAGAGGCAGACCCATCACATTGTCGTAGGGTGGCTACTGTGCCTGGGCCGCGCGCAACCTCCTGATGGAGTGGACCACAAGCCCCGCTGCACTAAGGAAACAGGTCCAGTGGCGGATTTAGTGGGCCTTGTAGAGGTAGCGTATGGCTGCAGACAGGCGGCCAAGACGAGTGGCAAGAGGCAGACCCATCACATTGTCATAGGGTGGCTACTGTGCCCGGGCCGCGCGCGTCCTCCTGATGGAGTGGACCACAAGGCCATTGCACTAAGGAAACAAGTCCAGTGGCGGATTTAGTGGGCCTTGTAGAGGTAGCGTATGGCTGCAGCCAGGCGGCCAAGACGAGTGGCAAGAGGCAGACCCATCACATTGTTGTAGGGTGGCTACTGTGCCTGGGCCACGCGCGACCTCCTGATGGAGTGGACCACAAGGCCCGCTGCACTAAGGAAACAAGTCCAGTGGCGGATTTAGTAGGCCTTGTAGAGGTAGCGTATGGCTGCAGCCAGGCGGCCAAGACAAGTGGCAAGAGGCAGACCCATCACATTGTTGTAGGGTGGCTACTGTGCCTGGGCATGCGCGCAACCTCCTGATGGAGTGGACCACAAGTCCCGCTGCACTAAGGAAACAAGTCCAGTGGCGGATTTAGTGGGCCTTGTAGAGGTAGCGTATGGCTGCAGCCAGGCGGCCAAGACGAGTGGCAAGAGGCAGACCCATCACATTGTCGTAGGGTGGCTACTGTGCCTGGGCCGCGCGCGACCTCCTGATGGATGGGACCACAAGGCCATTGCACTAAGGAAACAAGTCCAGTGGCGGATTTAGTGGGCCTTGTAGAGGTAGCGTATGGCTGCAGCCAGGCGGCCAAGACGAGTGGCAAGAGGCAGACCCATCACATTGTCGTAGGGTGGCTACTGTGCCTGGGCCGCGCGTGACCTCCTGATGGAGTGGACCACAAGGCCCGCTGCACTAAGGAAACAAGTCCAGTGGCGGATTTAGTGGGCCTTGTAGAGGTAGCGTATGGCAGCAGCCAGGCGGCCAAGACGAGTGGCAAGAGGCAGACCCATCACATTGTCGTAGGGTGGCTACTGTGCCTGGGCCGCGCGCGACCTCCTGATGGATGGGACCACAAGGCCATTGCACTAAGGAAACAAGTCCAATGGCGGATTTAGTGGGCCTTGTAGAGGTAGCGTATGGCTGCAGCCAGGCGGCCAAGACGAGTGGCAAGAGGCAGACCCATCACATTGTCGTAGGGTGGCTACTGTGCCTGGGCCGCGCGTGACCTCCTGATGGAGTGGACCACAAGGCCTGCTGCACTAAGGAAACAAGTCCAGTGGCGGATTTAGTGTGCCTTGTAGAGGTAGCGTATGGCTGCAGCCAGGCGGCCAAGACGAGTGGCAAGAGGCAGACCCATCACATTGTCATAGGGTGGCTACTGTGCCTGGGCCGCGCGTGACCTCCTGATGGAGTGGACCACAAGGCCCGCTGCACTAAGGAAACAAGTCCAGTGGCGGATTTAGTGTGCCTTGTAGAGGTAGCGTATGGCTGCAGCCAGGCAGCCAAGACGAGTGGCAAGAGGCAGACACATCACATATTCGTAGGGTGGCAACTGTGCCTGGGCAGCGGGCGACCTCCTGATGGAGTGGACCACAAGGCCCGCTGCACTAAGGAAACAAGTCCAGTGGCGGATTTAGTTGGCCTTGTAGAGGTAGCGTATGGCTACAGCCAGGTGACCAAGACGAGTGGCAAGAGGCAGACCCATCACATTGTCGTAGGGTGGCTACTGTGCCTGGGCCGCGCGCAACCTCCTGATGGAGTGGACCACAAGCCCCACTGCACTAAGGAAACAAGTCCAGTGGCGGATTTAGTGGGACTTGTAGAGGTAGCGTATGGCTGCAGCCAGGAGGCCAAGACGAGTGGCAAGAGGCAGACCCATCACATTGTCGTAGGGTGGCTACTGTGCCTGGACCGCGCGCGACCTCCTGATGGAGTGGACCACAAGGCCATTGCACTAAGGAAATAAGTCCAGTGGCGGATTCAGTGGGCCTTGTAGAGGTAGCGTATGGCTGCAGCCAGGCGGCCAAGACGAGTGGCAAGAGGCAGACCCATCACATTGTCGTAGGGTGGCTACTGTGCCTGGGCCGCGCGCGACCTCCTGATGGAGTGGACCACAAGGCCCGCTGCACTAAGGAAACAAGTCCAGTGGCGGATTTAGTGGGCCTTGTAGAGGTAGCGTATGGCTGCAGCCAGGCGGCCAAAACGAGTGGCAAGAGGCAGACCCATCACATTGTCATAGGGTGGCTACAGTGCCTGGGCCGCGCGCGACCTCCTGATTGAGTGGACCACAAGGCCCGCTGCACTAAGGAAACCAGTCCAGTGGCGGATTTAGTGGGCCTTGTAGAGGTAGCGTATGGCTGCAGTCAGGCGGCCAAGAGGAATGGCAAGAGGCAGACCCATCACATTGTCATAGTTTGGCTACTGTGCCTGGGCCGCACGTTACCTCCTGATGGAGTGGACCACAAGGCCCGCTGCACTAACGAAATAAGTCCAGTGGCGGATTTAGTGGGCCTTGTAGAGGTAGCGTATGGCTGCAGCCAGGCGGAGGAGACGAGTGGCAAGAGGCAGACCCATCACTTTGTCGTAGGGTTGCTACTGTGCCTAGGCCGCGCGCGACCTCCTGATGGAGTGGACCACAAGGCACGGTGCACTAAGGAAACAAGTCCAGTGACGGATTTAGTGGGCCTTGTAGAGGTAGCGTATGGCTGCAGCCAGGCGGCCAAGACGAGTGGCAAGAGGCAGACCCATCACATTGTCGTAGGGTGGCTACTGTGCCTGGGCCGCGCGCGACCTCCTGATGGAGTGGACCACAAGCCCCGCTGCACTAAGGAAACAAGTCCAGTGGCGGATTTAGTGGGCCTTGTAGAGGTAGCGAATGGCTGCGGCCAGGCGGCCAAGACGAGTGGCAAGAGGCAGACCCATCACATTGTCATAGGGTGGCTACTGTGCCTGGGCCGCGCGCGACCTCCTGCTGGAGTGGACCACAAGGGCATTGCACTAAGGAAACAAGTCCAGTGGCGGATTTAGTGGGCCTTGTAGAGGTAGCGTATGGCTGCAGCCAGGCGGCCAAGACGAGTGGCAAGAGGCAGACCCATCACATTGTCGTAGGGTGGCTACTGTGCCTGGGCCGCGCGTGACCTCCTGATGGAGTGGACCACAAGGCCCGCTGCACTAAGGAAACAAGTCCAGTGGCGGATTTAGTGTGCCTTGTAGAGGTAGCGTATGGCTGCAGCCAGGCAGCCAAGACGAGTGGCAAGAGGCAGACACATCACATTGTCGTAGGGTGGCTACTGTGCCTGGGCCGCGCGCGACCTCCTGATGGATGGGACCACAAGGCCATTGCACTAAGGAAACAAGTCCAATGGCGGATTTAGTGGGCCTTGTAGAGGTAGCGTATGGCTGCAGCCAGGCGGCCAAGACGAGTGGCAAGAGGCAGACCCATCACATTGTCGTAGGGTGGCTACTGTGCCTGGGCCGCGCGTGACCTCCTGATGGAGTGGACCACAAGGCCTGCTGCACTAAGGAAACAAGTCCAGTGGCGGATTTAGTGTGCCTTGTAGAGGTAGCGTATGGCTGCAGCCAGGCGGCCAAGACGAGTGGCAAGAGGCAGACCCATCACATTGTCGTAGGGTGGCTACTGTGCCTGGGCCGCGCGTGACCTCCTGATGGAGTGGACCACAAGGCCCGCTGCACTAAGGAAACAAGTCCAGTGGCGGATTTAGTGTGCCTTGTAGAGGTAGCGTATGGCTGCAGCCAGGCAGCCAAGACGAGTGGCAAGAGGCAGACACATCACATATTCGTAGGGTGGCAACTGTGCCTGGGCAGCGGGCGACCTCCTGATGGAGTGGACCACAAGGCCCGCTGCACTAAGGAAACAAGTCCAGTGGCGGATTTAGTTGGCCTTGTAGAGGTAGCGTATGGCTACAGCCAGGTGACCAAGACGAGTGGCAAGAGGCAGACCCATCACATTGTCGTAGGGTGGCTACTGTGCCTGGGCCGCGCGCAACCTCCTGATGGAGTGGACCACAAGCCCCACTGCACTAAGGAAACAAGTCCAGTGGCGGATTTAGTGGGACTTGTAGAGGTAGCGTATGGCTGCAGCCAGGAGGCCAAGACGAGTGGCAAGAGGCAGACCCATCACATTGTCGTAGGGTGGCTACTGTGCCTGGACCGCGCGCGACCTCCTGATGGAGTGGACCACAAGGCCATTGCACTAAGGAAATAAGTCCAGTGGCGGATTCAGTGGGCCTTGTAGAGGTAGCGTATGGCTGCAGCCAGGCGGCCAAGACGAGTGGCAAGAGGCAGACCCATCACATTGTCGTAGGGTGGCTACTGTGCCTGGGCCGCGCGCGACCTCCTGATGGAGTGGACCACAAGGCCCGCTGCACTAAGGAAACAAGTCCAGTGGCGGATTTAGTGGGCCTTGTAGAGGTAGCGTATGGCTGCAGCCAGGCGGCCAAAACGAGTGGCAAGAGGCAGACCCATCACATTGTCATAGGGTGGCTACTGTGCCTGGGCCGCGCGCGACCTCCTGATGGAGTGGACCACAAGGCCCGCTGCACTAAGGAAACCAGTCCAGTGGCGGATTTAGTGGGCCTTGTAGAGGTAGCGTATGGCTGCAGTCAGGCGGCCAAGAGGAATGGCAAGAGGCAGACCCATCACATTGTCATAGTTTGGCTACTGTGCCTGGGCCGCACGTTACCTCCTGATGGAGTGGACCACAAGGCCCGCTGCACTAACGAAATAAGTCCCGTGGCGGATTTAGTGGGCCTTGTAGAGGTAGCGTATGGCTGCAGCCAGGCGGAGGAGACGAGTGGCAAGAGGCAGACCCATCACTTTGTCGTAGGGTTGCTACTGTGCCTAGGCCGCGCGCGACCTCCTGATGGAGTGGACCACAAGGCACGGTGCACTAAGGAAACAAGTCCAGTGACGGATTTAGTGGGCCTTGTAGAGGTAGCGTATGGCTGCAGCCAGGCGGCCAAGACGAGTGGCAAGAGGCAGACCCATCACATTGTCGTAGGGTGGCTACTGTGCCTGGGCCGCGCGCGACCTCCTGATGGAGTGGACCACAAGCCCCGCTGCACTAAGGAAACAAGTCCAGTGGCGGATTTAGTGGGCCTTGTAGAGGTAGCGAATGGCTGCGGCCAGGCGGCCAAGACGAGTGGCAAGAGGCAGACCCATCACATTGTCATAGGGTGGCTACTGTGCCTAGGCCGCGCGCGACCTACTGCTGGAGTGGACCACAAGGGCATTGCACTAAGGAAACAAGTCCAGTGGCGGATTTAGTGGGCCTTGTAGAGGTAGCGTATGGCTACAGCCAGGCGGCCAAGACGAGTGGCAAGAGGCAGACCCATCACATTGTCGTAGGGTGGCTACTGTGCCTGGGCCGCGCGTGACCTCCTGATGGAGTGGACCACAAGGCCCGCTGCACTAAGGAAACAAGTCCAGTGGCGGATTTAGTGTGCCTTGTAGAGGTAGCGTATGGCTGCAGCCAGGCAGCCAAGACGAGTGGCAAGAGGCAGACACATCACATATTCGTAGGGTGGCAACTGTGCCTGGGCAGCGGGCGACCTCCTGATGGAGTGGACCACAAGGCCCGCTGCACTAAGGAAACAAGTCCAGTGGCGGATTTAGTTGGCCTTGTAGAGGTAGCGTATGGCTACAGCCAGGTGACCAAGACGAGTGGCAAGAGGCAGACCCATCACATTGTCGTAGGGTGGCTACTGTGCCTGGGCCGCGCGCAACCTCCTGATGGAGTGGATCACAAGCCCCACTGCACTAAGGAAACAAGTCCAGTGGCGGATTTAGTGGGACTTGTAGAGGTAGCGTATGGCTGCAGCCAGGAGGCCAAGACGAGTGGCAAGAGGCAGACCCATCACATTGTCGTAGGGTGGCTACTGTGCCTGGACCGCGCGCGACCTCCTGATGGAGTGGACCACAAGGCCATTGCACTAAGGAAATAAGTCCAGTGGCGGATTCAGTGGGCCTTGTAGAGGTAGCGTATGGCTGCAGCCAAGCGGCCAAGACGAGTGGCAAGAGGCAGACCCATCACATTGTCGTAGGGTGGCTACTGTGCCTGGGCCGCGCGCGACCTCCTGATGGAGTGGACCACAAGGCCCGCTGCACTAAGGAAACAAGTCCAGTGGCGGATTTAGTGGGCCTTGTAGAGGTAGCGTATGGCTGCAGCCAGGCGGCCAAAACGAGTGGCAAGAGGCAGACCCATCACATTGTCATAGGGTGGCTACTGTGCCTGGGCCGCGCGCGACCTCCTGATGGAGTGGACCACAAGGCCCGCTGCACTAAGGAAACCAGTCCAGTGGCGGATTTAGTGGGCCTTGTAGAGGTAGCGTATGGCTGCAGTCAGGCGGCCAAGAGGAATGGCAAGAGGCAGACCCATCACATTGTCATAGTTTGGCTACTGTGCCTGGGCCGCACGTTACCTCCTGATGGAGTGGACCACAAGGCCCGCTGCACTAACGAAATAAGTCCAGTGGCGGATTTAGTGGGCCTTGTAGAGGTAGCGTATGGCTGCAGCCAGGCGGAGGAGACGAGTGGCAAGAGGCAGACCCATCACTTTGTCGTAGGGTTGCTACTGTGCCTAGGCCGCGCGCGACCTCCTGATGGAGTGGACCACAAGGCACGGTGCACTAAGGAAACAAGTCCAGTGACGGATTTAGTGGGCCTTGTAGAGGTAGCGTATGGCTGCAGCCAGGCGGCCAAGAGGAGTGGCAAGAGGCAGACCCATCACATTGTCGTAGGGTGGCTACTGTGCCTGGGCCGCGCGCGACCTCTTGATGTAGCGGACCACAAGGCCCACTGCACTAAGGAAACAAGTCCAGTGGCGGATTTAGTGGGCCTTGTAGAGGTAGCGTATGGCTGCAGCCAGGCGGCCAAGACGAGTGGCAGAGGCAGACCCATCACATTGTCATAGGGAGGCTACTGTGCCTGGGCCGCGCGCGACCTCCTGATGGAGTGGACCACAAGCCCTGCTGCACTAAGGAAACAAGTCCAGGGGCGGATTTAGTGGGCCTTGTAGAGGTAGCGTATGGCTGCAGCCAGGCGGCCAAGACGAGTGGCAAGAGGCAGACCCATCACATTGTCATAGGATGGCTACTGTGCCCGGGCCGCGCGCGACCTCCTGATGGAGTGGACCACAAGGCCATTGCACTAAGGAAACAAGTCCAGTGGCGGATTTAGTGGGTCTTGTAGAGGTAGCGTATGGCACCAACCAGGCGGCCAAGACGAGTGGCAACAGGCAGACCCATCACATTGTAGTAGGGTGGCTACTGTGCCTGGGCCGCGCGTTACCTCCTGACGGAGTGGACCACAAGTCCCGCTGCACTAAGGAAACAAGTCCAGTGGCGGATTTAGTGTGCCTTGTAGAGGTAGCGTATGGCTGCAGCAAGGCAGCCAAGACGAGTGGCAAGAGGCAGACACATCACATATTCGTAGGGTGGCAACTGTGCCTGGGCCGCGCGCGACCTCCTGATGGAGTGGACCACAAGGCCCGCTGCACTAAGGAAACAAGTCCAGTGGCGGATTTAGTTGGCCTTGTAGAGGTAGCGTATGGCTACAGCCAGGTGGCCAAGACGAGTGGCAAGAGGCAGACCCATCACATTGTCGTAGGGTGGCTACTGTGCCTGGGCCGCGCGCAACCTCCTGATGGAGTGGACCACAAGCCCCGCTGCACTAAGGAAACAGGTCCAGTGGCGGATTTAGTGGGCCTTGTAGAGGTAGCGTATGGCTGCAGCCAGGCGGCCAAGACGAGTGGCAAGAGGCAGACCCATAACATTGTCGTAGGGTGGCTACTGTGCCTGGACCGCGCGCGACCTCCTGATGGAGTGGACCACAAGGCCATTGCACTAAGGAAACAAGTCCAGTGGCGGATTTAGTGGGCCTTGTAGAGGTAGCGTATGGCTGCAGCGAGGCGGCCGAAACGAGTGGCAAAAGGCAGACCCATCACATTGTCGTAGGGTGGCTACTGTGCCTGGGCCGCGCGCGACCTCCTGATGGAGTGGACCACAAGGCCCGCTGCACTAAGGAAATAAGTCCAGTGGCGGATTTAGTGGGCCTTGTAGAGGTAGCGTATGGCTGCAGCCAGGCGGCCAAGACGAGTGGCAAGAGGAAGACCCATCACATTGTCGTAGGGTGGGTACTGTGCCTGGGCCGCGAGTTACCTCCTGATGGAGTGGACCACAAGTCCCGCTGCACTAAGGAAACAAGTCCAGTGGCGGATTTAGTAGGCCTTGTAGAGGTAGCGTATAGTTGCAGCCAGGTGGCCAAGACGAGTGGCAAGAGGCAGACCCATCACATTGTTGTAGTGTGGCTACTGTGCCTGGGCCGCGCGCTACCTCCTGATGGAGTGGAACACAAGGCCCGTTGCACTAAGGAAACAAGTCCAGTGGCGGATTTAGTGGGCCTTGTAGAGGTAGCGTATGGCTGCAGCCATGCGGCCAAGACGAGTGGCAAGAGGCAGACCCATCACATTGTCGTAGGGTGGCTACTGTGCCTGGGCCGTGCGCGACCTCCTGATGGAGTGGACCACAAGGCCCGCTGCACTAAGGAAAGAAATCCAGTGGCGGATTCAGTGGGCCTTGTAGAGGTAGCGTATGGCTGCAGCCAGGCGGCCAAGACGAGTGGCAAGAGGCAGACCCATCACATTGTCGTAGGGTGGCTACTGTGCCTGGGCCGCGCGTGACCTCCTGATGGAGTGGACCACAAGGCCCGCTGCACTAAGGAACAAGTCCAGTGGCGGATTTAGTGGGCCTTGTAGAGGTAGCGTATGGCTGCAGCCAGGCGGCCAAGACAAGTGGCAAGGGGCAGACCCATCACATTGTCGTAGGGTGGCTACTGTGCCTGGGCCGTGCGCGACCTCCTGATGGAGTGGACCACAATCCCTGCTGCACTAAGGAAACAAGTCCAGTGGCGGATTTAGTGGGCCTTGTAGAGGTAGCGTATGGCTGCAGCCAGGCGGCCAAGATGAGTGGCAAGAGGCAGACCCATCACATTGTCGTAGGGTGGCTACTGTGCCTGGGCCGTGCGCGACCTCCTGATGGAGTGGACCACAAGGCCCGCTGCACTAAGGAAACAAGTCCAGTGGCGGATTTAGTGGGCCTTGTAGAGGTAGCGTATGGCTGCAGCCAGGCAGCCAAGACGAGTGGCAAGAGGCAGACCCATCACATTGTCATAGGGTGGCTACTGTGCCTGGGCCGCGCGCGACCTCCTGATGGAGTGGACCACAAGGCCATTGCACTAAGGAAACAAGCCCAGTGGCGGTTTTAGTGGGCCTTGTAGAGGAAGCGTATGGCTGCAGACAGGCGGCCAAGACGAGTGGCAAGTGGCAGACCCATCACATTGTCGTAGGGTGGCTACTGTCCCTGGGCCGCGCGCGACCTCCTGATGGAGTGGACCACAAGTCCCGCTGCACTAAGGAAACAAGTCCAGTGGCGGATTTAGTGGGCCTAGTAGAGGTAGTGTATGGCTGCAGCCAGGCGGCCAAGACGAGTGGCAAGAGGCAGACCCATCACATTGTCGTAGGGTGGCTACTGTGCCTGGGCCGCGCGCAACCTCCTGATGGAGTGGACCACAAGGCCCGCTGCACTAAGGAAACAAGTCCAGTGGCGGATTTAGTGGGCCTTGTAGAGGTAGCGTATCGCTGCAGCCAGGCGGCCAAGACGAGTGGCAAGAGGCAGACCCATCACATTGTCGTAGGGTGGCTACTGTGCCTGGGCCGCGCGCGACCTCCTGATGGAGTGGACCACAAGGCCCGCTGCACTAAGGAAACAAGTCCAGTGGCGGATTTAGTGGGCCTTGTAGAGGTAGCGTATGGCTGCAGCCAGGCGGCCAAGACGAGTGGCAAGAGGCAGACCCATCACATTGTCGTAGGGTGGGTACTGTGCATGGGCCGCGCGACCTCCTGATGGAGTGGACCACAAGGCCCGCTGCACTAAGGAAACAAGTCCAGTGGCGGATTTAGTGGGCCTTGTAGAGGTAGCGTATGGTTGCAGCCAGGCGGCCAAGACGAGTGGCAAGAGGCAGACCCATCACATTGTCGTAGGGTGGGTACTGTGCCTGGGCCGCACGTTACCTCCCGATGGAGTGGACCACAAATCCCGCTGCACTAAGGAAACAAGTCCAGTGGCGGATTTAGTGGGCCTTGTAGAGGTAGCGTATGGCTGCAGCCAGGCGGCCAAGACGAGTGGCAAGAGGCAGACCCATCACATTGTCGTAGGGTGGCTACTGTGCCTGGGCCGTGCGTGACCTCCTGATGGAGTGGACCACAAGGCCCGCTGCACTAAGGAAACAAGTCCAGTGGCGGATTTAGTGGGCCTTGTAGACGTAGCGTATGGCTGCAGCCAGGCGGCCAAGACGAGTGGCAAGAGGCAGACCCATCACATTGTCGTAGGGTGGCTACTGTGCCTGGGCCGTGCGCGACCTCCTGATGGAGTGGACCACAAGGCCCACTGCACTAAGGAAAAAAGTCCAGTGGCGGATTCAGTGGGCCTTGTAGAGGTAGCGTATGGCTGCAGCCAGGCGGCCAAGACAAGTGGCAAGAGGCAGACCCATCACTTTGTCGTAGGGTGGCTACTGTGCCTAGGCCGCGCGCGACCTCCTGATGGAGTGGACCACAAGGCCCGCTGCACTAAGGAAACAAGTCCAGTGGCGGATTTAGTGGGACTTGTAGAGGTAGCGTATGGCTGCAGCCAGGCGGCCAAGACGAGTGGCAAGAGGCAGACCCATCACATTGTCGTAGGGTGGCTACTGTGCCTGGCTCGTGCGCGACCTCCTGATGGAGTGGACCACAAGGCCCGCTGCACTAAGGAAACAAGTCCAGTGGCGGATTCAGTGGAGTGGACCACAAGTCCCGCTGCACTAAGGAAACAAGTCCAGTGGCGGATTTAGTGGGCCTTGTAGAGGTAGCGTATGGCTGCAGCCAGGCGGCCAAGACGAGTGGCAAGAGGCAGACCCATCACATTGTCGTAGGGTGACTACTGTGCCTGGGCCGCGCGCGACCTCCTGATGGAGTGGACCACAAGGCCCGCTGCACTAAGGAAACAAGTCCAGTGGCGGATTTAGTGGGCCTTGTAGAGGTAGCGTATGGCTGCAGCCAGGCGGCCAAGACGAGTGGCAAGAGGCAGACCCATCACATTGTCGTAGGGTGGGTACTGTGCCTGGGCCGCGCGTTACCTCCTGATGGAGTGGACCACAAGTCCCGCTGCACTAAGGAAACAAGTCCAGTCGCGGATTTAGTGGGCCTTGTAGAGGTAGCGTATAGCTGCAGCCAGGTGGCCAAGACGAGTGGCAAGAGGCAGACCCTTCACATTGTCGTAGGGTGGCTACTGTGCCTGGGCCGCGCGCGACCTCCTGATGGAGTGGACCACAAGGCCCGCTGCACTATGGAAACAAGTCCAGTGGCGGATTTAGTGGGCCTTGTAGAGGTAGCGTATGGTTGCATCCAGGCGGCCAAGACGAGTGGCAAGAGGCAGACCCATCACATTGTCGTAGGGTGGCTACTGTGCCTGGGCCGTGCGCGACCTCCTGATGGAGTGGACCACAAGGCCTGCTGCACTAAGGAAACAAGTCCAGTGGCGGATTTAGTGGGCCTTGTAGAGGTAGCGTATGGCTGCAGCCAGGCAGCCAAGACGAGTGGCAAGAGGCAGACCCATCACATTGTTGTAGGGTGGCTACTGTGCATGGGCCGCGCGCGCCCTCCTGATGGAGTGGACCACAAGGCCCGCTGCCCTAAGGAAACAAGTCCACTGGCGGATTTAGTGGGCCTTGTAGAGGTAGCGTATGGCTGCAGCCAGGCGGCCAAGACGAGTGGCAAGAGGCAGACCCATCACATTGTCGTAGGGTGGGTACTGTGCCTGGGCCGCACGTTACCTCCTGATGGAGTGGACCACAAATCCCGCTGCACTAAGGAAACAAGTCCAGTGGCGGATGTAGTGGGCCTTGTAGAGGTAGCGTATGGCTGCAGCCAGGCGGCCAAGACGAGTGGCAAGAGGCAGAGCCATCACATTGTCGTAGGGTGGCTACTGTGCCTGGGCCGCGCGCGACCTCCTGATGGAGTGGACCACAAGGCCCACTGCACTAAGGAAACAAGTCCAGTGGCGGATTCAGTGGGCCTTGTAGAGGTAGCGTATGGCTGCAGCCAGGCGGCCAAGACGAGTGGCAAGAGGCAGACCCATCACTTTGTCGTAGGGTGGCTACTGTGCCTAGGCCGCGCGCGACCTCCTGATGGAGTGGACCACAAGGCCCGCTGCACTAAGGAAACAAGTCCAGTGGCGGATTTAGTGGGCTTTGTAGAGGTAGCGTATGGCTGCAGCCAGGCGGCCAAGACGAGTGGCAAGAGGCAGACCCATCACATTGTCGTAGGGTGGCTACTGTGCGTGGGCCGCGCGCGACCTCCTGATGGAGTGGACCACAAGGGCCGCTGCACTAAGGAAACAAGTCCAGTGGCGGATTTAGTGGGCCTTGTAGAGGTAGCGTATGGCACCAGCCAGGCGGCCAAGACGAGTGGCAAGAGGCAGACCCATCACATTGTCGTAGGGTGGCTACTGTGCCTGGGCCGCACGTTACCTCATGATGGAGTGGACCACAAGTCCCGCTGCACTAAGGAAACAAGTCCAGTGGCGGATTTAGTGGGCCTTGTAGAGGTAGCGAATGGCTGCAGCCAGGCGGCCAAGACGAGTGGCAAGAGGCAGACCCATCACATTGTCATAGGGTGGCTACTGTGCCTGGGCCGCTCGCGACCTCCTGATGGAGTGGACCACAAGGCCCGCTGCACTAAGGAAACAAGTCCAGTGGCGGATTTAGTTGGCCTTGTAGAGGTAGCGTATGGCTGCAGCCAGGCGGCCAAGATGAGTGGCAAGAGGCAGACCCATCACATTGTCGTAGGGTGGCTACTGTGCCTGGGCCGCGCGTGACCTCCTGATGGAGTGGACCACAAGGCCCACTGCACTAAGGAAACAAGTCCAGTGGTGGATTTAGTGGGCCTTGTAGAGGTAGCGTATGGCACTAGCCAGGCGGCCAAGACGAGTGGCAACAGGCAGACACATCACATTGTAGTAGGGTGGCTACTGTGCCTGGGCCGCGCGTTACCTCCTGATGGAGTGGACCACAAGTCCCGCTGCACTAAGGAAACAAGTCCAGTGGCGGATTTAGTGGGCCTTGTAGAGGTAGCGTATGGCTGCAGCCAGGCGGCCAAGACGAGTGGCAAGAGGCAGACCCATCACATATTCGTAGGGTGGCAACTGTGCCTGGGCCGCGCGCGACCTCCTGATGGAGTGGACCACAAGGCCCGCTGCACTAAGGAAACAAGTCCAGTGGCGGATTTAGTGGGCCTTGTAGAGGTAGCGTATGGCTGCAGCCAGGCGGCCAAGACGAGTGGCAAGAGGCAGACCCATCACATTGTCATAGGGTGGCTACTGTGCCTGGGCCGCGCGCGACCTCCTGATGGAGTGGACCACAAGGCCCGCTGCACTAAGGAAACCAGTCCAGTGGCGGATTTAGTGGGCCTTGTAGAGGTAGCGTATGGCTGCAGCCAGGCGGCCAAGACGAATGGCAAGAGGCAGACCCATCACATTGTCATAGTTTTTCTACTGTGCCTGGGCCGCACGTTACCTCCTGATGGAGTGGACCACAAGGCCCGCTGCACTAACGAAATAAGTCCAGTGGCGGATTTAGTGGGCCTTGTAGAGGTAGCGTATGGCTGCAGCCAGGCGGAGAAGACGAGTGGCAAGAGGCAGACCCATCACTTTGTCGTAGGGTTGCTACTGTGCCTAGGCCGCGCGCGACCTCCTGATGGAGTGGACCACAAGGCCCGGTGCACTAAGGAAACAAGTCCAGTGACGGATTTAGTGGGCCTTGTAGAGGTAGCGTATGGCTGCAGCCAGGCGGCCAAGAGGAGTGGCAAGAGGCAGACCCATCACATTGTCGTAGGGTGGCTACTGTGCCTGGGCCGCGCGCGACCTCTTGATGTAGCGGACCACAAGGCCCACAGCACTAAGGAAACAAGTCCAGTGGCGGATTTAGTGGGCCTTGTAGAGGTAGCGTATGGCTGCAGCCAGGCGGCCAAGACGAGTGGCAGAGGCAGACCCATCACATTGTCATAGGGAGGCTACTGTGCCTGGGCCGCGCGCGACCTCCTGATGGAGTGGACCACAAGCCCTGCTGCACTAAGGAAACAAGTCCAGGGGCGGATTTAGTGGGCCTTGTAGAGGTAGCGTATGGCTGCAGCCAGGCGGCCAAGACGAGTGGCAAGAGGCAGACCCATCACATTGTCATAGGATGGCTACTGTGCCCGGGCCGCGCGCGACCTCCTGATGGAGTGGACCACAAGGCCATTGCACTAAGGAAACAAGTCCAGTGGCGGATTTAGTGGGGCTTGTAGAGGTAGCGTATGGCACCAGCCAGGCGGCCAAGACGAGTGGCAACAGGCAGACCCATCACATTGTAGTAGGGTGGCTACTGTGCCTGGGCCGCGCGTTACCTCCTGATGGAGTGGACCACAAGTCCCGCTGCACTAAGGAAACAAGTCCAGTGGCGGATTTAGTGTGCCTTGTAGAGGTAGCGTATGGCTGCAGCAAGGCAGCCAAGACGAGTGGCAAGAGGCAGACACATCACATATTCGTAGGGTGGCAACTGTGCCTGGGCCGCGCGCGACCTCCTGATGGAGTGGACCACAAGGCCCACTGCACTAAGGAAACAAGTCCAGTAGCGGATTTAGTTGGCCTTGTAGAGGTAGCGTATGGCTGCAGCCAGGCGGCCAAGACGAGTGGCAAGAGTCACACCCATCACATTGTCGTAGGGTGGCTACTGTGCCTGGGCCGCGCGCGACCTCCTGATGGAGTGGACCACAAGGCCCGCTGCACTAAGGAAACAAGTCTAGTGGCGGATTTAGTGGGCCTTGTAGAGGTAACGTATGGCTATAGCCAGGTGGCCAAGACGAGTGGCAAGAGGCAGACCCATCACATTGTCGTAGGGTGGCTACTGTGCCTGGGCCACGCGCGACCTCCTGATGGAGTGGACCACAAGGCCCACTGCACTTAGGAAACAAGTCCAGTGGCGGATTTAGTGGGCCTTGTAGAGGTAGCGTATGACTGCAGCCAGGCGGCCAAGACGGGTGGCAAGAGGCAGACCCATCACATTGTCGTAGGGTGGCTACTGTGCCTGGGCCGCGCGCGACCTCCTGATGGAGTGGACCACAAGGCCCGCTGCACTAAGGAAACAAGTCCAGTGGCGGATTTAGTGGGCCTTGTAGAGGTAGCGTATGGCTGCAGCCAGGCGGCCAAGACGAGTGGCAAGAGGCAGACCCATCACATTGTCGTAGGGTGGCTACTGTGCCTGGGCCGCGCGCGACCTCCTGATGGAGTGGACCACTAGGCCTGCTCCACTAAGGAAACAAGTCCAGTGGCGGATTTAGTGGGCCTTGTAGAGGTAGCATATGGCACCAGCCAGGCGGCCAAGACGAGTGGCAAGAGGCAGACCCAACACATTGTCGTAGGGTGGCTACTGTGCCTGGGCCGCGCGTTACCTCCTGATGGAGTGGACCACAAGTCCCGCTGCACTAAGGAATCAAGTCCAGTGGCGGATTTAGTGGGCCTTGTAGCGGTAGCGTATGGCTGCAGCCAGGCGGCCAAGACGAGTGGCAAGAGGAAGACCCATCACATTGTCATAGGGTGGCTACTGTGCCTAGGACGCGCGCGACCTCCTGATGGAGTGGACCACAAGGCCCGGTGCACTAAGGAAACAAGTCCAGTGGCGGATTTAGTTGGCCTTGTAGAGGTAGCGTATGGCTATAGCCAGGTGGCCAAGACGAGTGGCAAGAGGCAGACCCATCACTTTGTCGTAGGGTGGCTACTGTGCCTGGGCCGTGCGCGACCTCCTGATGGAGTGGACCACAAGCCCCGCTGCACTAAGGAAACAAGTCCAGTGGCGGATTTAGTGGGCCTTGTAGAGGTAGCGTATGGCTGCAGCCAGGCGGCCAAGACGAGTGGCAAGAGGCAGACCCATCACATTGTCATAGGGTGGCTACTGTGCCTGGGCCGCGCGCGACCTCCTGATGGAGTGGACCACAAGGCCCGCTGCACTAAGGAAACAAGTCCAGTGGTGGATTTAGCGGGCCTTGTAGAGGTAGCATATGGCACCAGCCAGGCGGCCAAGACGAGTGGCAAGAGGCAGACCCATCACATTGTCGTAGGGTGGCTACTGTGCCTGGGCCGCGCGTTACCTCCTGATGGAGTGGACCACAAGTGCCGCTGCACTAAGGTAACAAGTCCAGTGGCGGATTTAGTGGGCCTTGTAGAGGTAGCGTATGGCTGCAGCCAGGCGGCCAAGACGAGTGGCAAGAGGAAGACCCATCACATTGTCGTAGGGTGGCTACTGTGCCTGGGCCGCGCGCGCCCTCCTGATGGAGTGGACCACAAGGCCCGCTGCACTAAGGAAACAAGTCCAGTGGCGGATTTAGTGGGCCTTGTAGAGGTAGCGTATGGCTATAGCCAGGTGGCCAAGACGAGTGGCAAGAGGCAGACCCATCACATTGTCATAGGGTGGCTACTGTGCCTGGGCCGCGCGCGACCTCCTGATGGAGTGGACCACAAGGCCCGCTGCACTAAGGAAACAAGTCCAGTGGCGGATTTAGTGGGCCTTGTAGAGGTAGCGTATGGCTGCAGCCAGGCGGCCAAGACGAGTGGCAAGAGGCAGACCCATCACATTGTCATAGGGTGGCTACTGTGCCTGGGCCGCGCGCGACCTCCTGATGGAGTGGACCACAAGGCCCGCTGCACTAAGGAAACAAGTCCAGTGGCGGATTTAGTGGGCCTTGTAGAGGTAGCGTATGGCTGCAGCCAGGCGGCCAAGACGAGTGGCAACAGGCAGACCCATTACATTGTCGTAGGGTGGCTACTGTGCCTGGGCCGCGACCTCCTGATGTAGTGGACCACAAGGCCCGCTGCACTAAGGAAACAAGTCCAGTGCCGGATTTAGTGGGCCTTTTAGAGGTAGCGTATGGCTGCAGCCAGGTGGCCAAGACGAGTGGCAAGAGGCAGACCCATCACATTGTCGTAGGGTGGCTACTGTGCCTGGGCCGCGCGTGACCTCCTGATGGAGTGGACCACAAGGCCCGCTGCACTAAGGAAACAAGTCCAGTGGCGGATTTAGTGGGCCTTGTAGAGGTAGCGTATGGCTGCAGCCAGGCGGCCAAGACGAGTGGCAAGAGGCAGACCCATCACATTGTCGTAGGGTGGCTACTGTGCCTGGGCCGCGCGCGACCTCCTGATGGAGTGGACCACAAGGCCTGCTGCACTAAGGAAACAAGTCCAGTGGCGGATTTAGTGGGCCTTGTAGAGGTAGCGTATGGCTGCAGCCAGGCGGCCAAGACGAGTGGCAAGAGGCAGACCCATCACATTGTCGTAGGGTGGCTACTGTGCCTGGGCTGCGCGCGACCTCCTGATGGAGTGGACCACAAGGCCCGCTGCACTAAGGAAACAAGTCCAGTGGCGGATTTAGTGGGCCTTGTAGAGGTAGCGTATGGCTGCAGCCAGGCGGCCAAGACGAGTGGCAAGAGGCAGACCCATCACATTGTCGTAGGGTGACTACTGTGCCTGGGTGGCGCGCGACCTCCTGATGGAGTGGACCACAAGGCCCGCTGCACTAAGGAAACAAGTCCAGTGGCGGATTTAGTGGGCCTTGTAGAGGTAGCGTATGGCTGCAGCCAGGCGGCCAAGACGAGTGGCAAGAGGCAGACCCATCATATTGTCGTAGGGTGGCTACTGTGCCTGGGCCTCGCGCGACCTCCTGATGGAGTGGACCACAAGGCCCGCTGCACTAGGGAAACTAGTCCAGTGGCGGATTTAGTGGGCCTTGTAGAGGTAGCGTATGGCTGCAGCCAGGAGGCTAAAATGAGTGGCAAGAGGCAGACCCATCACATTGTCGTAGGGTGGCTACTGTGCCTGGGCCGCGCGCGACCTCCTGATGGAGTGGACCACAAGGCCCGCTGCACTAAGGAAACAAGTCCAGTGGCGGATTTGGTGGGCCTTGTAGAGGTAGCGTATGGCTGCAGCCAGGCGGCCAAGACGAGTGGCAAGAGGGAGACCCATCACATTGTCGTAGGGTGGCTACTGTGCCTGGGCCGCGCGCGACCTCCTGATGGAGTGGACCACAAGGCCCGCTGCACTAAAGAAACAAGTCCAGTGGCGGATTTAGTGGGCCTTGTAGAGGTAGCGTATGGCTGCACCCAGGCGGCCAAGACGAGTGGCAAGAGGCAGACCCATCACATTGTCGTAGGGTGGCTACTGTGCCTGGGCCGCGCACAACCTCCTGATGGAGTGGACCACAAGGCCCGCTGCACTAGGGAAACAAGTCCAGTGGCGGATTTAGTGGGCCTTGTAGAGGTAGCGTATGGCTGCAGCCAGGCGGCCAAGACGAGTGGCAAGAGGCAGACCCATCACATTGTCGTAGGGTGGCTACTGTGCCTCGGCCGTGCGCGACGTCCTGATGGAGTGGACCACAAGGCCCGCTGCACTAAGGAAACAAGTCCAGTGGCGGATTTAGTGGGCCTTGTAGACGTAGCGTATGGCTGCAGCCAGGCGGCCAAGACGAGTGGCAACAGGCAGACCCATCATATTGTCGTAGGGTGGCTACTGTGCCTGGGCCGCGTGTTACCTCCTGATGGAGTGGACCACAAGTCCCGCTGCACTAAGGAAACAAGTCAAGTGGCGGATTTAGTGGGCCTTGTAGAGGTAGCGTATGGCTGCAGCCAGGCGGCCAAAACGAGTGGCAAGAGGCAGACCCATCACAATGTCATAGGGTGGCTACTGTGCTTGGGTGGCGCGCGACCCCCTGATGGAGTGTACCACAAGGCCCGCTGCACTAAGGAAACAAGTCCAGTGGCGGATTTAGTGTGCCTTGTAGAGGTAGCGAATGGCTGCAACCAGGCGGCCAAGACGAGTGGCAAGAGGCAGACCCATCACATTGTCGTAGGGTGGCTACTGTGCCTGGGCCGTGCGCGACCTCCTGATGGAGTGGACCACAAGGCCCGCTGCACTAAGGAAACAAGTCCAGTGGCGGATTTAGTGGGCCTTGTAGAGGTAGCGTATGGCTGCAGCCAGGCGGCCAAGACGAGTGGCAAGAGGCAGACCCCTCACATTGTCGTAGGGTGGCTACTGTGCCTGGGCCGCGCGCGACCTCCTGATGGAGTGGACCACAAGGCCCAGTGCACTAAGGAAACAAGTCCAGTGGCGGATTTAGTGGGCCTTGTAGAGGTAGCGTATGGCTGCAGCCAGGCGGCCAAGACGAGTGGCAAGAGGCAGACCCATCACATTGTCGTAGGGTGGCTACTGTGCCTGGGCCGCACGCACCCTCCAGATGGAGTGGACCACAAGGCTCACTGCACTAAGGAAACAAGTCCAGTGGCGGATTTAGTGGGCCTTGTAAAGGTAGCGTATGGCTGCAGCCAGGCGGCCAAGACGAGTGGCAAGAGGCAGACCCATCACATTGTCATAGGGTGGCTACTGTGCCTGGGCCGTGCGCGACCTCCTGATGGAGTGGACCACAAGGCCCTCTGCACTAAGGAAACAAGTCCAGTGGCGGATTTAGTGGGCCTTGTAGAGGTAGCGTATGGCTGCAGCCAGGCGGCCAAGACGAGTGGCAAGAGGCAGACCCATCACATTGTCGTAGGGTGGCTACTGTGCCTGGGCTGCGTGCAACCTCCTGATGGAGTGGACCACAAGGCCCGCTCCACTAAGGAAACAAGTCCAGTGGCGGATTTAGTGGGCCTTGTAGAGGTAGCGTATGGCTGCAGCCAGGTGGCCAAGACGAGTGGCAAGAGGCAGACCCATCACATTGTCATAGGGTGGCTACTGTGCCTGGGCCGCACGTTACCTCCTGATGGAGTGGACCACAAGGCCCGCTGCACTAAGGAAACAAGTCCAGTGGCGGATTTAGTGGGCCTTGTAGAGGTAGCGTATGGCTGCAGCCAGGCGGCCAAGACGAGTGGCAAGAGGCAGACCCATCACATTGTCGTAGGGTTGTAGGGAAGCAGCCTACTCCCGCTATAGTAAATTCACATCAGTTTCCATTGTGTGCCAGCCAGTCTGCTGTAACTAGCTCTGACGTCATAAATGTTGCGCAATACCTTAAAAATCAAGCAAATTACCTAAAACTTTTATAGCATGTCAGGAATAATGATAAATTAATGTGTGTTAAATATCAGTTCGATAACTTAAGCCATTTCCGAAATTTGGACGTTTTTCTGTAAAAATCATTGGCGCAACAGACAAGAGCTAGAGACTTCAAAATTTATATTTAGATTCATCTTTCATAATGATTTAATAAAAACAGTACTTTGGATTTCACAGATTAAGATTTTAGTGGAAATTCATGATTTTGTGGTTTTCGTCTCAAAACTGATGGAAGCAAGATAGATTAAGTAGGTTAATAAATAATGCTAGGATGTTTAGATTTAAATAGGTTGGAGGTCCGCTATGACTATGAAGATGTGAAAAGTTTCTTTTGAATATCTATAAAATTATAGCGATAGAGGATCTCAAAAGGGACAGTTCAGAGCTCATCTGCTGCGTGCAGTGCAATTAAATTAATTCTCTCGCCCACAATACCTAACTTAGCCACGTCAAAATTTTATTATCAATACTTACCTGCGTGCTGAATGCACAGTTAAATCAAGAGCTTATTCGGCCATCAGCAAGAGAAGCTATAATTTATTATGTAACTTGAAGTGGTGCGTTACTAGCCCAGTGGCTAGTCGGGACAGCCGATTTGATCAGGCGTTCCCTTAGCCGTCCGCACCGCGGATTTATATATAAGAGCGCTGCGCGAGGAAGCAAGGCCCCAGTTCTCTCCA
Organism: Schistocerca nitens; assembly: GCF_023898315.1. NCBI lineage: Eukaryota > Metazoa > Arthropoda > Insecta > Orthoptera > Acrididae > Schistocerca > Schistocerca nitens. The sequence goes on along the minus strand of NC_064616.1, from coordinate 77,339,597 downwards.
GACGCTGAATGACATGCCATCTGTGTCGGCAGTCGCGCCGCGTCGGTATCACTGCTACAAAGAGCCTCGGGTGCCATATTAAGTTACTAGAGATGCGCGTAACCATGAAATCATTTCAAGTGATTTTCATTTTCTAGTTTCAGTTTGCGTATTGTCGTATTTTCACGTGCCGTCGCGGGACAGACATTCTACCAATTATTTAGCGTGGCGTTTGATGAAATATTTTCATCAAATTATGGCGAGCATTCTTTTATAACATTTAATTCGGACATTTATAGTTGCATCAGCGCATTAGACTCTGAACTGCTCTGTTAGTTAGGTTGATAGGATACTTGTGTTTTACCAGTGAATTTCAGAATATACTCAACTATTTTGAAAAATCGTGTTTGATTATGAATTCCGGACAATCTCCTGATTCCTCAGAGCTACAAGCTGCAGCTATAATAGATTTCTCAGGTGAAGTGGGCACTAGGAACTCTTTTTACAAGCTTCACATTTTGTTAAATCGCTTTCTGGGGGCTAACACGTAAATAGAGAGCCAGTGTTGAGAACGGCGAAAGACAGCTTTAACAATATTCTAATAGCCAGAAAACTGATTCAACAAACAAACATTTTGTACTGTGCAACAACCATATTTCCCTATTCTTACTCGCCGCCCCCATGTGGTGCATCGGCCGGGAAATACTGAAGTGAAAGTGAATTTTAACTATTCGGATTCGTGAGTGAAATGCGACACGCAGCTGAGTAATAGAACAGTGAAAGTGTTACGTGTGCATGTGGACGACGCAATTGGATTAACAACGGATCTGGATTGACGGAGCTCGCACTGAGTCTAGCGGTGCTGCCGGCATCGCGAGTAGCCAGTTGCGCCGCAACGCAGTCGGAGCCGCAGCAGCCGGAGCCGCGCCTGTAGTTAAGGGCCACGCAAACACTCAACAGCCGTCGGAGTGCCGTCTGCAGTTCAACGTGCCACGTCGCATCAGTAATCCTGGTACGCCGCGCCGACAACGTCGTGCAGAAGGAACTAAGTTAATTGAAAAGCTGTTAAAAATTTTACTAACCTGCACTAAAAGACTGTCGGCGATGGAACCGCCAAAAGAAACTGAGTCTAAACTTAAATTAGAACCTATGTCTGTTGAGGGAACTGTAAATTCAGACAACGGTTCAAGTGTAAATATGCAGGAAAGTAATAATGTTAAAGTGAAATATGAAGTATTGTCTCCTGACGGTAGTGTGGGAAGGGGCAATGATTCAATAATAGAGACCCCTGTAGTAAAGAAGAAAGTAGAAATTGTAAATTTATTGGATGATAGTTTCTCTGATGAATTAAAAATGAAACAGTCATCAGAGATGGTAGAGTTTAAGAAGGAGAAGTTAGATATAACTGATCAATCTGAAGTTTCATTTAGTTTTGATGATTCTGGTATTGGAGCTAGTTTTTTGTCACCTGAGTGTGATAAAAAGCCAGCTAGTGAGCAACCCAAAGATACTGGGGCTGTTGATTTAAATGTTATTTTACAAGCAATAGCTGCCAGTCAAACAAATCTTAATATGCGGTTTGAGGCAATGGACAATAAATTAGAATCCAATAATGCGGAATTAAAGTCTGAAATAAGTGAACAGGTCAAAAGCAGTAATGCTGAATTAAAGTCTGAAATAACTGAGGTCAAAAACAGTAATGCGGAATTAAGGTCTGAGATTGTGGCCAGCCAAACAAATTTTAATAAAAGATTGGAGGTAATGGACGATACCTTCAAGGCTGGTTGCAATAAGTTGAAAGAGGATCTAGATAGTTTAAATTATAAAATTGATTACAATCATGAGGATATTAAGAAAAAGGTTGCTCAACAGTTTTCTGAAATGTATAAAACAGTTAAATCCGAGGTTGCTGAGGTTCGCAAAGACTTCCAAATGGAAGATGCGAAGCTGGAGCACAAGTTAACAGAAAAGATCGAGACGGAATCTGAACTGTGCTCAGATAGATTTAAAGATGTTAATATAAAGGTAAACATATGTCAAGCTGACATAGATGCACTCAAAACTGATACTACTCATATTGTACAAAGAGTAGATAATGTGGAAATGAAAGTAGAAAATATTAGTACTAACATTGCTAACATTGAAAGTAAAGTAGCTTCAGTAACTTCTGGTAATGGTAGTGTACAACAAGTTGTAGCTGCAAACGCCGCTTTTATCGGGTGTCGGCAGTTCTTGCGGTTTGACCCAGATAAAAATATCCACCCGCTAGATTTCTGGAACGATTTTGAAGATGTGAATCCACCAACTTGGTCTGAACGAGAGAAAATCTCATTTATTAAAAGCCATTTAGCAGGTGACGCCATGCGTTGGTCAGCTGATGTTATGTTAAAGTGTAAAACATTAGCGGAGTTCAAAACTGCTTTCATTAATGAGTATTGGTCTAGTAACAAGCAAAATGAAGTGTTGAGAGAATTTTGGAGTGGAAAACGCTTCAATGCGGGCAAGGAATCAATTAAAGAATTTGCTAGGTCATGGATCTCACGTTTGTCACATTTGGCGGAAAAGTTAAAACCTGAAATGATTATACTAGGTCTTGAAGCCAAACTGCCATGGTATTGGCAAACTAGAATTATATCCGCCCCTAGAGACAATCTGGATCGTTTCATTGAGTTTCGGGAACGGGTAGAACGTGTTGCTGCCAATGAGGAGCAAGCACGTAATAACAGAAATACTAACAACAATAGTAGTAATTTTAGGAACGAGCAAAATGGCAATGTAAACATCAGAACAGTAGGTGTTCGCCATCCTAAGAGAGGTAGGAATTGGGGAAATAATTATCAGAACCAACAATGGCGTCCAAGGGATAATAATTTTGTTCCAAACAGAAATATGCAGGTAAACAACAGTACGGAAAGTAATGCTGTGCCAGTCAACTATAATGAAACTAAAGGAAACAGCAGTAGGCCGAGGCAGGAAAACTAGTTCCCGTCTATGAGGACACTGGCGCTCACCATGCGGTTACTTTTCCTAAGCCAGTAGTTAAGGGAATTGGTAAGACAGATCAGAATACTCAAACTGACTATGTGGATGAAGAGTCGGTAGCACCTAAGGATACAACAGAAATATTAGATCACTCACAGTATTTGATAGATACCGTGTTAGAGACGCTTTCTAAGTGGGAAGAGAGAGAGAAGGCGCAGCAGTGTTATGGTAGGGAAGAGCTACAAAATATTGAATTGTCAGGTGAAGAAGCAGAAGAAATTCATGCTTATATTTACGATGAGGTTGATGTGCTCTTATCTAAAGTGCCAGTGCAGGATGTTGATAGTATATTAATAGATTTAGGACAGGAGGTAAGTGAGAATGTAGAGGGTAGGTTGTTGGGGGTCGATGAACCCGGTAGCTGTGACCAGTTGTCACATGAGAAGGAAACCGACGATAATGGTGAAAGTGGTTTAGCTGTAACTAATGTTATGCCCGGTCTGGAGGCGCAGAATCGCTCAGACTACAGTAATTTGGGTCATGTTCAGCAAACTAAATGTAATGAAGTCGTGCGGTGTTTCGATTTAAAATTAATAGACCGACTGGAAAAGGCAGCTGAAAATGTAATTCAGGAAACCCCTACACACTGTAACCTAAATGTAATGAAGACAGATGTTGATCACTTTAGTTGGAGACAAATCCAAAAGGAACTATTAGATGAATTTGAGGAACCACCTGTACAACCTAGAATAAGCCACCCTATAATAATAGTGAATATGTTGGGTATCAATGTACGTTGTCTCTTAGACAGTGGAAGTGAGGTGAGTGCGATATCTCAGTCCTTCTTTGATGCATTACCGGGTAAAGACAAGCTTACAGTAATGAGGGTATCAGGACTAAGAATAATTGGTGCTACTGGCAAGGTGTCAAAAACGGTAAAGCAAGAAGCTTTACTGCCCTTTAACATTAATGGTAATTTAATTGATCATCCATGTTTAATTGTAAACAATCTCAGTATTGAGGTTTTAATTGGCATAGATTTCTTGTCAAAATATCAGAGTGTTGTTGACTTTGAAAGAAGCCAGTTAAAAATGGTCTTGCCAATAACCGGAGTAATTATAGTACCTTTTAGTGATAAACATGTAGTAACTGATGATGAAACTTGGGAGCTGCCTATACGAGTTCTGAAAAACAGGAGATATTGGGACGATGGTGTTAATCCTAGTAAAAATAAGCTGAACATAGAAGAAGAAGAAGCAATTATTGTGGACAAATTAGAAGCTAAATTGCAGGAAATCGATAAGATTTCAGACGATCAAAAGGAAGAACTGAGACAGGTTCTAAAAAGGCATCATAAAGTATTTTCAGATCGACGTGGCATGTTCATAGGCAGCCAATGAATGCTGTAGGGAGGAGGTTGTTCTGTAACCTCTACACAGTGTGGCAGCTGTGCAGTCCCAGCTGTGTGAGATCTTTTCTTCCCTTTCAGGTCTCACTCATTCTTCATCTTTCCTATCCACAAAAATTTTGATCTTTTCTTTCTAACATATTAAATTTTCCGTTATGATTATCAAGTCAGCATTCAGTGAATGAATGTTGTAGGGAGGAGGTTGTTCTGTAACCTCTACACAGTGTGGCAGCTGTGCAGTCCCAGCTGTGTGAGATCTTTTTTCCCTTTCAGGTCTCACTCATTCTTCATCTTTCCTATCCACAAAAATTTTGATCTTTTCTTTCTAACATATTAAATTTTCCGTTATGATTATCAAGTCAGCATTCAGTGAATGAATGCTGTAGGGAGGAGGTTGTTCTGTAACCTCTACACAGTGTGGCAGCTGTGCAGTCCCAGCTGTGTGAGATCTTCTTTCCCTTTCAGGTCTCACTCATTCTTCATCTTTCCTATCCACAAAAATTTAGATCTCTTCTTTCCAATACGGAAATTTCCGTTATGGCTATCAAGCCATGAATTATGTAACCATTCTATCCACCGATTAGTGAAACAAAATACCTAATGTGACAAACCTAATAGTGACAAACAATAGAGAAGTATGACGTAATTAAGATACAAATGTATTTGAGTAACAATTATGTATAGTACCCTGGTAATATAGTAAGTACAAAGTGTTGTTTTATTGGAAATGGTCCCATAATAGTAATTTAAAAGGAAGTACAAATTCATGTACGAGCAGGAACTGAAGTGGTAGTGAAACCTAGTGTATGCATTAGAGCTAACTAATAAATAGTAAGAAAGAGAGTGCTTAGTGTTACGAAAAATATGGAGATAATTTGTAAGAATAAACTCACCTGGTGTAGCAAGGAAAGGCAGTGTAATAGATTTGAGCAGTGTTTGTGGTTGAGACGTGAAGAACACGTCCCTGAAGTATTTATAAGGTTGGAGCTGGCCATTATTTTGGTGTAGTGTGTGACAGGATACACCTACACGTATTGCGGTTATGAGTTGGAGGCGTGAATGCGACCATAGGTACCCTTATGTTAGATGAGACAGAGAAGCTCATGGTGTCCTATAGGTTTCAGGAATTTAGCATTACGCACGTCCATAATTACTTGATGCATTTTAGTGGTAGGTCGAGAGAGACTACCTGTGGATTCAGCGTCCGATCGAGTGGAAATGGATTGCCACGTGAGCAAACTGATAAGCTGCAATACACTAAAGATATGAAATAAAATGTGCTATCCTATGCTTTATATATTAATAGAGTGAGTGTTAAATAAGTAATACACTAAGCAAAGTAAATTGAACAACATACTGACAGACGTGAAACATTATTTTAGCTCAGCATAAATACACTTCAAAGTAAGTAAGTACCTAATTGCAGATGTGGAACTGACAATAACAGAGGACCAATAAGTGGATTTAGTAGTCAACTAAACGTAGTGTGTTTTGAACACTCACAGCTGTGCTATTACCAAAAGTTACTCACATGTACAAAGAAGCTGAGAAAACAACTACTAATCAAATATACTCATACTATCTCTAAGAATAAGGCAATCAAAGATGAGTCAGCTAAGTGAATAAAATAAAGATTTATTAGGAATGTACCGAGCATTGGTTCAGTGTTCCGGCCCAGAAAATAATAAATTCAAATTAAATATGATTTATGATTATATGCCTTGAGCATAAATTTTCTCTAGTACGTGACTAACGGCGTTTTGAGCCATTTGTTTACCGATTTTATGACAGTTAAGTAACCGCGAGAGTAATACTGAAAAAGTTCTGTTAACTTTGTTCCAGAAAATTATTGAAAGATAAAATGTATATATCCCCATTTCATTGTGACCCACCCTTAGATATTAAGTGAGCAGAGTCTGAGGCACTCTTTTTGTTTGTTCTACAGGACAAACCAGATAATGGCAGCCTGGTAGCTGCGTGAAAGCGTGGAGTGACTTGGACACAACTCACAGTGACCCCTCCCCTTTCCCCATGTAATTTAGAGTGATCGAGAAGGACGCACACCATAGCAACTTCCCCTCCTCTACCCTTGTGAATGGAAGTGTAGGACGCCAGCCAAAGCGGCTACAACCACGTGTGTAAAAATTATTTGTGAAAATTTTCTTTCAGGTTTAGAAAAGACTGCTAAGAGATAATCATCTGTTTATGTATCATGTCATTTTCTTTGAATTTGTGTATGTAAAAATGTATGTAATGGATTTAAGATTTTCATAATTTTTCAATTTGTATGTGTTTGTTTGTCTAAGGCAATATGTGTGCCAAAATATTTCATTGACTTTGCTTAAAATTTTGAGTAACGACATTGTTTAAAAGACAGTGAACATTCCCACAATTTAAATAATTAATGTAGGTAATCAGTTTTCCTTTAATGTTTCTACATATTTATATTTCAATTTTGATTTTTCATAGGGAGTTAAACTGTACACTTGCTTCCCATTTTGTAATTAATTTTTTTTATTCATTAACATTCAAAACCAACAAAAAAATTTAAGTAGAGGGTGATGTAGGGAAGCAGCCTACTCACGCTATAGTAAATTCACATCAGTTTCCATTGTGTGCCAGCCAGTCTGCTGTAACTAGCTCTGACGTCATAAATGTTGCGCAATACCTTAAAAATCAAGCAAATTACCTAAAACTTTTATAGCATGTCAGGAATAATGATAAATTAATGTGTGTTAAATATCAGTTCGATAACTTAAGCCATTTCCGAAATTTGGACGTTTTTCTGTAAAAATCATTGGCGCAACAGACAAGAGCTAGAGACTTCAAAATTTATATTTAGATTCATCTTTCATAATGATTTAATAAAAACAGTACTTTGGATTTCACAGATTAAGATTTTAGTGGAAATTCATGATTTTGTGGTTTTCGTCTCAAAACTGAAGGAAGCAAGATAGATTAAGTAGGTTAATAAATAATGCTAGGATGTTTAGATTTAAATAGGTTGGAGGTCCGCTATGACTATGAAGATGTGAAAAGTTTCTTTTGAATACCTATAAAATTATAGCGATAGAGGATCTCAAAAGGGACAGTTCAGAGCTCATCTGCTGCGTGCAGTGCAATTAAATTAATTCTCTCGCCCACAATACCTAACTTAGCCACGTCAAAATTTTATTATCAATACTTACCTGCGTGCCGAATGCACAGTTAAATTAAGAGCTTATTCGGCCATCAGCAAGAGAAGCTATAATTTATTATGTAACTTGAAGTGGTGCGTTACTAGCCCAGTGGCTAGTCGGGACAGCCGATTTGATCAGGCGTTCCCTTAGCCGTCCGCACCGCGGATTTATATATAAGAGCGCTGCGCGAGGAAGCAAGGCCCCAGTTCTCTCCAGACGCTGAATGACACGCCATCTGTGTCGGCAGTCGCGCCGCGTCGGTATCACTGCTACAAAGAGCCTCGGGTGCCGTATTAAGTTACTAGAGATGCGCGTAACCATGAAATCATTTCAAGTGATTTTCATTTTCTAGCTTCAGTTTGCGTATTGTCGTATTTTCACGTGCCGTCGCGGGACAGACATTCTACCAATTATTTAGCTTGGCGTTTGATGAAATATTTTCATCAAATTATGGCGAGCATTCTTTTATAACATTTAATTCGGACATTTATAGTTGCATCAGCGCATTAGACTCTGAACTGCTCTGTTAGTTAGGTTGATAGGATACTTGTGTTTTACCAGTGAATTTCAGAATATACTCAACTATTTTGAAAAATCGTGTTTGATTATGAATTCCGGACAATCTCCTGATTCCTCAGAGCTACAAGCTGCAGCTATAATAGATTTCTCAGGTGAAGTGGGCACTAGGAACTCTTTTTACAAGCTTCACGTTTTGTTAAATCGCTTTCTGGGGGCTAACACGTAAATAGAGAGCCAGTGTTGAGAACAGCGAAAGACAGCTTTAACAATATTCTAATAGCCAGAAAACTGATTCAACAAACAAACATTTTGTACTGTGCAACAACCATATTTCCCTATTCTTACTCGCCGCCCCACAGGGTGGCTACTGTGCCTGGGCCGCGCGCGATCTCCTGATGGAGTGGACCACAAGGCCCGCTGCACTAAGGAAACAAGTCCAGTGGCGGATTTAGTGGGCCTTGTAGAGGTAGCGTATGGCTGCAGCCAGGCGGCCAAGACGAGTGGCAAGAGGCAGACCCATCACATTGTCGTAGGGTGGCTACTGTGCCTGGGCCGCGCGCGATCTCCTGATGGAGTGGACCACAAGGCCCGCTGCACTAAGGAAACAAGTCCAGTGGCGGATTTAGTGGGCCTTGTAGAGGTAGCGTATGGCTGCAGCCAGGCGGCCAAGACGAGTGGCAAGAGGCAGACCCATCACATTGTCGTAGGGTGGCTACGGTGCCTGGGCCGCGCGCGACCTCCTGATGGAGTGGACCACAAGACCCGCTGCACTAAGGAAACAAGTCCAGTGGCGGATTTAGTGGGCCTTGTAGAGGTAGCGTATGGCTGCAGCCAGGCGGCCAAGATGAGTGGCAAGAGGCAGACCCATCACATTGTCGTAGGGTGGCTACTGTGCCTGGGCCGCACGCGACCTCCTGATGGAGTGGACCACAAGGCCCGCTGCACTAAGGAAACAAGTCCAGTGGCGGATTTAGTGGGCCTTGTAGAGGTAGCGTATGGCTGCAGCCAGGCGGCCAAGACGAGTGGCAAGAGGCAGACCCATCACATTGTCGTAGGGTGGCTACTGTTCCTGGGCCGCGCGCGACCTCCTGATGGAGTGTACCACAATGCCCGCTGCACTAAGGAAACGAGTCCAGTGGCGGATTTAGTGGGCCTTGTAGAGGTAGCGTATGGCACCAGCCAAGCGGCCAAGACGAGTGGCAAGAGGCAGACCCATCACATTGGCGTAGGGTGGCTACTGTGCCTGGGCCGCACGTTCCCTCTGATGGAGTGGACCACAAGTCCCACTGCACTAAGGAAACAAGTCCAGTGGCGGATTGAGTTGGCCTTGTAGAGGTAGCGTATGGCTACAGCCAGGTGGCCAAGACGAGTGGCAAGACGCAGACCCATCACATTGTCGTAGGGTGGTTACTGTGCCTGGGCCGCGCGCGACCTCCTGATGGAGTGGACCACAAGCCCCGCTGCACTAATGAAACAAGTCCAGTGGCGGATTTAGTGGGCCTTGTAGAGGTAGCGTATGGCTGCAGCCGGGCGGCCAAGATGAGTGGCAAGAGGCAGACCCATCACATTGTCATAGGGTGGCTACTGTGCCTGGGCCGCGCGCAACCTCCTGATGGAGTGGACCACAAGGCCATTGCACTAAGGAAACAAGTCCAGTGGCGGATTTAGTGGGCCTTGTAGAGGTAGCGTATGGCTGCAGCCAGGCGGCCAAGACGAGTGGCAAGAGGCAGACCCATCACATTGTCGTAGGGTGGCTACTGTGCCTGGGCCGCACGCGACCTCCTGATGGAGTGGACCACAAGGCCCGCTGCACTAAGGAAACAAGTCCAGTGGCGGATTTAGTGGGCCTTGTAGAGGTAGCGTATGGCTGCAGCCAGGCGGCCAAGACGAGTGGCAAGAGGCAGACCCATCACATTGTTGTAGGGTGGCTACTGTGCCTGGGACGCGCGCGACCTCCTGATGGAGTGGACCACAAGGCCCGCTGCACTAAGGAAACAAGTCCAGTGGCGGATTTAGTGGGCCTTGTAGAGGTAGCGTATGGCACCAGCCAGGCGGCCAAGACGAGTGGCAAGTGGCAGACCCATCACATTGTAGTAGGCTGGCTACTGTGCCTGGGCCGCGCGTTACCTCCTGATGGAGTGGACCACAAGTCCCGCTGCACTAAGGAAACAAGTCCAGTGGCGGATTTAGTGGGCCTTGTAGAGGTAGCGTATGGCTGCAGCCAGGCGGCCAAGATGAGTGGCAAGAGGCAGACCCATCACATTGTCATAGGGTGGCTACTGTGCCTGGGCCGCACGCTACCTCCTGATGGAGTGGACCACAAGGCCCGCTGCACTAAGGAAACAAGTCCAGTGGCGGATTTAGTTGGCCTTGTAGAGGTAGCGTATGGCTACAGCCAGGTGGCCAAGATAAGTGGCAAGAGACAGACCCATCACATTGTCGTAGGGTGGCTACTGTGCCTGGGCCGCGCGCAACCTCCTGATGGAGTGGACCACAAGCCCCGCTGCACTAAGGAAACAAGTCCAGTGGCGGATTTAGTGGGCCTTGTAGAGGTAGCGTATGGCTGCAGCCTGGCGGCCAAGACGAGTGGCAAGAGGCAGACCCATCACATTGTCGTAGGGTGGCTACTGTGCCTGGGCTGCGCGCGACCTCCTGATGGAGTTTACCACAAGGCCATTGCACTAAGGAAACAAGTCCAGTGGCGGATTTAGTGGGCCTTGTAGAGGTAGCGTATGGCTGCAGCCAGGCGGCCAAAACGAGTGGCAAGAGGCAGACCCGTCACATTGTCGTAGGGTGGCTACTGTGCCTGGGCCGCGCGCGACCTCCTGATGGAGTGGACCACAAGGCCCGCTGCACTAAGGAACAAGTCCAGTGGCGGATTTAGTGAGCCTTGTAGAGGTACCGTATGGCTGCAGCCAGGCGGCCAAGACAAGTGGCAAGAGGCAGACCCATCACATAGTCGTAGGGTGGCTACTGTGCCTGGGCCGCGCGCGACCTACTGATGGAATGGACCACAAGGCCCGCTGCACTAAGGAAACAAGTCCAGTGGCGGATTCAGTGGGCCTTGTAGAGGTAGCGTATGGCTGCAGCCAGGCGGCCAAGACGAGTGGCAAGTGGCAGACCCATTACATTGTAGTAGGGTGGCTACTGTTCCTGGGCCGCGCGCGACCTCCTGATGGAGTGGACCACAAGGCCCGCTGCACTATGGAAACAAGTCCAGTGGCGGATTTAGTGGGCCTTGTAGAGGTAGCGTATGGCTGCAGCCAGGCGGCCAAGACGAGTGGCAAGAGGCAGACCCATCACATTGTCATAGGGTGGCTACTGTGCATGGGCCACGCGCGACCTCCTGATGGAGTGGACCACAACGCCCGCTGCACTAAGGAAACAAGTCCAGTGGCGGATTTAGTGGGTCTTGTAGAGGTAGCGTATGGCTGCAGCCAGGCGGCCAAGACGAATGGCAAGAGGCAGACCCATCACATTGTCATAGGGTGGCTACTGTGCCTGGGCCACACGTTACCTCCTGATGGAGTGGACCACAAGGCCCGCTGCACTAATGAAATAAGTCCAGTGGCGGATTTAGTGGGCCTTGTAGAGGTAGCGTATGGCTGCAGCCAAGCGGCCAAGACGAGTGGCAAGAGGCAGACACATCACTTTGTCGTAGGGTTGCTACTGTGCCTAGGCCGCGCGCGACCTCCTGATGGAGTGGACCACAAGGCCCGGTGCACTAAGAAAACAAGTCCAGTGGCGGATTTAGTGGGCCTTGTAGAGGTAGCGTATGGCTGCAGCCAGGCGGCCAAGACGAGTGGCAAGAGGCAGACCCATCACATTGTTGTAGGGTGGCTACTGTGCCTGGGCCGCGCGCTACCTCCTGATGGAGTGGACCACAAGGCCCGCTGCACTAAGGAAACAAGTCCAGTGGCGGATTTAGTGGGCCTTGTAGAGGTAGCGTATGGCTGCAGCCATGCGGCCAAGACGAGTGGCAAGAGGCAGACCCATCACATTGTCGTAGGGTGGCTATTGTGCCTGGGCCGTGCGCGACCTCCTGATGGAGTGGACCACAAGGCCCGCTGCACTAAGGAAAGAAGTCCAGTGGCGGATTCAGTGAACCTTGTAGAGGTAGCGTATGGCTGCAGCCAGGCGGCCAAGACGAGTGGCAAGAGGCAGACCCATCACATTGTCGTAGGGTGGCTACTGTGCCTGGGCCGCGCGCGACCTCCTGATGGAGTGGACCACAAGGCCCGCTGCACTAAGGAACAAGTCCAGTGGCGGATTTAGTGGGCCTTGTAGAGGTAGCGTATGGCTGCAGCCAGGCGGCCAAGACAAGTGGCAAGGGGCAGACCCATCACATTGTCGTAGGGTGGCTACTGTGCCTGGGCCGTGCGCGACCTCCTGATGGAGTGGACCACAATCCCCGCTGCACTAAGGAAACAAGTCCAGTGGCGGATTTAGTGGGCCTTGTAGAGGTAGCGTATGGCTGCAGCCAGGCGGCCAAGACGAGTGGCAAGAGGCAGACCCATCACATTGTCGTAGGGTGGCTACTGTGTCTGGGCCGTTCGTGACCTCCTGATGGAGTGGACCACAAGACCCGCTGCACTAAGGAAACAAGTCCAGTGGCGGATTTAGTGGGCCTTGTAGAGGTAGCGTATGGCTGCAGCCAGGCGGCCAAGACGAGTGGCAAGAGGCAGACCCACCACATTGTCATAGGGTGGCTACTGTGCCTGGGCCGCGCGCGACTTCCTGATGGAGTGGACCACAAGGCCATTGCACTAAGGAAACAAGCCCAGTGGCGGTTTTAGTGGGCCTTGTAGAGGAAGCGTATGGCTGCAGACAGGCGGCCAAGACGAGTGGCAAGTGGCAGACCCATCACATTGTCGTAGGGTGGCTACTGTCCCTGGGCCGCGCGCGACCTCATGATGGAGTGGACCACAAGTCCCGCTGCACTAAGGAAACAAGTCCAGTGGCGGATTTAGTGGGCCTTGTAGAGGTAGTGTATGGCTGCAGCCAGGCGGCCAAGACGAGTGGCAAGAGGCAGACCCATCACATTGTCGTAGGGTGGCTACTGTGCCTGGGCCGCGCACGACCTCCTGATGGAGTGGACCACAAGGCCCGCTGCACTAAGGAAACTAGTCCAGTGGCGGATTTAGTGGGCCTTGTAGAGGTAGCGTATGGCTGCAGCCAGGCGGCCAATACGAGTGGCAAGAGGCAGACCCATCACATTGTCGTACGGTGGCTACTGTGCCTGGGCCGCGCGCGACCTCCTGATGGAGTGGACCACAAGGCCCGCTGCACTAAGGAAACAAGTCCAGTGGCGGATTTAGTGGGCCTTGTAGAGGTAGCGTATGGCTGCAGCCAGGCGGCCAAGAGGAGTGGCAAGAGGCAGACCCATCACATTGTCGTAGGGTGGGTACTGTGCCTGGGCCGCGCGCGACCTCCTGATGGAGTGGACCACAAGGCCCGCTGCACTAAGGAAACAAGTCCAGTGGCGGATTTAGTGGGCCTTGTAGAGGTAGCGTATGGCTGCAGCCAGGCGGCCAAGATGAGTGGCAAGAGGCAGACCCATCACATTGTCATAGGGTGGCTACTGTGCCTGGGTCGTGCGCGACCTCCTGATGGAGTGGACCACAAGGCCCGCTGCACTAAGGAAACAAGTCCAGTGGCGGATTCAGTGGAGTGGACCACAAGTCCCGCTGCACTAAGGAAACAAGTCCAGTGGCGGATTTAGTGGGCCTTGTAGAGGTAGCGTATAGCTGCAGCCAGGCGGCCAAGACGAGTGGCAAGAGGCAGACCCTTCACATTGTCGTAGGGTGGCTACTGTGCCTGGGCCGCGCGCGACCTCCTGACGGAGTGGACCACAAGGCCCGCTGCACTAAGGAAACAAGTCCAGTGGCGGATTTAGTGGGCCTTGTAGAGGTAGCGTATGGTTGCAGCCAGGCGGCCAAGACGAGTGGCAAGAGGCAGACCCATCACATTGTTGTAGGGTGGGTACTGTGCATGGGCCGTGCGCGCCCTCCTGATGGAGTGGACCACAAGGCCCGCTGCCGTAAGGAAACAAGTCCACTGGCGGATTTAGTGGGCCTTGTAGAGGTAGCGTATGGCTGCAGCCAGGCGGCCAAGACGAGTGGCAAGAGGCAGACCCATCACATTGTCGTAGGGTGGGTACTGTGCCTGTGCCGCGCGCGACCTCCTGATGGAGTGGACCACAAGGCCCGCTGCACTAAGGAAACAAGTCCAGTGGCGGATTTAGTGGGCCTTGTAGAGGTAGCGTATGGCTGCAGCCAGGCGGCCAAGACGAGTGGCAAGAGGCAGACCCATCACATTGTCGTAGGGTGGCTACAGTGCCTGGGCCGTGCGCGACCTCCTGATGGAGTGGACCACAAGGCCCACTGCACTAAGGAAACAAGTCCAGTGGCGGATTCAGTGGGCCTTGTAGAGGTAGCGTATGGCTGCAGCCAGGCGGCCAAGACGAGTGGCAAGAGGCAGACCCATCACTTTGTCGTAGGGTGGCTACTGTGCCTAGGCCGCGCGCGACCTCCTGATGGAGTGGACCACAAGGCCCGCTGCACTAAGGAAACAAGTCCAGTGGCGGATTTAGTGGGCTTTGTAGAGGTAGCGTATGGCTGCAGCCAGGCGGCCAAGACGAGTGGCAAGAGGCAGACCCATCACATTGTCGTAGGGTGGCTACTGTGCCTGGGCCGTGTGCGACCTCCTGATGGAGTGGACCACAAGGGCCGCTGCACTAAGGAAACAAGTCCAGTGGCGGATTTAGTGGGCCTTGTAGAGGTAGCGTATGGCACCAGCCAGGCGGCCAAGACGAGTGGCAAGAGGCAGACCCATCACATTGTCGTAGGGTGGCTACTGTGCCTGGGCCGCACGTTACCTCATGATGGAGTGGACCACAAGTCCCGCTGCACTAAGGAAACAAGTCCAGTGGCGGATTTAGTGGGCCTTGTAGAGGTAGCGAATGGCTGCAGCCAGGCGGCCAAGACGAGTGGCAAGAGGCAGACCCATCACATTGTCGTAGGGTGGCTACTGTGCCTGGGCCGCTCGCGACCTCCTGATGGAGTGGACCACAAGGCCCGCTGCACTAAGGAAACAAGTCCAGTGGCGGATTTAGTTGGCCTTGTAGAGGTAGCGTATGGCTAAAGCCAGGTGGCCAAGACGAGTGGCAAGAGGGAGACCCATCACATTGTTGTAGGGTGGCTACTGTCCCTGGGCCGCGCGCGACCTCCTGATGGAGTGGACCACAAGGCCCGCTGCACTAAGGAAACAAGTCCAGTGGCGGATTTAGTGGGCCTTGTAGAGGTAGCGTATGGCTGCAGCCCGGCGGCCAAGACGAGTGGCAAGAGGCAGACCCATCACATTGTCGTAGGGTGGCTACTGTTCCTGGGCCGCGCGCGACCTCCTGATGGAGTGGACAACAAGGCCCGCTGCACTAAGGAAACAAGTCCAGTGGCGGATTTAGTGGGCCTTGTAGAGGTAGCGTATGGCGCCAGCCAAGCGGCCAAGACGAGTGGCAAGAGGCAGACCCATCACATTGTCGTAGGGTGGCTACTGTGCCTGGGCCGCACGTTACCTCCTGATGGAGTGGACCACAAGCCCCACTGCACTAAGGAAACAAGTCCAGTGGCGGATTTAGTGGGCCTTGTAGAGGTAGCGTATGGCTGCAGCCAGGCGGCCAAGACGAGTGGCAAGAGGCAGACCCATCACATTGTCGTAGGGTTGCTACTGTGCCTGGGCCGCGCGCGACCTCCTGATGGAGTGGACCACAAGGCCCGCTGCACTAAGGAAACATGTCCAGTGGCGGATTTAGTGGGCTTTGTAGAGGTAGCGTATGGCTGCAGCCAGGCGGCCAAGACGAGTGGCAAGAGGCAGACCCATCACATTGTCGTAGGGTGGCTACTGTGCCTGGGCCGTGCGCGACCTCCTGATGGAGTGGACCACAAGGCCCACTGCACTAAGGAAACAAGTCCAGTGGTGGATTTAGTGGGCCTTGTAGAGGTAGCGTATGGCACTAGCCAGGCGGCCAAGACGAGTGGCAACAGGCAGACCCATCACATTGTAGTAGGGTGGCTACTGTGCCTGGGCCGCGCGTTACCTCCTGATGGAGTGGACCACAAGTCCCGCTGCACTAAGGAAACAAGTCCAGTGTCGGATTTAGTGGGCCTTGTAGAGGTAGCGTATGGCTGCAGCCAGGCGGCCAAGACGAGTGGCAAGAGGCAGACCCATCACATATTCGTAGGGTGGCAACTGTGCCTGGGCCGCGCGCGACCTCCTGATGGAGTGGACCACAAGGCCCGCTGCACTAAGGAAACCAGTCCAGTGGCGGATTTAGTGGGCCTTGTAGAGGTAGCGTATGGCTGCAGCCAGGCGGCCAAGACGAATGGCAAGAGGCAGACCCATCACATTGTCATAGTTTGGCTACTGTGCCTGGGCCGCACGTTACCTCCTGATGGAGTGGACCACAAGGCCCGCTGCACTAACGAAATAAGTCCAGTGGCGGATTTAGTGGGCCTTGTAGAGGTAGCGTATGGCTGCAGCCAGGCGGAGAAGACGAGTGGCAAGAGGCAGACCCATCACTTTGTCGTAGGGTTGCTACTGTGCCTAGGCCGCGCGCGACCTCCTGATGGAGTGGACCACAAGGCCCGGTGCATTAAGGAAACAAGTCCAGTGACGGATTTAGTGGGCCTTGTAGAGGTAGCGTATGGCTGCAGCCAGGCGGCCAAGAGGAGTGGCAAGAGCAGACCCATCACATTGTCATGGGTGGCTACTGTGCCTGGGCCGCGCGCGACCTCTTGATGTAGCGGACCACAAGGCCCACTGCACTAAGGAAACAAGTCCAGTGGCGGATTTAGTGGGCCTTGTAGAGGTAGCATATGGCTGCAGCCAGGCGGCCAAGACGAGTGGCAAGAGGCAGACCCATCACATTGTCATAGGATGGCTACTGTGCCCGGGCCGCGCGCGATCTCCTGATGGAGTGGACCACAAGCCCCGCTGCACTAAGGAAACAGGTCCAGTGGCGGATTTAGTGGGCCTTGTAGAGGTAGCGTATGGCTGCAGCCAGGCGGCCAAGACGAGTGGCAAGAGGCAGACCCATAACATTGTCGTAGGGTGGCTACTGTGCTTGGACCGCGCGCGACCTCCTGATGGAGTGGACCACAAGGCCCGCTGCACTAAGGAAATAAGTCCAGTGGCGGATTTAGTGGGCCTTGTAGAGGTAGCGTATGGCTGCAGCCAGGCGGCCAAGACGAGTGGCAAGAGGCAGACCCATCACATTGTCGTAGGGTGGCTACTGTGCCTGGGCCGCGAGTTACCTCCTGATGGAGTGGACCACAAGTCCCGCTGCACTAAGGAAACAAGTCCAGTGGCGGATTTAGTGGGCCTTGTAGAGGTAGCGTATAGTTGCAGCCAGGTGGCCGAGACGAGTGGCAAGAGGCAGACCCATCACATTGTTGTAGGGTGGCTACTGTGCCTGGGCCGCGCGCTACCTCCTGATGGAGTGGACCACAAGGCCCGCTGCACTAAGGAAACAAGTCCAGTGGCGGATTTAGTGGGCCTTGTAGAGGTAGCGTATGGCTGCAGCCATGCGGCCAAGACGAGTGGCAAGAGGCAGAGCCATCACATTGTCGTAGGGTGGCTACTGTGCCTGGGCCGTGGGCGACCTCCTGATGGAGTGGACCACAAGGCCCGCTGCACTAAGGAAAGAAGTCCAGTGGCGGATTCAGTGGGCCTTGTAGAGGAAGCGTATGGCTGCAGCCAGGCGGCCAAGACGAGTGGCAAGAGGCAGACCCATCACATTGTCGTAGGGTGGTTACTGTGCCTGGGCCGCGCGCGACCTCCTGATGGAGTGGACCACAAGGCCCGCTGCACTAAGGAACAAGTCCAGTGGCGGATTTAGTGGCCTTGTAGAGGTAGCGTATGGCTGCAGCCAGGCGGCCAAGACAAGTGGCAAGGGGCAGACCCATCACATTGTCGTAGGGTGGCTACTGTGCCTGGGCCGTGCGCGACCTCCTGATGGAGTGGACCACAATCCCCGCTGCACTAAGGAAACAAGTCCAGTGGCGGATTTAGTGGGCCTTGTAGAGGTAGCGTATGGCTGCAGCCAGGCGGCCAAGACGAGTGGCAAAAGGCAGACCCATCACATTGTCGTAGGGTGGCTACTGTGCCTGGGCCGTTCGCGACCTCCTGATGGAGTGGACCACAAGGCCCGCTGCACTAAGGAAAAAAGTCCAGTGGCGGATTTAGTGGGCCTTGTAGAGGTAGCGTATGGCTGCAGCCAGGCGGCCAAGACGAGTGGCAAGAGGCAGACCCATCACATTGTCATAGGGTGGCTACTGTGCCTGGGCCGCGCGCGACCTCCTGATGGAGTGGACCACAAGGCCTGCTCCACTAAGGAAACAAGCCCAGTGGCGGTTTTAGTGGGCCTTGTAGAGGTAGCGTATGGCTGCAGACAGGCGGCCAAGACGAGTGGCAAGTGGCAGACCCATCACATTGTCGTAGGGTGGCTACTGTCCCTGGGCCGCGCGCGACCTCCTGATGGAGTGGACCACAAGTCCCGCTGCACTAAGGAAACAAGTACAGTGGCGGATTTAGTGGGCCTTGTAGAGGTAGTGTATGGCTGCAGCCAGGCGGCCAAGACGAGTGGCAAGAGGCAGACCCATCACATTGTCGTAGGGTGGCTACTGTGCCTGGGCCGTGCGCGACCTCCTGATGGAGTGGACCACAAGGCCCGCTGCACTAAGGAAACAAGTCCAGTGGCGGATTTAGTGGGCCTTGTAGAGGTAGCGTATCGCTGCAGCCAGGTGGCCAAGACGAGTGGCAAGAGGCAGACCCATCACATTGTCATAGGGTGGCTACTGTGCCTGGGCCGCGCGCGACCTCCTGATGGAGTGGACCACAAGGCCCGCTGCACTAAGGAAACAAGTCCAGTGGCGGATTTAGTGGGCCTTGTAGAGGTAGCGTATGGCTGCAGCCAGGCGGCCAAGACGAGTGGCAAGAGGCAGACCCATCACATTGTCGTAGGGTGGGTACTATGCCTGGGCCGCGCGCGACCTCCTGATGGAGTGGACCACAAGGCCCGCTGCACTAAGGAAACAAGTCCAGTGGCGGATTTAGTGGGCCTTGTAGAGGTAGCGTATGGCTGCAGCCAGGCGGCCAAGACGAGTGGCAAGAGGCAGACCCATCACATTGTCGTAGGGTGGCTACTGTGCCTGGGTCGTGCGCGACCTCCTGATGGAGTGGACCACAAGGCCCGCTGCACTAAGGAAACAAGTCCAGTGGCGGATTCAGTGGAGTGGACCACAAGTCCCGCTGCACTAAGGAAACAAGTCCAGTGGCGGATTTAGTGGGCCTTGTAGAGGTAGCGTATGGCTGCAGCCAGGCGGCCAAGACGAGTGGCAAGAGGCAGACCCATCACATTGTCGTAGGGTGGCTACTGTGCCTGGGCCGCGCGCGACCTCCTGATGGAGTGGACCACAAGGCCCGCTGCACTAAGGAAACAAGTCCAGTGGCGGATTTAGTGGGCCTTGTAGAGGTAGCGTATGGCTGCAGCCGGGCGGCCAAGACGAGTGCAGGAGGCAGACCCATCACATTGTCGTAGGGTGGGTACTGTGCCTGGGCCGCGCGTTACCTCCTGATGGAGTGGACCACAAGTCCCGCTGCACTAAGGAAACAAGTCCAGTCGCGGATTTAGTGGGCCTTGTAGAGGTAGCGTATAGCTGCAGCCAGGCGGCCAAGACGAGTGGCAAGAGGCAGACCCTTCACATTGTCGTAGGGTGGCTACTGTGCCTGGGCCACGCGCGACCTCCTGATGGAGTGGACCACAAGGCCCGCTGCACTAAGGAAACAAGTCCAGTGGCGGATTTAGTGGGCCTTGTAGAGGTAGCGTATGGTTGCAGCCAGGCGGCCAAGACGAGTGGCAAGAGGCAGACCCATCACATTGTCGTAGGGTGGCTACTGTGCCTGGGCCGTGCGCGACCTCCTGATGGAGTGGACCACAAGGCCCGCTGCACTAAGGAAACAAGTCCAGTGGCGGATTTAGTGGGCCTTGTAGAGGTAGTGTATGGCTGCAGCCAGGCAGCCAAGACGAGTGGCAAGAGGCAGACCCATCACATTGTTATAGGGTGGCTACTGTGCATGGGCCGCGCGCGCCCTCCTGATGGAGTGGACCACAAGGCCCGCTGCACTAAGGAAACAAGTCCACTGGCGGATTTAGTGGGCCTTGTAGAGGTAGCGTATGGCTGCAGCCAGGCGGCCAAGACGAGTGGCAAGAGGCAGACCCATCACATTGTCGTAGGGTGGGTACTGTGCCTGGGCCGCACGTTACCTCCTGATGGAGTGGACCACAAATCCCGCTGCACTAAGGAAACAAGTCCAGTGGCGGATTTAGTGGGCCTTGTAGAGGTAGCGTATGGCTGCAGCCAGGCGGCCAAGACGAGTGGCAAGAGGCAGACCCATCACATTGTCGTAGGGTGGCTACTGTGCCTGGGCCGCGCGCGACCTCCTGATGGAGTGGACCACATGGCCCGCTGCACTAAGGAAACAAGTCCAGTGGCGGATTTAGTGGGCCTTGTAGAGGTAGCGTATGGCTGCAGCCAGGCGGCCGAGACGAGTGGCAAGGGGCAGACCCATCACATTGTCGTAGGGTGGCTACTGTGCCTGGGCCGTGCGCGACCTCCTGATGGAGTGGACCACAAGGCCCACTACACTAAGGAAACAAGTCCAGTGGCGGATTCAGTGGGCCTTGTAGAGGTAGCGTATGGCTGCAGCTAGGCGGCCAAGACGAGTGGCAAGAGGCAGACCCATCACTTTGTCGTAGGGTGGCACCTGTGCCTAGGCCGCGCGCGACCTCCTGATGGAGTGGACCACAAGGCCCGCTGCACTAAGGAAACAAGTCCAGTGGCGGATTTAGTGGGCTTTGTAGAGGTAGCGTATGGCTGCAGCCAGGCGGCCAAGACGAGTGGCAAGAGGCAGACCCATCACATTGTCGTAGGGTGGCTACTGTGCCTGGGCCGCGCGCGACCTCCTGATGGAGTGGACCACAAGGGCCGCTGCACTAAGGAAACAAGTCCAGTGGCGGATTTAGTGGGCCTTGTAGAGGTAGCGTATGGCACCAGCCAGGCGGCCAAGACGAGTGGCAAGAGGCAGACCCATCACATTGTCGTAGGGTGGCTACTGTGCCTGGGCCGCACGTTACCTCATGATGGAGTGGACCACAAGTCCCGCTGCACTAAGGAAACAAGTCCAGTGGCGGATTTAGTGGGCCTTGTAGAGGTAGCGAATGGCTGCAGCCAGGCGGCCAAGACGAGTGGAGAGAGGCAGACCCATCACATTGTCGTAGGGTGGCTACTGTGCCTGGGCCGTTCGCGACCTCCTGATGGAATGGACCACAAGGCCCGCTGCACTAAGGAAACAAGTCCAGTGGCGGATTTAGTTGGCCTTGTAGAGGTAGCGTATGGCTAAAGCCAGGTGGCCAAGACGAGTGGCAAGAGGCAGACATATCACATTGTTGTAGGGTGGCTACTGTCCCTGGGCCGCGCGCGACCTCCTGATGGAGTGGACCACAAGGCCCGCTGCACTAAGGAAACAAGTCCAGTGGCGGATTTAGTGGGCCTTGTAGAGGTAGCGTATGGCTGCAGCCAGGCGGCCAAGACGAGTGGCAAGAGGCAGTCTTATCACATTGTCGTAGGGTGGCTACTGTTCCTGGGCCGCGTGCGACCTCCTGATGGAGTGGACAACAAGGCCCGCTGCACTAAGGAAACAAGTCCAGTGGCGGATTTAGTGGGCCTTGTAGAGGTAGCGTATGGCTGCAGCCAGGCGGCCAAGACGAGTGGCAAGAGGCAGCCCCATCACATTGTCGTAGGGTTGCTACTGTGCCTGGGCCGCGCGCGACCTCCTGATGGAGTGGACCACAAGGCCCGCTGCACTAAGGAAACAAGTCCAGTGGCGGATTTAGTGGGCTTTGTAGAGGTAGCGTATGGCTGCAGCCAGGCGGCCAAGACGAGTGGCAAGAGGCAGACCCATCACATTGTCGTAGGGTGGCTACTGTGCCTGGGCCGCACGCGACCTCCTGATGGAGTGGACCACAAGGCCCACTGCACTAAGGAAACAAGTCCAGTGGTGGATTTAGTGAGCCTTGTCGAGGTAGCGTATGGCACTAGCCAGGCGGCCAAGACGAGTGGCAACAGGCAGACCCATCACATGTAGTAGGGTGGCTACTGTGCCTGGGCCGCGCGTTACCTCCTGATGGAGTGGACCACAAGTCCCGCTGCACTAAGGAAACAAATCCAGTGGCGGATTTAGTGGGCCTTGTAGAGGTAGCGTATGGCTGCAGCCAGGCGGCCAAGACGAGTGGCAAGAGGCAGACCCATCACATATTCGTAGGGTGGCAACTGTGCCTGGGCCGCGCGCGACCTCCTGATGGAGTGGACCACAAGGCCCGCTGCACTAAGGAAACAAGTCCAGTGGCGGATTTAGTGGGCCTTGTAGAGGTAGCGTATGGCTGCAGCCAGGTGGCCAAGACGAGTGGCAAGAGGCAGACCCATCACATTGTCGTAGGGTGGCTACTGTGCCTGGGCCGTGCGCGACCTCCTGATGGAGTGGACAACAAGGCCCGCTGCACTAAGGAAACAAGTCCAGTGGCGGATTTAGTGGGCCTTGTAGAGGTAGCGTATGGCTGCAGCCAGGCGTCCAAGACGAGTGGCAAGAGGCAGACCCATCTCATTGTCATAGGGTGGCAACTGTGCCTGGGCCGCGCGCGACCTCCTGATGGAGTGGACCACAAGGCCCGCTGCACTAAGGAAACAAGTCTAGTGGCGGATTTAGTGGGCCTTGTAGAGGTAGCGTATGGCTGCAGCCAGGCGGCCAAAACGAGTGGCAAGAGGCAGACCCATCACATTGTCGTAGGGTGGCTATGGTGCCTGGGCCGCGCGCGGCCTCCTGATGGAGTGGACCACAAGGCCCGCTGCACTAAGGAAACAAGGCCAGTGGCGGATTTAGTGGGCCTTGTAGAGGTAGCGTATGGCTGCAGCCAGGCGGCCAAGACGAGTGGCAAGGGGCAGACCCTTCACATTGTCGTAGGGTGGCTACTGTGCCTGGGCAGCGCGCGACCTATTGATGCAGTGGACCACAAGGCCTGCTGCACTAAGGAAACAAGTCCAGTGGCGGATTTAGTGGGCCTTGTAGAGGTAGCGTATGGGTGCAGCCAGGAGGCCAAGACGAGTGGCAAGAGGCAGACCCATCACATTGTCGTAGGGTGGCTACTGTTCCTGGGCCGCGCGCGACCTCCTGATGGAGTGTACCACAAGGCCCGCTGCACTAAGGAAACAAGTCCAGTGGCGGATTTAGTGGGCCTTGTAGAGGTAGCGTATGGCGACAGCCAAGCGGCCAAGACGAGTGGCAAGAGGCAGACCCATCACGTTGTCGTAGGGTGGCTACTGTGCCTGGGCCGCGCGTTAGCTCCTGATGGAGTGGACCACTAGTCCCGCTGCACTAAGGAAACAAGTCCAGTGGCGGATTTAGTGGGCCTTGTAGAGGTAGCGTATGGCTGCAGCCAGGCGGCCAAGACGAGTGGCATGAGGCAGACCCATCACATTGTCGTAGGGTGGCTACTGTGCCTGGGCCGCGCGCGACCTCCTGATGGAGTGGACCACAAGGCCCACTGGACTAAGGAAACAAGTCCAGTGGTGGATTTAGTGGGCCTTGTAGAGGTAGCGTATGGCACTAGCCAGGCGGCCAAGACGAGTGGCAACAGGCAGACCCATCACATTGTAGTAGGGTGGCTACTGTGCCTGGGCCGCGCGTTACCTCCTGATGGAGTGGACCACAAGTCCCGCTGCACTAAGGAAACAAGTCCAGTGGCGGATTTAGTGGGCCTTGTAGAGGTATCGTATGGCTGCAGCCAGGCGGCCAAGACGAAAGGCAAGAGGCAGACCCATCACATATTCGTAGGGTGGCAACTGTGCCTGGGCCGCGCGTGACCTCCTGATGGAGTGGACCACAAGGCCCGCTGCACTAAGGAAACAAGTCCAGTGGTGAATTCAGTGGGCCTTGTAGAGGTAGCGTATGGCTGCAGCCAGGCGGCCAAGACGAGTGGCAAGAGGCAGACCCATCACATTGTCGTAGGGTGGCTACTGTGCCTGGGCCGCGCGCGACCTCCTGATGGAGTGGACCACAAGGCCCGCTGCACTAAGGAAACAAGTCCAGTGGCGGATTTAGTGGGCCTTGTAGAGGTAGTGTATTGCTGCAGCCAGGCGGCCAAGACGAGTGGCAAGAGGCAGACCCATCACATTGTCGTAGGGTGGCTACTGTGCCTGGGCCGCGCGCGACCTCCTATTGGAGTGGACCACAAGGCCCGCTGCACTAAGGAAACAAGTCCAGTGGCGGATTTAGTGGGCATTGTAGAGGTAGCGTATGGCTGCAGCCAGGCGGCCAAGACGAGTGGCAAGAGGCAGACCCATCACATTGTCGTAGGGTGGCTACTGTTCCTGGGCCGCGCACGACCTCCTGATGGAGTGTACCACAAGGCCCGCTGCACTAAGGAAACAAGTCCAGTGGCGGATTTAGTGGGCCTTGTAGAGGTAGCGTATGGCACCAGCCAGGCGGCCAAGACGAGTGGCAAGAGGCAGACCCATCACATTGTCGTAGGGTGGCTACTGTACCTGGGCCGCGCGTTACCTGCTGATGGAGTGGACCACAAGTCCCGCTGCACTAAGGAAACAAGTCCAGTGGCGGATTTAGTGGGCCTTCTAGAGGTAGCGTATGGATGCAGCCAGGCGACCAAGACGAGTGGCAAGAGGCAGACCCATCACATTGTCGTAGGGTGGCTACTGTGCCTGGGCCGCGCGCGACCTCCTGATGGAGTGGACCACAAGGCCCGCTGCACTAAAGAAACAAGTCCAGTGGTGGATTTAGTTGGCCTTGTAGAGGTAGCGTATGGCTACAGCCAGGTGGCCAAGACGAGCGATAAGAGGCAGACCCATCACATTGTCGTAGGGTGGCTACTGTGCCTGGGCCGCGCGCGACCTCCTGATGGAGTGGACCACAAGCCCCGCTGCACTAAGGAAACAAGTCCAGTGGCGGATTTAGTGGGCCTTGTAGAGGTAGCGAATGGCTGCACCCAGGCGGCCAAGACGAGTGGCAAGAGGCAGACCCATCACATTGTCGTAGGGTGGCTACTGTGCCTGGGCCACGCGCGACCTCCTGATGGAGTGGACCACAAGGCCCGCTGCACTAAGGAAACAAGTCCAGTGGCGGATTTAGTGGGCCTTGTCGAGGTAGCGTATGGCTGCAGCCAGGCGGCCAAGACGAGTGGCAAGAGGCAGACCCATCACATTGTCGTAGGGTGGCTACTGTGCCTGGGCCGCGCGCGACCTCCTGATGGAGTGGACCACAAGGCCCGCTGCACTAAGGAAACAAGTCCAGTGGCGGATTTAGTGGGCCTTGTAGAGGTAGCGTATGGCTACAGCCACGTGGCCAAGACGAGTGGCAAGAGGCAGACCCATCACATTGTCGTAGGGTGGCTACTGTGCCTGGGCCACGCGCGACCTCCTGATGGAGTGGACAACAAGGCCCGCTGCACTAAGGAAACGAGTCCAGTGGCGGATTTAGTGGGCCTTGTAGAGGTAGCGTATGGCTGCAGCCAGGCGGCCAAGACGAGTGGCAAGAGGCAGACCCATCACATTGTCGTAGGGTGGCTACTGTGCCTGGGCCGCGCGCGACTTCCTGATGGAGTGGACCACAAGGCCCGCTGCACTAAGGAAACAAGTCCAGTGGCATATTTAGTTGGCCTTGTAGAGGTAGCGTATGGCTACAGCCAGGTGGCCAAGACGAGTGGCAAGAGGCAGACCCATCACATTGTCGTAGGGTGGGTACTGTACCTGGCCCGCGCGTTACTGCCTGATGGAGTGGACCACAAGCCCCGCTGCACTAAGGAAACAAGTCCAGTGGTGGATTTAGTGGGCCTTGTAGAGGTAGCGTATGGCTGCAGCCAGGCGGCCAAGACGAGTGGCAAGAGGCAGACCCATCACATTGTCGTAGGGTGGCTACTGTGCCTGGGCCGCGCGCGACCTCCTGATGGAGTGGACCACAAGGCCATTGCACTAAGGAAACAAGTCCAATGGCGGATTTAGTGGGCCTTGTAGAGGTAGCGTATGGCTGCAGCCAGGCGGCCAAGACGAGTGGCAAGAGGCAGACCCATCACATTGTCGTAGGGTGGCTACTGTGCCTGGGCTGCGCGGCCTCCTGATGGAGTGGACCACAAGGCCCGCTGCACTAAGGAAACAAGTCCAGTGGCGGATTTAGTGGGCCTTGTAGAGGTAGCGTATGGCTGCATCCAGGTGGCCAAGACGAGTGGCAAGAGGCAGAACCATCACATTGTCGTAGGGTGGCTACTGTGCCTGGGCCGCGCGCGACCTCCTGATGGAGTGGACCACAAGTTCCGCTGCACTAAGGAAACAAGTCCAGTGGCGGATTTAGTGGGCCTTGTAGAGGTAGCGTATGGCACCAGCCAGGCGGCCAAGACGAGTGGCAACAGGCAGACCCATCACATTGTAGTAGGGTGGCTACTGTGCCTGGGCCGCGCGTTACCTCCTGATGGAGTGGACCACAAGTCCCGCTGCACTAAGGAAACAAGTCCAGTGGCGGATTTAGTGGGCCTTGTAGAGGTAGCGTATGGCTGCAGCCAGGCGGCCAAGACGAGTGGCAAGAGGCAGACCCATCACATATTCGTAGGGTGGCAACTGTGCCTGGGCCGCGCGCGACCTCCTGATGGAGTGGACCACAAGGCCCGCTGCACTAAGGAAACAAGTCCAGTGGCGGATTTAGTGGGCCTTGTAGAGGTAGCGTATGGCTGCAGCCAGGCGGCCAAGACAAGTGGCAAGAGGCAGACCCATCACATTGTCGTAGGGTGGCTACTGTGCCTGGGCTGCGCGCGACCTCCTGATGGAGTGGACCACAAGGCCCGCTGCACTAAGGAAACAAGCCCAGTGGCGGATTTAGTGGGCCTTGTAGAGGTAGCGTATGGCTGCAGCCATGCGGCCAAGACGAGTGGCTAGAGGCAGACCCATCACATTGTCGTAGGGTGGCTACTGTGCCTGGGCCGCGCGTTACCTCCTGATGGAGTGGACCACAAGTCCCGCTGCACTAAGGAAACAAGTCCAGTCGCGGATTTAGTGGGCCTTGTAGAGGTAGTGTATTGCTGCAGCCAGGCGGCCAAGACGAGTGGCAAGAGGCAGACCCATCACATTGTCGTAAGGTGGCTACTGTGCCTGGGCCGTGCGCGACCTCCTGATGGAGTGGACCACAAGGCCCGCTGCACTAAGGAAACAAGTCCAGTGGCGGATTCAGTGGGCTTTGTAGAGGTAGCGTATAGCTGCAGCCAGGCGGCTAAGACGAGTGGCAAGAGGCAGACCCATCACATGGTCGTAGGGTGGCTACTCTGCCTGGGCCGCGCGCGACCTCCTGATGGAGTGGACCACAAGGCCCGCTGCACTAAGGAAACAAGTCCAGTGGCGGATTTAGTGGGCCTTGTAGAGGTAGTGTATTGCTGCAGCCAGGCGGCCAAGATGAGTGGCAAGAGGCAGACCCATCACATTGTCGTAGGGTGGCTACTGTGCCTGGGCCGCGCGCGACCTTGTGTTGGAGTGGACCACAAGTCCCGCTGCACTAAGGAAACAAGTCCAGTGGCGGATTTAGTGGGCCTTGTAGAGGTAGCGTATGGCTGCAGCCAGGTGGCCAAAACGAGTGGCAAGAGGCAGACCCATCACATTGTCGTAGGGAGGCTACTGTTCCTGGGCCGCGCGCGACCTCCTGATGGAGTGTACCACAAGGCCCGCTGCACTAAGGAAACAAGTCCAGTGGCGGATTTAGTGGGCCTTGTAGAGGTAGCGTATGGCACCAGCCAAGCGGCGAAGACGAGTGGCAAGAGGCAGACCCATCACATTGTCGTAGGGTGGCTACTGTGCCTGGGCCGTGCGTTACCTGCTGATGGAGTGGACCACAAGTCCCGCTGCACTAAGGAAACAAGTCCAGTGGCGGATTTAGTGGGCCTTGTAGAGGTAGCGTATGGATGCAGCCAGGCGACCAAGACGAGTGGCAAGAGGCAGACCCATCACATTGTCGTAGGGTGGCTACTGTGCCTGGGCCGCGCGCGACCTCCTGATGGAGTGGACCACAAGGGCCGCTGCACTAAAGAAACAAGTCCAGTGGCGGATTTAGTTGGCCTTGTAGAGGTAGCGTATGGCTACAGCCAGGTGGCCAAGACGAGTGACAAGAGGCAGACCCATCACATTGTCGTAGGGTGGCTACTGTGCCTGGGCCGCGCGCGACCTCCTGATGGAGTGGACCACAAGCCCCGCTGCACTAAGGAAACAAGTCCAGTGGCGGATTTAGTGGGCCTTGTAGAGGTAGCGAATGGCTGCGGCCAGGCGGCCAAGACGAGTGGCAAGAGGCAGACCCATCACATTGTCATAGGGTGGCTACTATGCCTGGGCCGCGCGCGACCTCCTGCTGGAGTGGACCACAAGGGCATTGCACTAAGGAAACAAGTCCAGTGGCGGATTTAGTGGGCCTTGTAGAGGTAGCGTATGGCTGCAGCCAGGCGGCCAAGACGAGTGGCAAGAGGCAGACCCATCACATTGTCGTAGGGTGGCTACTGTGCCTGGGCCGCGCGCGACCTCCTGATGGAGTGGACCACAAGGCCCGCTGCACTAAGGAAACGAGTCCAGTGGCGGATTTAGTGGGCCTTGTAGAGGTAGCGTATGGCTGCAGCCAGGCGGCCAAGACGAGTGGCAAGAGGCAGACCCATCACATTGTCGTAGGGTGGCTACTGTGCCTGGGCCGCGCGCGACCTCCTGATGGAGTGGACCACAAGGCCTGCTCCACTAAGGAAACAAGTCCAGTGGCGGATTTAGTGGGCCTTGTAGAGGTAGCATATGGCACCAGCCAGGCGGCCAAGACGAGTGGCTAGAGGCAGACCCATCACATATTCGTAGGGTGGCAACTGTGCCTGGGCCGCGCGCGACCTCCTGATGGAGTGGACCACAAGGCCCGCTGCACTAAGGAAACAAGTCCAGTGGCGGATTTAGTGGGCCTTGTAGAGGTAGCGTATGGCTGCAGCCAGGCGGCCAAGACAAGTGGCAAGAGGCAGACCCATCACATTGTCGTAGGGTGGCTACTGTGCCTGGGCTGCGCGCGACCTCCTGATGGAGTGGACCACAAGGCCATTGCACTAAGGAAACAAGTCCAGTGGCGGATTTAGTGGGCCTTGTAGAGGTAGCGTATGGCTGCAGCCAGGCGGCCAAGACGAGTGGCAAGAGGCAGACCCATCACATTGTCGTAGGGTGGCTACTGTGCCTGGGCCGCGCGCGACCTCCTGATGGAGTGGACCACAAGGCCCGCTGCACTAAGGAAACAAGTCCAGTGGCGGATTTAGTGGGCCTTGTAGAGGTAGCGTATGGCTGCAGCCAGGCGGCCAAGACGAGTGGCAAGAGGCAGACCCATCACATATTCGTAGGGTGGCAACTGTGCCTGGGCCGCGCGCGACCTCCTGATGGAGTGGACCACAAGGCCCGCTGCACTAAGGAAACAAGTCCAGTGGCGGATTTAGTGGGCCTTGTAGAGGTAGCGTATGGCTGCAGCCAGGCAGCCAAGACAAGTGGCAAGAGGCAGACCCATCACATTGTCGTAGGGTGGCTACTGTGCCTGGGCTGCGCGCGACCTCCTGCTGGAGTGGACCACAAGGCCATTGCACTAAGGAAACAAGTCCAGTGGCGGATTTAGTGGGCCTTGTAGAGGTAGCGTATGGCTGCAGCCAGGCGGCCAAGACGAGTGGCAAGAGGCAGACCCATCACATTGTCGTAGGGTGGCTACTGTGCCTGGGCCGCGCGCGACCTCCTGATGGAGTGGACCACAAGGCCCGCTGCACTAAGGAAACAAGTCCAGTGGCATATTTAGTTGGCCTTGTAGAGGTAGCGTATGGCTACAGCCAGGTGGCCAAGACGAGTGGCAAGAGGCAGACCCATCACATTGTCGTAGGGTGGGTACTGTGCCTGGCCCGCGCGTTACTGCCTGATGGAGTGGACCACAAGCCCCGCTGCACTAAGGAAACAAGTCCAGTGGCGGATTTAGTGGGCCTTGTAGAGGTAGCGTATGGCTGCAGCCAGGCGGCCAAGACGAGTTGCAAGAGGCAGACCCATCACATTGTCGTAGGGTGGCTACTGTGCCTGGGCCGCGCGCGACCTCCTGATGGATGGGACCACAAGGCCATTGCACTAAGGAAACAAGTCCAATGGCGGATTTAGTGGGCCTTGTAGAGGTAGCGTATGGCTGCAGCCAGGCGGCCAAGACGAGTGGCAAGAGGCAGACCCATCACATTGTAGTAGGGTGGCTACTGTGCCTGGGCCGCGCGCGACCTCCTGATGGAGTGGACCACAAGTTCCGCTTCACTAAGGAAACAAGTCCAGTGGCGGATTTAGTGGGCCTTGTAGAGGTAGCGTATGGCACCAGCCAGGCGGCCAAGACGAGTGGCAACAGGCAGACCCATCACATTGTCGTAGGGTGGCTACTGTGCCTGGGCTGCGCGCGACCTCCTGATGGAGTGGACCACAAGGCCATTGCACTAAGGAAACAAGCCCAGTGGCGGATTTAGTGGGCCTTGTAGAGGTAGCGTATGGCTGCAGCCATGCGGCCAAGACGAGTGGCTAGAGGCAGACCCATCACATTGTCGTAGGGTGGCTACTGTGCCTGGGCCGCGCGTTACCTCCTGATGGACTGGACCACAAGTCCCGCT
This sequence comes from Schistocerca nitens, assembly GCF_023898315.1. Taxonomy (NCBI): domain Eukaryota; kingdom Metazoa; phylum Arthropoda; class Insecta; order Orthoptera; family Acrididae; genus Schistocerca; species Schistocerca nitens. The sequence continues at coordinate 77,308,747 of NC_064616.1, read as the reverse complement.
GCACTAAGGAAACAAGTCCAGTCGCGGATTTAGTGGGCCTTGTAGAGGTAGCGTATGGCTGCAGCCATGCGGCCAAGACGAGTGGCTAGAGGCAGACCCATCACATTGTCATAGGGTGGCTACTGTGCCTGGGCCGCGCGCGACCTCCTGATGGAGTGGACCACAAGGGCATTGCACTAAGGAAACAAGTCCAGTGGCGGATTTAGTGGGCCTTGTAGAGGTAGCGTATGGCTGCAGCCAGGCGGCCAAGACGAGTGGCAAGAGGCAGACCCATCACATTGTCGTAGGGTGGCTACTGTGCCTGGGCCGCGCACGACCTCCTGATGGAGTGGACCACAAGGCCCGCTGCACTAAGGAAACGAGTCCAGTGGCGGATTTAGTGGGCCTTGTAGAGGTAGCGTATGGCTGCAGCCAGGCGGCCAAGACGAGTGGCAAGAGGCAGACCCATCACATTGTCGTAGGGTGGCTACTGTGCCTGGGCCGCGCGCGACCTCCTGATGGAGTGGACCACAAGGCCTGCTCCACTAAGGAAACAAGTCCAGTGGCGGATTTAGTGGGCCTTGTAGAGGTAGCATATGGCACCAGCCAGGCGGCCAAGACGAGTGGCAAGAGGCAGACCCATCACATATTCGTAGGGTGGCAACTGTGCCTGGGCCGCGCGCGACCTCCTGATGGAGTGGACCACAAGGCCCGCTGCACTAAGGAAACAAGTCCAGTGGCGGATTTAGTGGGCCTTGTAGAGGTAGCGTATGGCTGCAGCCAGGCGGCCAAGACAAGTGGCAAGAGGCAGACCCATCACATTGTCGTAGGGTGGCTACTGTGCCTGGGCTGCGCGCGACCTCCTGATGGAGTGGACCACAAGGCCATTGCACTAAGGAAACAAGTCCAGTGGCGGATTTAGTGGGCCTTGTAGAGGTAGCGTATGGCTGCAGCCAGGCGGCCAAGACGAGTGGCAAGAGGCAGACCCATCACATTGTCGTAGGGTGGCTACTGTGCCTGGGCCGCGCGCGACCTCCTGATGGAGTGGACCACAAGGCCCGCTGCACTAAGGAAACAAGTCCAGTGGCGGATTTAGTGGGCCTTGTAGAGGTAGCGTATGGCTGCAGCCAGGCGGCCAAGACGAGTGGCAAGAGGCAGACCCATCACATATTCGTAGGGTGGCAACTGTGCCTGGGCCGCGCGCGACCTCCTGATGGAGTGGACCACAAGGCCCGCTGCACTAAGGAAACAAGTCCAGTGGCGGATTTAGTGGGCCTTGTAGAGGTAGCGTATGGCTGCAGCCAGGCAGCCAAGACAAGTGGCAAGAGGCAGACCCATCACATTGTCGTAGGGTGGCTACTGTGCCTGGGCTGCGCGCGACCTCCTGCTGGAGTGGACCACAAGGCCATTGCACTAAGGAAACAAGTCCAGTGGCGGATTTAGTGGGCCTTGTAGAGGTAGCGTATGGCTGCAGCCAGGCGGCCAAGACGAGTGGCAAGAGGCAGACCCATCACATTGTCGTAGGGTGGCTACTGTGCCTGGGCCGCGCGCGACCTCCTGATGGAGTGGACCACAAGGCCCGCTGCACTAAGGAAACAAGTCCAGTGGCATATTTAGTTGGCCTTGTAGAGGTAGCGTATGGCTACAGCCAGGTGGCCAAGACGAGTGGCAAGAGGCAGACCCATCACATTGTCGTAGGGTGGGTACTGTGCCTGGCCCGCGCGTTACTGCCTGATGGAGTGGACCACAAGCCCCGCTGCACTAAGGAAACAAGTCCAGTGGCGGATTTAGTGGGCCTTGTAGAGGTAGCGTATGGCTGCAGCCAGGCGGCCAAGACGAGTTGCAAGAGGCAGACCCATCACATTGTCGTAGGGTGGCTACTGTGCCTGGGCCGCGCGCGACCTCCTGATGGATGGGACCACAAGGCCATTGCACTAAGGAAACAAGTCCAATGGCGGATTTAGTGGGCCTTGTAGAGGTAGCGTATGGCTGCAGCCAGGCGGCCAAGACGAGTGGCAAGAGGCAGACCCATCACATTGTAGTAGGGTGGCTACTGTGCCTGGGCCGCGCGCGACCTCCTGATGGAGTGGACCACAAGTTCCGCTGCACTAAGGAAACAAGTCCAGTGGCGGATTTAGTGGGCCTTGTAGAGGTAGCGTATGGCACCAGCCAGGCGGCCAAGACGAGTGGCAACAGGCAGACCCATCACATTGTCGTAGGGTGGCTACTGTGCCTGGGCTGCGCGCGACCTCCTGATGGAGTGGACCACAAGGCCATTGCACTAAGGAAACAAGCCCAGTGGCGGATTTAGTGGGCCTTGTAGAGGTAGCGTATGGCTGCAGCCATGCGGCCAAGACGAGTGGCTAGAGGCAGACCCATCACATTGTGGTAGGGTGGCTACTGTGCCTGGGCCGTGCGTTACCTCCTGATGGACTGGACCACAAGTCCCGCTGCACTAAGGAAACAAGTCCAGTCGCGGATTTAGTGGGCCTTGTAGAGGCAGTGTATTGCTGCAGCCAGGCGGCCAAGACGAGTGGCAAGAGGCAGACCCATCACATTGTCGTAGGGTGGCTACTGTGCCTGGGCCGTGCGCGACCTCCTGATGGAGTGGACCACAAGGCCCGCTGCACTAAGGAAACAAGTCCAGTGGCGGATTCAGTGGGCCTTGTAGAGGTAGCGTATGGCTGCATCCAGGCGGCCAAGACGAGTGACAAGAGGCAGACCCATCACATTGTCGTAGGGTGGCTACTCTGCCTGGGCCGCGCGCGACCTCCTGATGGAGTGGACCACAAGGCCCGCTGCACTAAGGAAACAAGTCCAGTGGCGGATTTAGTGGGCCTTGTAGAGGTAGTGTATTGCTGCAGCCAGGCGGCCAAGATGAGTGGCAAGAGGCAGACCCATCACATTGTCGTAGGGTGGCTACTGTGCCTGGGCCGCGCGCGACCTCCTGATGGAGTGGACCACAAGGCCCGCTGCACTAAGGAAACAAGTCGCGGATTTAGTGGGCCTTGTAGAGGCAGTGTATTGCTGCAGCCAGGCGGCCAAGACGAGTGGCAAGAGGCAGACCCATCACATTGTCGTAGGGTGGCTACTGTGCCTGGGCCGTGCGCGACCTCCTGATGGAGTGGACCACAAGGCCCGCTGCACTAAGGAAACAAGTCCAGTGGCGGATTCAGTGGGCCTTGTAGAGGTAGCGTATGGCTGCATCCAGGCGGCCAAGACGAGTGACAAGAGGCAGAGCCATCACATTGTCGTAGGGTGGCTACTCTGCCTGGGCCGCGCGCGACCTCCTGATGGAGTGGACCACAAGGCCCGCTGCACTAAGGAAACAAGTCCAGTGGCGGATTTAGTGGGCCTTGTAGAGGTAGTGTATTGCTGCAGCCAGGCGGCCAAGATGAGTGGCAAGAGGCAGACCCATCACATTGTCGTAGGGTGGCTACTGTGCCTGGGCCGCGCGCGACCTCCTGATGGAGTGGACCACAAGGCCCGCTGCACTAAGGAAACAAGTCCAGTGGCGGATTTAGTGGGCCTTGTAGAGGTAGCGTATGGCTGCAGCCAGGCGGCCAAAACGAGTGGCAAGAGGCAGACCCATCACATTGTCGTAGGGGGGCTACTGTTCCTGGGCCGCGCGCGACCTCCTGATGGAGTGTACCACAAGGCCCGCTGCACTAAGGAAACAAGTCCAGTGGCGGATTTAGTGGGCCTTGTAGAGGTAGCGTATGGCACCAGCCAAGCGGCGAAGACGAGTGGCAAGAGGCAGACCCATCACATTGTCGTAGGGTGGCTACTGTGCCTGGGCCGCGCGCGACCTCCTGATGGAGTGGACCACAAGGGCCGCTGCACTAAAGAAACAAGTCCAGTGGCGGATTTAGTTGGCCTTGTAGAGGTAGCGTATGGCTACAGCCAGGTGGCCAAGACGAGTGACAAGAGGCAGACCCATCACATTGTCGTAGGGTGGCTACTGTGCCTGGGCCGCGCGCGACCTCCTGATGGAGTGGACCACAAGCCCCGCTGCACTAAGGAAACAAGTCCAGTGGCGGATTTAGTGGGCCTTGTAGAGGTAGCGAATGGCTGCGGCCAGGCGGCCAAGACGAGTGGCAAGAGGCAGACCCATCACATTGTCATAGGGTGGCTACTGTGCCTGGGCCGCGCGCAACCTCCTGCTGGAGTGGACCACAAGGGCATTGCACTAAGGAAACAAGTCCAGTGGCGGATTTAGTGGGCCTTGTAGAGGTAGCGTATGGCACCAGCCAAGCGGCGAAGACGAGTGGCAAGAGGCAGACCCATCACATTGTCGTAGAGTGGCTACTGTGCCTGGGCCGTGCGTTACCTGCTGATGGAGTGGACCACAAGTCCCGCTGCACTAAGGAAACAAGTCCAGTGGCGGATTTAGTGGGCCTTGTAGAGGTAGCGTATGGCTGCAGCCAGGCGGCCAAGACGAGTGGCAAGAGGCAGACCCATCACATTGTCGTAGGGTGGCTACTGTGCCTGGGCCGCGCGCGACCTCCTGATGGAGTGGACCACAAGTCCCGCTGCACTAAGGAAACAAGTCCAGTGGCGGATTTAGTGGGCCTTGTAGAGGTAGCGTATGGCTGCAGCCAGGCGGCCAAGACGAGTGGCAAGAGGCAGACCCATCACATTGTCGTAGGGTGGCTACTGTGCCTGGGCCGCGCGCGACCTCCTGATGGAGTGGACCACAAGGCCCGCTGCACTAAGGAAACAAGTCCAGTGGCGGATTTAGTGGGCCTTGTAGAGGTAGCGTATGGCTACAGCCACGTGGCCAAGACGAGTGGCAAGAGGCAGACCCATCACATTGTCGTAGGGTGGCTACTGTGCCTTGGCCACGCGCGACCTCCTGATGGAGTGGACAACAAGGCCCGCTGCACTAAGGAAACAAGTCCAGTGGCGGATTTAGTGGGCCTTGTAGAGGTAGCGTATGGCTGCAGCCAGGCGGCCAAGACGAGTGGCAAGAGGCAGACCCATCACATTGTCGTAGGGTGGCTACTGTGCCTGGGCCGCGCGCGACCTCCTGATGGAGTGTACCACAAGGCCCGCTGCACTAAAGAAACAAGTCCAGTGGCATATTTAGTTGGCCTTGTAGAGGTAGCGTATGGCTACAGCCAGGTGGCCAAGACGAGTGGCAAGAGGCAGACCCATCACATTGTCGTAGGGTGGGTACTGTGCCTGGCCCGCGCGTTACTGCCTGATGGAGTGGACCACAAGCCCCGCTGCACTAAGGAAACAAGTCCAGTGGCGGATTTAGTGGGCCTTGTAGAGGTAGCGTATGGCTGCAGCCAGGCGGCCAAGACGAGTTGCAAGAGGCAGACCCATCACATTGTCGTAGGGTGGCTACTGTGCCTGGGCCGCGCGCGACCTCCTGATGGATGGGACCACAAGGCCATTGCACTAAGGAAACAAGTCCAATGGCGGATTTAGTGGGCCTTGTAGAGGTAGCGTATGGCTGTAGCCAGGCGGCCAAGACGAGTGGCAAGAGGCAGACCCATCACATTGTAGTAGGGTGGCTACTGTGCCTGGGCCGCGCGCGACCTCTTGATGGAGTGGACCACAAGTTCGGCTGCACTAAGGAAACAAGTCCAGTGGCGGATTTAGTGGGCCTTGTAGAGGTAGCGTATGGCACCAGCCAGGCGGCCAAGACGAGTGGCAACAGGCAGACCCATCACATTGTAGTAGGGTGGCTACTGTGCCTGGGCCGCGCGTTACCTCCTGATGGAGTGGACCACAAGTCCCGCTGCACTAAGGAAACAAGTCCAGTGGCGGATTTAGTTGGCCTTGTAGAGGTAGCGTATGGCTGCAGCCAGGCGGCCAAGACGAGTGGCAAGAGGCAGACCCATCACATATTCGTAGGGTGGCAACTGTGCCTGGGCCGCGCGCGACCTCCGGATGGAGTGGACCACAAGGCCCGCTGCACTAAGGAAACAAGTCCAGTGGCGGATTTAGTGGGCCTTGTAGAGGTAGCGTATGGCTGCAGCCAGGCGGCCAAGACAAGTGGCAAGAGGCAGACCCATCACATTGTCGTAGGGTGGCTACTGTGCCTGGGCTGCGCGCGACCTCCTGATGGAGTGGACCACAAGGCCATTGCACTAAGGAAACAAGTCCAATGGCGGATTTAGTGGGCCTTGTAGAGGTAGCGTATGGCTGCAGTCAGGCGGCCAAGACGAGTGGCAAGAGGCAGACCCATCACATTGTCGTAGGGTGGCTACTGTGCCTGGGCCGCGCGCGACCTCCTGATGGAGTGGACCACAAGGCCCGCTGCACTAAGGAAACAAGTCCAGTGGCATATTTAGTTGGCCTTGTAGAGGTAGCGTATGGCTACAGCCAGGTGGCCAAGACGAGTGGCAAGAGGCAGACCCATCACATTGTCGTAGGGTGGGTACTGTGCCTGGCCCGCGCGTTACTGCCTGATGGAGTGGACCACAAGCCCCGCTGCACTAAGGAAACAAGTCCAGTGGCGGATTTAGTGGGCCTTGTAGAGGTAGCGTATGGCTGCAGCCAGGCGGCCAAGACGAGTTGCAAGAGGCAGACCCATCACATTGTCGTAGGGTGGCTACTGTGCCTGGGCCGCGCGCGACCTCCTGATGGATGGGACCACAAGGCCATTGCACTAAGGAAACAAGTCCAATGGCGGATTTAGTTGGCCTTGTAGAGGTAGCGTATGGCTGCAGCCAGGCGGCCAAGACGAGTGGCAAGAGGCAGACCCATCACATTGTAGTAGGGTGGCTACTGTGCCTGGGCCGCGCGCGACCTCCTGATGGAGTGGACCACAAGTTCCGCTGCACTAAGGAAACAAGTCCAGTGGCGGATTTAGTGGGCCTTGTAGAGGTAGCGTATGGCACCAGCCAGGCGGCCAAGACGAGTGGCAACAGGCAGACCCATCACATTGTAGTAGGGTGGCTACTGTGCTGGGCCGCGCGTTACCTCCTGATGGAGTGGACCACAAGTCCCGCTGCACTAAGGAAACAAGTCCAGTGGCGGATTTAGTGGGCCTTGTAGAGGTAGCGTATGGCTGCAGCCAGGCGGCCAAGACGAGTGGCAAGAGGCAGACCCATCACATATTCGTAGGGTGGCAACTGTGCCTGGGCGCGCGCGACCTCCTGATGGAGTGGACCACAAGGCCCGCTGCACTAAGGAAACAAGTCCAGTGGCGGATTTAGTGGGCCTTGTAGAGGTAGCGTATGGCTGCAGCCAGGCGGCCAAGACAAGTGGCAAGAGGCAGACCCATCACATTGTCGTAGGGTGGCTACTGTGCCTGGGCTGCGCGCGACCTCCTGATGGAGTGGACCACAAGGCCATTGCACTAAGGAAACAAGCCCAGTGGCGGATTTAGTGGGCCTTGTAGAGGTAGCGTATGGCTGCAGCCATGCGGCCAAGACGAGTGGCTAGAGGCAGACCCATCACATTGTCGTAGGGTGGCTACTGTGCCTGGGCCGCGCGTTACCTCCTGATGGAGTGGACCACAAGTCCCGCTGCACTAAGGAAACAAGTCCAGTCGCGGATTTAGTGGGCCTTGTAGAGGTAGTGTATTGCTGCAGCCAGGCGGCCAAGACGAGTGGCAAGAGGCAGACCCATCACATTGTCGTAGGGTGGCTACTGTGCCTGGGCCGTGCGCGACCTCCTGATGGAGTGGACCACAAGGCCCGCTGCACTAAGGAAACAAGTCCAGTGGCGGATTCAGTGGGCCTTGTAGAGGTAGCGTATGGCTGCAGCCAGGCGGCCAAGACGAGTGGCAAGAGGCAGACCCATCACATTGTCGTAGGGTGGCTACTCTGCCTGGGCCGCGCGCGACCTCCTGATGGAGTGGACCACAAGGCCCGCTGCACTAAGGAAACAAGTCCAGTGGCGGATTTAGTGGGCCTTGTAGAGGTAGTGTATTGCTGCAGCCAGGCGGCCAAGATGAGTGGCAAGAGGCAGACCCATCACATTGTCGTAGGGTGGCTACTGTGCCTGGGCCGCGCGGGACCTTGTGTCGGAGTGGACCACAAGGCCCGCTGCACTAAGGAAACAAGTCCAGTGGCGGATTTAGTGGGCCTTGTAGAGGTAGCGTATGGCTGCAGCCAGGCGGCCAAAACGAGTGGCAAGAGGCAGACCCATCACATTGTCGTAGGGGGGCTACTGTTCCTGGGCCGCGCGCGACCTCCTGATGGAGTGTACCACAAGGCCCGCTGCACTAAGGAAACAAGTCCAGTGGCGGATTTAGTGGGCCTTGTAGAGGTAGCGTATGGCACCAGCCAAGTGGCGAAGACGAGTGGCAAGAGGCAGACCCATCACATTGTCGTAGGGTGGCTACTGTGCCTGGGCCGTGCGTTACCTGCTGATGGAGTGGACCACAAGTCCAGCTGCACTAAGGAAACAAGTCCAGTGGCGGATTTAGTGGGCCTTGTAGAGGTAGCGTATGGATGCAGCCAGGCGACCAAGACGAGTGGCAAGAGGCAGACCCATCACATTGTCGTAGGGTGGCTACTGTGCCTGGGCCGCGCGCGACCTCCTGATGGAGTGGACCACAAGGCCCGCTGCACTAAAGAAACAAGTCCAGTGGTGGATTTAGTTGGCCTTGTAGAGGTAGCGTATGGCTACAGCCAGGTGGCCAAGACGAGTGACAAGAGGCAGACCCATCACATTGTCGTAGGGTGGCTACTGTGCCTGGGCCGCGCGCGACCTCCTGATGGAGTGGACCACAAGCCCCGCTGCACTAAGGAAACAAGTCCAGTGGCGGATTTAGTGGGCCTTGTAGAGGTAGCGAATGGCTGCGGCCAGGCGGCCAAGACGAGTGGCAAGAGGCAGACCCATCACATTGTCATAGGGTGGCTACTGTGCCTGGGCCGCGCGCGACCTCCTGCTGGAGTGGACCACAAGGGCATTGCACTAAGGAAACAAGTCCAGTGGCGGATTTAGTGGGCCTTGTAGAGGTAGCGTATGGCTGCAGCCAGGCGGCCAAGACGAGTGGCAAGAGGCAGACCCATCACATTGTCGTAGGGTGGCTACTGTGCCTGGGCCGCGCGCGACCTCCTGATGGAGTGGACCACAAGGCCCGCTGCACTAAGGAAACAAGTCCAGTGGCGGATTTAGTGGGCCTTGTAGTGGTAGCGTATGGCTGCAGCCAGGCGGCCAAGACGAGTGGCAAGAGGCAGACCCATCACATTGTCGTAGGGTGGCTACTGTGCCTGGGCCGCGCGCGAACTCCTGATGGAGTGGACCACAAGGCCCGCTGCACTAAGGAAACAAGTCCAGTGGCGGATTTAGTGGGCCTTGTAGAGGTAGCGTATGGCACCAGCCAGGCGGCCAAGACGAGTGGCAACAGGCAGACCCATCACATTGTAGTAGGGTGGCTACTGTGCCTGGGCCGCGCGTTACCTCCTGATGGAGTGGACCACAAGGCCCGCTGCACTAAGGAAACAAGTCCAGTGGCGGATTTAGTGGGCCTTGTAGAGGTAGCGTATGGCTGCAGCCAGGCAGCCAAGACGAGTGGCAAGAGGCAGACCCATCACATTGTCGTAGGGTGGCTACTGTGCCTGGGCCGCGCGCGACCTCCTGATGGAGTGGACCACAAGGCCCGCTGCACTAAGGAAACAAGTCCAGTGGCGGATTTAGTTGGCCTTGTAGAGGTAGCGTATGGCTACAGCCAGGTGGCCAAGACGAGTGGCAAGAGGCAGACCCATCATATTGTCGTAGGGTGGCTACTGTGCCTGGGCCGCGCGCAACCTCCTGATGGAGTGGACCACAAGCCCCGCTGCACTAAGAAAACAAGTCCAGTGGCGGATTTAGTGGGCCTTGTAGAGGTAGCGTATGGCTGCAGCCAGGCGGCCAAGACGAGTGGCAAGAGGCAGACCCATCACATTGTCGTAGGGTGGCTACTGTGCCTGGGCCGCGCGCGACCTCTTGATGGAGTGGACCACAAGGCCACTGCACTAAGGAAACAAGTCCAGTGGCGGATTTAGTGGGCCTTGTAGAGGTAGCGTAAGGCTGCAGCCAGGCGGCCAAAACGAGTGGCAAGAGGCAGACCCATCACATTGTCGTAGGGTGGCTACTGTGCCTGGGCCGTGCGCGACCTCCTGATGGAGTGGACCACAAGGTCCGCTGCACTAAGGAAACAAGTCCAGTGGCGGATTCAGTGGGCCTTGTAGAGGTAGCGTATGGCACCAGCCAGGCGGCCAAGACGAGTGGCAACAGGCAGACCCATCACATTGTAGTAGGGTGGCTACTGTGCCTGGGCCGCGCGTTACCTCCTGATGGAGTGGACCACAAGGCCCGCTGCACTAAGGAAACAAGTCCAGTGGCGGATTTAGTGGGCCTTGTAGAGGTAGCGTATGGCTGCAGCCAGGCAGCCAAGACGAGTGGCAAGAGGCAGACCCATCACATTGTCGTAGGGTGGCTACTGTGCCTGGGCCGCGCGCGACCTCCTGATGGAGTGGACCACAAGGCCCGCTGCACTAAGGAAACAAGTCCAGTGGCGGATTTAGTTGGCCTTGTAGAGGTAGCGTATGGCTACAGCCAGGTGGCCAAGACGAGTGGCAAGAGGCAGACCCATCATATTGTCGTAGGGTGGCTACTGTGCCTGGGCCGCGCGCAACCTCCTGATGGAGTGGACCACAAGCCCCGCTGCACTAAGAAAACAAGTCCAGTGGCGGATTTAGTGGGCCTTGTAGAGGTAGCGTATGGCTGCAGCTAGGCGGCCGAGACGAGTGGCAAGAGGCAGACCCATCACATTGTCGTAGGGTGGCTACTGTGCCTGGGCCGCGCGCGACCTCTTGATGGAGTGGACCACAAGGCCACTGCACTAAGGAAACAAGTCCAGTGGCGGATTTAGTGGGCCTTGTAGAGGTAGCGTAAGGCTGCAGCCAGGCGGCCAAAACGAGTGGCAAGGGGCAGACCCATCACATTGTCGTAGGATGGCTACTGTGCCTGGGCCGCGCGCGACCTCCTGATGGAGTGGACCACAAGGCCCGCTGCACTAAGGAAACAAGTCCAGTGGCGGATTTAGTGCAGGAAGTAAGACTCAAACCTACTGGCGTCCCCTCATCTCGCATAGCTGATGTGTTCCTGGTGGTACTGCTGCACTGTGGATGAATCTGCTACAAAATCAACGGTTATTTATACCAGATATCAGGGCACTTCTTGTGTCAATGCGCCGCTCCTAGACACGTACTCACAACACCACAGAAACCCCGATTGTGCTGTGCATTAGTGCTGCACTGGAAATTTACGCTACGGTGGGCTAGCCAGTCCTAGCCAGTCTCGTAATAATTTCACATGCTTGTTGTCTTAACCCAAATGTCGACGCACCACACTCAAAGCGACCATTGGCAAATAGAATGTTCCACTGCGTCTTTTAACAAATTTTACTCCAAACGTGATAGTGGTGCTACCTGTTAGTGACAGATGTAACGCTGCAGAAGAATAACAGAAGTGGTATAACTGAATTAACTACCTGTATATTGATCCCAAACGCACGGTAAATGGTGATCCAATCTTCACAATATGGAAATGGCTATGAATCCACATTGCTGGGCTACTACTGGCACAAACAAGCCATCCACTGGGAAGAGACTACATAAAACACACAAGAAAATAACAATGCGCTTTCGTGCCAACCTTTAGGAAAAATTACTGGATGTATCGAGAGAGTGAACTAATCGGAACGAAATAAATAAGGAGTTACTGAGCCATCAGAGTGGTAGAGACGAGAATGAGGACATGAGCGCACGAGTGTGCTGCGAATACATAGAAAGAAATATCCCATATCATTTAGCTACAATATAGCAGGTCAGCAACTGGAAGCAGTTAATTCCATAAATTATCTGGGAGTACGCATTAGGAGTGATTTAAAATGGAATGATCATATAAAGTTGATCGTCGGTAAAGCAGATGCCAGACTGAGATTCATTGGAAGAATCCTAAGGAAATGCAATCCGAAAAGAAGGGAAGTAGGTTACAGTACGCTTGTTTGCCCACTGCTTGAATACTGATCAACAGTGTGGGATCCATACCAGATAGGGTTGGTAGAAGAGATAGAGAAGATCCAACGGAGAGCAGCGCGCTTCGTTACAGGATTATTTAGTAATCACGAAAGCGTTACGGAGATGATACATAAACTCTAGTGGAAGACTCTGCAGGAGAGACGCTCAGTAGCTCAGTACGGGCTTTTGTTAAAGTTCAGAGAACATACCTTCACTGAGGAGTCAAGCAGCATATTGCTCCCTCCTACGTATATCTCGCGAAGAGACCATGAGGATAAAATCAGAGAGATTAGAGCCCACACAGAGGCATACCGACAATCCTTCTTTCCATGAACAATACGAGACTGGAATAGAAGGGAGAACCGATAGAGGTACTCAAGGTACCCTCCGCCACACACCGTCAGGTGGCTTGCGGAGTATGGATGTAGATGTAGATGTAGATGTAGATGTAGATGTAGATGCTCACCACAAAAGCATGTGCGCTGGCGAAAGGCTGCTTGCGGAAATGGACGCAAACCGTTCATCGAAATAGCGCGCATCTTCTGGAGATGAGACCCAATTCCTATTTATTTATTTTCCGTACACGTCTGACTTCATGTAATCAAGTCCAACACATGCTGCAACTAAGATGACAGCAGACTTCACGCCAGTCTTCACGATGTACCAAAAACGGAATGACCACAACTAGAAACTGTTTCAGAGTAGGCCTTGGTAGGGTGTGTACCTGAGTTTCATTTCCTCAATGGAGACACTGTGGAATGATACCAGTGGTAAAAAGTAATTCCTTGCTGCCAACTTGACCAGGAAGACAGTACTCAATCTCCTGTGGCGTTACAGGTAGGGGTATCATGGAGGCTCTCTGGCTTTTAAGTTGCTCATTCTGTTGTGGAACCAATCCAAAGCCTCTGCAGGATAAAGGTCTACTTCCTCTGGATGCATGGCGGCGGAGTAAGCTTGAACACTATAGCTCCGGGCTTCCTTTTCAACGAACACGATATGTAGGGACTATTTCACTAAATTGATCCGTAGAAATCTAAAACTTATGTGGACCGTTTTATCTTGTGGTCCTTTACCTTAACAATACGTCGGTCAGATCTGAATCGTGGAGAAAATTACTTTTTCGGGGGAAATTTGCCTATCAGATTTACCAGATCATTAATGAAATCAACCTGTGATTGTTGTCGTTTAGGTCTTAATCTCTTCTACAGTTTGAATCTTTCTTAGGATTCTGTATTAGTTAAATATTTCTAAAGGCATTTTTAGTGAGAACTGGATGTTATAATAGCCTCCTATTCACAAGAGACTGCATGCAAACAGTAGATTGGGATGAATGTATTGTCCTGATCACTTAAACTCAAGTTTTTTGACGCCTAATGTTCGAAATTAGGGCAATCCTGGATTTTCAACAAATGACAAAGCCATAACATTCGACAACAGTAATACCCTTCGAAGGTAAGAAAGCTGTAGCGCATGCGTAGGAGAATTTCTTATGATGAGAATGAATCCTGAAGCCTCTGAGACTAATGGATTACAGGTAATTAACAGTGAACACTTTATTAATGAGAGTGGTGTCTCGCGTACTCATGTCACTTATAGGCAATCATCGTTTTGTGCAGTATCAAGCGTAATTACATGAATTACTGCCTTCTCTTACTTTTAAACAGTGAAGTGTAATTTCGTTGTATTTAAAAACAAAACGAAAAGGAAGAAAGGAAAAGGATATATTTCTTTCAGGAGTGCTAGTTCTGCAAGGTTCGCAGGAGAGCTTCTGCAAAGTTTGGAGGGCAGGAGACGAGGTACTGGCAGAAGTAAAGCTGTGAGGACGGGACGTGAGTCGTGCTTGGGTAGCTCAGTTGGTAGAGCACTTGCCCGCGAAAGGCAAAGGTCCCGAATTCGAGTCTCGGTCCGGCACACAGTTTTAATCTGCCATGAAGTTTCATATCAGCGCACACTCCGCTGCAGAGTGAAAATCTCATTCTGGAAACATCCGCTGGGCTGTGGCTAAGCCATGTCTCCGCAATATCCTTTCTTTCGGGAGTGCTAGTTCTGCAAGGTTCGCAGGAGAGCTTCTGCAAAGTTTGGAGGGTAGGAGACGAGGTACTGGCAGAAGTAAAGCTGTGAGGACGGGGCGTGAGTCGTGCTTGGGTAGCTCAGTTGGTAGAGCACTTGCCCGCGAAAGGCAAAGGTCCCGAATTCGAGTCTCGGTCCGGCACACAGTTTTAATCTGCCAGGAAGTTTCATATCAGCGCACACTCCGCTGCAGAGTGAAAATCTCATTCTGGAGACTAGTTCATTTAATTTACAATGCAGGAGGATTCAACTGTGGCTTTTTTAAAGGAAGTACCCCATATGTTACTTGTGATAGTTATGGATACTACGGTAAACCCTGATAAACTTGTGTAGCCTGTGACTTTAATGTCGGATCTTCTTATGGTGATGATGATGATGATGATGATGATGTTTGATTTATGGGGCGCTCAACTGCGCGGTCATCAGTGCCCGTACAAAGTCCCAATTTTGACACAATTTTGACAATTTTGTCAATTTTGACACAATCCATTTTTTTTCTCAGTCCAATCCAGCCACTGTTACGAATGATGATTATGATTATGAAATGATGAGGACAACACAAACACCGAGTCCCTAGGTAGAGAAAATCCCCAGTCCGGCCAGGAATCGAACCGGAACCACGTGATCCAGGGGCAGCGACGGTAGCCACTAGACCACGAGCTGCGGACGGATCTTCTTATACAAGTTCTCTGTTTCAGTCATTTTGCTACCGTGCTGGGCAATTTATATGATAATGCTGTCACAGGCTCTAACTTTAACATTATCAGTAAAATGGTAAGCCACTACCTTTCCAAATGGGCGTCTGTAGCCTGCCTGCAGGCGAGTCGAAACGCTGCCTACCACATTCCACTGGAGAAGGTGGAAAGACGCTGAGCTGATATGACGAAAGCGTCCATTCCGGCACTGAAGCAAGCTTACTTACCACGTACTACGCCCCGCCATCTCTATCAGGCCTGGAACATTGTCGACACGGTGACTGGATTACCGACTGCCACGGCCTGGCACTGCACTGCTTCGTGGGGTAGCCTACAAAATTATCACTGCAGTGGGGTGGGTGAAGTAAAACTATGAAGAAAAACTATTTTTCCTCTCAGTGCTTTCAAGTATCGCGCGATGGCAGGCCGATTGGCTTAGATTCATTTGAAAGTGAAGTTTGTAAAAACTGTGAGGGCATTAATCTGGAGGCCTTTAAAGGAAATACGAGGGAAGATTCTGTCAGCATGTGTCATACTGAACGTACTCACTGCAGTTTGTTTGGTCCACGTGTAGAAAATAAGGACATTATAATAGGTAGTGTGACGAGTGTGCATAGCTAGCGCTTAGTCGAAAAATTTAAGTTGTGTTACGATATTGCTAGATTAAGCGTCGTGAAGTTGACCTAACTTGCTATACAAAGACAGATGGTTGCAACTCGGGAAATGGTTTTGTTTGAATCGGGCAGCTTAACTGAGATTGCATGATACAATCATGCAAAAGCAGTTACATGCTGTGAAAGAGGACACAGCCTCGTCTAAATTAACTGTTCCCCTCCTAGATTCAACAACTGCTAGTTGTTAGTTCCTTTTTCGGGCAAGATAGCAGAAGATGTATTAGAATTTGCAGCTGACCTGTTGACAGGTACAACTCTGGGTTGTTGGACAAAAGAGAAGCTGATGGAAATGGCCGAATTACGTTTGACAGAGGATGCAAAAACTTACCCAATGTACCACGAAGACCTTAGAATAATCCATTATTTGATGAGGTGAGGAGAGATCTACTACAGCTACAGTGACGGAAAAAACCTGTGGCACCAAAGAGTACTTAATGTAACGTAATGAAATTTCTAGAGTATATTTATCTAGGTAACATATGTAAGCAATTATTTTGTACGATCGGAAGCGCGAGATAATCAATTGCAAATGTGAAATGCTGGTACATTAATAACCGCTGTAATCGCCAGAATGTTGAATGCAACCACTGTGTTGTAAAGGTGCCGATGTCAGTTCGGTTTGTGGGATGGAGTCCAATGTCTGTTGCACGTGGTCGATCAATACAGGGACGGTTGATGCTGATTGTGGATGATGCTGGAGTTGTCATCCGATAATGTCCCATATGTGCTTGTTTGGAGACAATCTCGTAATCGAGCAGCCCAAGGCAATATGTCGACACACTGTAGCGCATGCTGGGTTACAACAGCGGTATGTGGACGAGCGTAATCCTGTTGGAATACATCCCCTCAAATGCTGTTCATGAAAAGCAGCACAACAGGTCGAATCACCGGACTGACGTCCAAATTTGCAGTCAGGGTGCGTAGGACAACAACTAGAGTGCGCCTGCTCTCATACGAAATAGCAACCCAGACCATAACTCCAGGTGTGTCTAGCACCCAGACAGGTTGGTTGTTGGCCCTCAACTGGCCTCCTTTTAATCAACACACGGCCATACAGGCACCGAGGCAGAACCAGCTTTTATCAGAAAACACAACAGACTTCTGCCTTGCTCCACAATGAACTATCGCTTGATACCAGTGAAGTAGCAAATGGCGGTGGTTTTGGGACTGCGGAACGCACGCTACAGGGCGTCTATCTCGGAACCGTCTTTGAAGTGACCGATTTGTAACAGTTTGTTGTGTCACTATGGTGGCAACTGTTGCTCGAATTGCTGTTTCGGATGCAGTACGATGCGCCAGACCATAGCCAAACACAGCAGTCTTCCCACTCGGTAGTGTCATGTGACCATCTGGAGCCCGGTCTTCTCGTGACCACCTCTGTCAGCAGTCGTGTCCAACAGTTAGATTCGTGCCAAGTCTTTCTGCAGTATCGTAGAAGGAACATACAGCTTATCGTATCCCTACTACACACCTCATTCAAACTCAGTGAGGTGTTGATAATGGCATCTTTGTAGCTTAAAAGGCATTCTTGGCTAACATCAACTCACCACGTCCAATCTCAAAGGTAAGTAACGTTCACGACCATTGCAGCGTGTATTTAAAGCAAACCCAATTTGTATCTTCCTAGTGGCGCTACTAACACCAGTTTTACACAACTAGCAACGAAATGTGAATAGACATCATCTGTCAGATGTAGACACACACCTACCAACTTTCGATTATGTCTCAAAACTTCTTTTTGGTGTTGCAATGTTTTCTCTGTCATTGTGTCTGAAAGCCAATTTTAGCATGATATTTATACGGGAAACTTAGCCCTAAGGTTGTGCAGTACTCGTCACATACGTGGGGCAAAACTTCCCTATTTTCCCGGAATTGCTTTGTTCCCAGATGAAAAATTAACATCAACGAACCTAAAAGAGTGCATTATAATTCCCTTCTCAGTAGAGGGGCAACAGAGGTACCAGCACATTTTGTTAGTGCAGGTTGACTACATCAGGGGCACACATGTACTCAGAGGCAAACCTATTGTTCTCCTTTGATTGACAGATCATTAACCTATTGTTCTCCTTTGATTGACAGGACCTTAACCTATTGTTCTGCTAAAAGGTTCCTTCCTTTTGATTGACAAGTCCTTAACCTATTGTTCCCCCAACGCCCTCCTCCCCCCCCCCCCCAACCCCCTCAGGAAACCTCCAACCCATCCCCTCCCTCTCGCTGTTACAGGCACACTTTCAGGTATGAGTTAGTGGAATAGCACCTCTCAGTATTATCAGTTTGATTGACTACATAATTAAATTGGTCAATTAATAAACCCCTACCCCTTTGGTAAACCCTCTCCCCTAACACCCTCCCTCCCGGAAATTGGCGGGAAAAAGACTCCATTAGTCGGTCATTTGGAAGGAATTCGATTGCAGTTTATGGAATATTGTTAAAACAATTTAGGCAATGTATAGAATATTGATTAATTATTTATGGCAGTGTATGGAATATAGTTTATTTATTTAGTTAAAGAATTTGTCAGGAAATCGACTGCAGCGTATGGAATACTGTATAAACAATTTAGATAATGTGTGGAATATTGTTTATTTAAACAATTTATGGGATTCAAGGTAGTGTATTGAATATATAAAAATTGGTGGCTCTGTGGTGGAGACGAAGTTTGCAGGGATCGTATTTCTCTTGCTCATCATTCTCTGCTGCTTGGAAAAATGTAGGTCTTGTAAGAAGTAATTAAATGGGGCCAAACATGTTGCATAACCTAATGTTCGGCACTGTACTCTAGGTGTCTTAGCCTAATGTTTGGCACTTTGTCAGCACTTAACCTATTGTTCTGTTAAGGGGTTTTCCACATCACCCCCATCCCCATAAACTATTGTTCCACCTTTGATACTAAATAAAGTAATTAGTTATGTCATCCCACCATTTTCTAGTACACTTTTCGAATTTCACACGCTTCTGAACGCTATTTCTGGCACACAATTCTTTGTCACGCACCTCCACCCCCTTAAACTACTGCACCGTGTTTTAGATAAAAAACTATGCAAATTAATTATGCAAATTAACTTAGTGTTCTGCGCTTAACCTGCTGTTCTGCTCCACATCACCCACCCACCCACCTCCTCCCCTTAACTACTGTAACGCTAACGCCATGTTGATATAAAAAATCTTGCAAATTAATTAAATCGACGTTCATCCCATGGGTGGGATAGCTTCTTTTAATTCTCAGCTTCCTATTGGTGGGGGAAATTGATAGACTATAGTTTAATTAAAGGTTCACTAATAAAACAAAATCCCTCCACCCAACACTGACACTGCCGCTGCCAAATATGCACGTGCACTTTGCAGGCCCAGCCAGCCTCGAACCATCGCCGGAGAGACGAACGCAGGGGCGTGAGCCACTGCTGTTACGTTGCTGCTGCCTCCAGCCAGCAGGTGAAAGTCGCGTCTACTTTTGGGTATACAGTTAGAATCCTTCGAATGTTATACTGACGTCACATGTCTATGTAAATAGCAGCCAAGTCTCCCTCTGGACGCACTATAGAAATCTGTTGCAATACTTCCCAGAATAGCACAGGATACATCTTGCTAGCAATCCTAACAGGACATCCCGTCCCACGTGCGAGACGCGTCGGCTACGCACACATGTTTACCTGCCCAGTACGGCTGGCTGATATGTGCGTAGCGTGGCTGGAATTTTCGATGTCCCACAGTTAATGGTCTGGAGATGTCCTATATCACACTGGCAGATGAGGGACAGCATCACGCCAGAGATGGATGGTGTGGTTCAGCTTGTCATTGAACACTTTAACAAAGAAGAAGACATGCTACTATTACTTTCCATAGATACCTTGCCCCCATCTTGTTCGGACCAGTCTGTAGAGGCTCAAAAAATGGTTCAAACGGCTCTGAGCATTTTGGGGACTTAATATCTGAGGCCACCAGTCCCCTAGAACTTAGAACTGCTTAAACCTAACTAACCTAAGGACATCACACACATCCACACCCAAGGTAGGATTCGAACCTGCGACCGTAGCGGTCGCGCGGTTCCAGACTGAAGCGCCTAGAACTGCTCGGCCACACCGGCCTGCTGTAGAGGCTCCTATTTCCAAGCATAAAGTATGTCTTGTGAAAGAATGGATTATTCTGATTGGCTCTTACTGAATTTACCCACCAAATTACTGATGTTGCCGGTGTGGAAGCACTGTCAGTTTTTTTTTCTGCAGACGAGACTTTCATCAGCAGAAAACTATTTTGTACAGATCGAATGTTGCACTGACAGTTAAACCCTGCAAAAGTGGCCTACAGATCGTCAAATACATCACAAGTACTCACCGTGCCACTGCGCAGCGCCGCCGTAAACGCGGTCCGTGACCGCAGCCAACGGATGCTCATGTCAGCCAGAGAAAGGCCAGCCGGCTGTGGACGAACACCCATCCCAGGAGGACCCGAGTGGTAGGAGTTCGAACAATATCAATACTGCCAGTGCAAACACTCGTCGTATTGAATGTTCTCAAATTTCCACAGAGTATACACGTGACACACGCGGTCCTAAAGGCGACTCAACGCCAACGGGTTATTAGTTCACTGTTTACCCACCCAGGGGGAGCCGCGAGCGAAAATGTTATAAGCCAGAGGCTTTCTCGGACTCCTTGAACTGACGTACAAAGTGTGGGCGACACCCAGCTCGGAACAATGGCGCCCGCTGAGATGCTGTTTCCGCCCCCGACTTGCTTCGTTTCTGCTGTGCTTTCCATGGCTATCTCCAGACTCACAAGAATAGTGGGAACCAGGCACATATTAACAGTGTAACTATAATTAAATATTAGGATTGCTGCTGCAGTCTGACACCGAGCAATGTACTGGAAATGTCTCCTCTTGACGGCCGTGATTCTGGAATGAATCTCAATATTTATAGCGCACATAATTTTCCATGTAAAAAAATCTTTCATTCCCCTTACAGCCATCGATGTGCTGAATCTATACCTCCCTCACGATAGGACATACAGCCATTTTCTCTGGACATGCCGGAACATAAGCCACAGTAACTTTACACTGCAACATATACGCATTTCAGGTAAACAGTAAACGATCGTTTATATGTGTACAGCACCCTAAAAAATTATGGTATGGCCACATTCACACCAGCTACGTGTCTCGATTCCCTTCTGTTCTGGGAAATTATTTGACGTTTCCGTTTTCCAGTTAGTGCTTCAGAAAGGTGCTGCATCCTGCCAAGATCTCTCAAACAAGCATAACATTTATAAAGCACGGGCGTTCGGCAGTATGCGATAATCAACAACGCTCCCATGTGCGAAAGGGTAGGAAAGATATTACCGATACATGTTGGTGGACTGTAATCAAAGTCATTGTCGATAATCCGACAAGGAAAACGCGAGGATACGCTTAGGGGTGCCGATGAGGGGACTATTTTTTTATATGCAGCCGTAGCGCCCGTCCTGTTTGTACAGTACAACAGGTCCAGTTGAGCCCTTGCATTGCTATATTGTGCAGCTGTTCACGAAGTAATCTATCACCCCTTACGGTCGGATATATTCCTAAATATGTTGAAATCACAATTCACCACGTCAAATGTATCCTTCCCTCACAACTAGACATACGCAATTCTCTTTCTTCTTCTTCTTTTTTTTTACGTGAACAGTAGTTTGATTACTTCCCACAAACGTCTGGTGATATGTCGGAACATAAGCCACAGTACATTTACGTTCAAGCAGCAGCATAACATTTGTTACTATCAATTATAGGTGCATAAAAATTTTGATACAGTCACACTTGCACCACATGGGTGTCGTTTTCGAAATGCAAAAAAGGCCATAACATATTTGTTAATGAATAAAGGATGCAATTACAATGTAAAAAAAGCGCTAGAGTCTTTTCGGTTTATCGATTCCACCACTTCAACGAAACGTTTTGGTATTTTCGATACTTGTAAATCCAGCCAACACACAGTGGCGTCTTTTATATATTCAGACCGCCAAGTTGGGGTTTGTGTCAGTGCGTTCCACCACCAAGATCACTCAATATTCCCCTGACTAAGAAATCACTCCGAGTGCAAAATATACTGGAGTACGTTCATTCGGAGTTAATTTTCACGGGCAGAGCAGATGGGTGAAGAAACTGCAAAACTATTGAAGTGTAAGCGCATTTTTAAGTTCATGTTGCTACGCAGGTACCTGTTTAACACTTTGGAACAGGAGGAGGATCACTGCGAGACGGATCTGTTGTTTCAGATGGCAAAACTGAGTTTGTTACGAAAAAAATAAAATATCCTGTCAGAGCGGCATACAAATATTTTGTTTGTTACATGTGCGAGAAACGGCGACTTAATGATACAGCCCTGTTTAGATCCTATAACGTGTGTGTGTGGGAACTGAATTTTCAAAAAGGAATATCATGTTATGTAGAAACCTCCTATAGGCCTGAATGCAAAGAATGCTTTATTACAAGCACTTCAGTTTGTATCTTTCAGCATACTAGCTTTATGTAACTGAATAATCACTATGAATCCATCGTCATTCAGTTATTCAACTTCAAGTGTGTGCTATGAATAAGGTATTGCCATAGTTCTGAGGAGTGGTAGTGAGTGTAGTGTGCAAAGTATGGTCATGCTTTAGTTATCACTATTAAAGGGGGATAGTGACTGCGCAAATCTGCTTGTTCGACAACAGAGTTGTAGCCACACATTAGAAAAAATATTCTATAGCTGTTACTTCCTTAATATGGTACGACAATTAACCTTGAGGGTTACGGATTCGAAGGAAAAGAGAATGTTACTGTTTACAGCGTGTTTGAGCGGGTGAAATCAAGAAATGTGTGTAATGTGATCTCGGATATTTATATGAAATTGATCAAGAGTCGTCACCAGGTGAACGCTTTTGAGTACTGTGTGTTCCCTACACAACTTGTACCATTACTATGTGATACATATTTGATTTGCCACACGACATATTTCAGAGTATGAGTCCCACTTTAAGCACTATGACTCGATTGCGCACTGATGGACTGTCATCAATTGCAATGTGTTGTAGTGGGTGTATAGCTGAGAAGATCAATAATAATAATATGTGTTGTGTAGCCAACCAAGACGCTGTTACTTTTCAATGGCTTATTTCTTTACTTCATGGTTTCTATGATGATGAGCGTAGATAGTTTATGTTTAAAGATGTTGCAGTCATAGTGTACACACAATATGCAGGAGTAATAGACACATTCTCGCAAGGGAACCTCCCCATCGCACCCCCTTCAGATTTAGATATAAGTTGGCACACTGGATAGGCCTTGAAAAACTGAACACAGATCAATCGAGAAAACAGGAAGAAGTTGTGTGCAACTATGAAAAAATAAGCAAAACATACAAACTGAGTAGTCCATGGGCACAATAGGCAACATCAAGGCTAATGTGAACCCAAGGGGCGCCGTGGTCCCGTGGTTAGCGTGAGCAACTGCGAAACGAGAGGTCCTTGGTTCAAGTCTTCCCTTCAGTGAAAAGTTTAATTTCTTTATTTTCGCAAAGTTATGATCTGTCCGTTCGTTGATTGACGTCTCTGTTTTCTGTAATAAGTTTAGTGTGTGTGTGTGTTTTGCGACCGCACCGGTAAACCGTGCCATTAGTAGACGAAAGGACGTGCCTCTCCAATGGGAACCGAAAACATTTGATCGCAAGGTCATAGGTCAACCGATTCCACCACAGTAAAACGCGTCTGATATATTCTATACGACACTGGTGACGGCATGTGCGTCACATGACAGGAATATGTTGTCGACCCACCTAACTTGTACACTTGGCGAATGGGTAAAAAGATTCTTCTACCTTACCCGATTTAGGTTTTCTTGTGGATGTGATAATCACTCCCAAAAAAGTGATGAAAACATAAGAGTTTGTCACATAAAGTGAAAATAAAAAACGAAACTTTTCACTCGAGGGAAGACTTGAACCAAGGACCTCTCGTTCCGCAGCTGCTCACGCTAACCACGGGACCACGGCGCTCCTGAGTTCGCATCAGCCTTGATGTTGCGTATGTTGCGCATGGACTACTCAGTTTGTATATTTTGCTTATTTTTTCGTAGTTCCACACAACTTCTTCCTGTTTTCTCGATTAATCTGTGTTCAGATTTCAAGGCCTATCCACTGTGCCAACTTATAACTAAATCTGAGGGGGGTGCGATGGGGAGGTTCCCTTGTCAGCAAACATTGCACCACCGAGATCTTTCAAGTATGTGAAGTGTGCTGAAGTACGGAAGAGAGTGAAGTGGTTAACACATTTCCACCATAGAATTCACGGGGATGATCCTGGTATACCCAATAAAGATATGGTGAGGTTGCTTAAATTATTCGACAATCATCTACGTGAAGGGGAAGGAGAAGATCTCATGGGTGCGTCGAATCTTTATGTTTGCTGCTATTCGAGACCTGGAATTCTACGGGTGTCCTGCTCTTCATCAACTCAAGAAGAAGAAGAAGAAGAAGAAGAAGAAGAAGAAGAAGTGTGAAAATAGTGATGCTGTGACTGATTATGAAAATGTAAAATTACTTTGAGAAATAAATGAATTTTTAGCTCACAACCTTTGTGGTTTTTTTGTTTTTTGTTTTTTTTTTTGTTTCCAACCCTGTTCCCACTTTGACACTGTACAGTTTTAAGCACATGAAGGTTTTTAGTTTCTAGATGTGACGGGGATTCTCATGCCAGAGACATCACATACACTATGCACGACTTCAAAAATCATCTTATGATTCGTTCAGAAATTAACTTCGAATGTGTTCAAAAACCAACTGGTTTGCGTTTCAAAATCATATGAATAATCGACAGACTAATGTGCTCTGGACGCTTGGAGCTTTGTGAAACAAGGTTCGTTTCTTCAAGAATATGAATTTGGCGCCCTTGATCCCCTTCCTCCCTAGATCCAGTCGTGGACTTTGCATACTTCTACCCACAAATGGTTTAATTATCAACTATTCTAATCGCGTTCACAACTTTTAAGTAACAATGGAAACGAATTTTGTGAGACCCAATAGTAAAAACCTTCCAAAATTTCATGCATTTAGAGCAATCAGCAGGAACCACATACTTGCTGCGTGTGAGTTCAAATGGCTCTGAGCACTATGGGACTTAACATCTATGGTAATCAGTCCCCTAGAACTTAGAACTACTTAAACCTAACTAACCTAAGGACATCACACACATCCATGCCCGAGGCAGGATTCGAACCTGCGACCGTAGCAGTCGCGCGGCTCCGGACTGAGCGCCTAGAACTGCTAGACCACCGCGGCCGGCTGCGTATGAGTTGTCTTGGCCAAGTGGTTCAGGCAAGGAACTGCAGAGCTTGAGGTCGTAGGTTTGGATGGCGCCGGGTATGAATATAGAGGGTGGTCCATTGATAGTGACTGGGCCAAATATCTCACGAAATAAGCATCAAACGAAAAAACTACGAAGAACGAAACTCGTCTAGCTTGAAGGGGGAAAGTCCGCAGCTCGTGGTCGTGCGGTAGCGTTCTCGCTTCCCACGCCCGGGTTTCCGGGTTCGATTCCCGGCGGGGTCAGGGATTTTCTCTGCCTCGTGATGACTGGGTGTTGTGTGCTGTCCTTAGGTTAGTTAGGTTTAAGTAGTTCTAAGTTCTAGGGGACTGATGACCATAGATGTTAAGTCCCATAGTGCTCAGAGCCATTTTTTTGAAGGGGGAAACCAGATGGCGCTATGGTTGGCCCGCTAGATGGCGCTGCCATAGGTCAAACGGATATCAACTGTGTTTTTTAAAATAGGAACCCCCATTTTTTATTACATATTCGTGTAGTATGTAAAGAAATATGAATGTTTTAGTTGGACCACTTTTTCGCTTTGTGATAGATGGCGCTGTAATAGTCACTAAACATATAAGTACGTGGTATCACGTAACATTCCGTCAGTGCCGACGGTATTTGCTTCGTGATACATTACCAGTGTTAAAATGGACCGTTTACCAATTGCTGAAAAGGTCGACATCGTGTTGATGTATGGCTATCCTGGACAACATCATCCAAGCGTCCGGACCGTTCGCCGGATAGTAACGTTATTTAAGGAAACAGGAAGTGTTCAACCACATGTGAAACATCAGCCACGACCTGCAACAAATGATGTCCAAGTAGGTGTTTTAGCTGCTGTTGCGGCTAATCGGCACATCAGTATCAGACAAATTGTGCGAGAATCGGGAATCTCAAAAACGTCGGTGTTGAGAATTTTACATCAACATCGATTGCACCCGTACCATATTTCTATGCACCAGGAATTGCATGGCGTTGTGTACAGTTCTGCCACTGGGCACAAGAGAAATTACGGGACGAAGACAGATTTTTTGCACACGTTCTATTCATGAACAAAGCGTCATTCACCAACAGTGGTAATGTAAACCGGCATAATATGCACTATTGGGCAACAGAAAATCCACGATGGCTGCGACAAGTGGAACATCAGCGACCTTGGAGGGTTAATGTATGGTGTGGCATTATGGGACGAAGGATAATTGGCCCCCATTATATTGATGGCAATCTAAACGGTGCAATGTATGCTGATTTCCTACATAATGTTCTACTGATGTTACTACAAGATGTTTCACTGCATGACAGAATGGCGATGTACTTCCAACATGATTGATGTCCGGCACATAGCTCGCATGCGTTTGAAGCAGTATTGAATAGCATATTTCATCACAGGTGGATTGGTCGTCAAAGCACCATATCTTGGCCCACACGTTCACCGGGTCTGACATCCCCGGATTTCTTTCTGTGGGGAAAGTTAAAGGATATTTGCTATCGTGATCCACCGACAATGCCTGACGAAATGCGTCAGCGCATTGTCAATGCATGTGCGAACATTACGGAAGGCGAACTACTCGCTGTTGAGAGGAATGTCGTTACACGTATTGCCAAATGAATTGAGGTTGACAGACATCATTTTGAGCATTTATTGCATTAATGTGGTATTTACAGGTAATCACACTGCTACAGCATACGTTCTCAGAAATGATAAGTTCACAAAGCTTCTTGTATCACATTGGAACAACCGAAATAAAAATGTTCAAATGTACCTAAATTTTTTATTTTAATTTAAAAAAAACTACCTGTTACCAACTGTTCGTTTAAAATTGTGAGCCATATGTTTGTGGCTATTACAGCGCCATCTATCACAAAGCAAAAAAAGTGGTCCAACTAAAACATTGATATTTCTTTATGTACTACATCAATATATAACAAATAATGGGGTTCCTATTTAATAAAACACAGTTGAGACCCGTTTGACCTATGGCAGCGCCGTCTAGCGGGCCAACCATAGCGCCATCTGGTTTCCCCCTCAAGCTAATCCATAATGGATTATATTAAATAGACGAGTTTCGTTCTTTGTAGTTTTTTCGTTTGACGCTTATTTCGTGAGATATTTGGCCTGGTAACGATCAATGGACCACGCTGTATATATTTTTTTCCTCTTCGTGTTGATGACACATTCTGAGACTATGTTATTTGTGGAAGTTAAAGCATTTCTTTGCACTAATAGTTGTTATTTACATGTAACATCAAGCCTTCTCCGTAACGAGTATCTTCGATTTTGTGACATGCATATGTTGAGGAAATGAGAGACTAAATTGCTGTAAAGGAAATTGCTGTGTGTGGAATGACTGACAGTGATATTTATATTTTCTCTCGTCACAAATAATTCATTTTTTCAGGATACTCAGCGATTTCTGGATGTGTGGGTGAACAGAAATCTAAGAGAACAACTGAAATTACTACAAATGGACTATCAGCTAATCATCTTTATACTCCTGCTTGTCACAAGTATTTATTTGCAATCGGATCCAGAACAGTAGGCAGATGAAAGATCACTGCCATAGTATTTTTAGACTCTACCACAATATATTTTATAAAGTCTGAATGGTCATATTCTTCCATGCAATTTGTCGCCACTCCCATCATGCCTCGGTGCTGCTGCTCACAGTGGGGTTTCAGTTGCCCGGGACCTCAGTCGTGTGTGTGTGTGTGTGTGTGTGTGTGTGTGTGTGTGTGTGTGTGTGTGTGGGGGGGGGGGGGGGGTTGTTGACGAAGGCCTCCACGGCCGAAATCTTTAACTGTGTCTTTTTGTTGTGCCTATCTGTGACTCAGCATCTTCGCTATATGATTAAAACTTTCCTTCTCATAATATTGTTACATTCCATCCTGGATTTTCCATTGTTTGATTTTCACCATATATGAAACATTTTGATTTATCAGCTGGATGTTATAAACTGCGACGAACTTCAATAGATGCACTCGCCACACGCTACTGACAAGCTGTTTTTTAAATTTTGTTTTTAAGACCCAAATCGTTGTTGTATCATATAGGGAAGTAGACTATTGCTTCATTTGTATCTCGAGGAGCGAGTTCCAAATACATTCTACTCATCTCCTTATTCTTTGACACTCTCTTACACAATTTTTCGGCTGTTTTTATGGATGTATTTGTAACTCATATTCCAAAACATAAAATCCAAAAGATGTCAATGTGAATGAGAATAAAATGACTTAATACGGCAATTTCTAGAATGCAGTCAAATACCCTACCATTATTATGCATGGATGGAAACATGGTCAGCAAAATCTGAACGGTACTACGTAACCTGAACATAGTTTTTGGTACTGCAAAAAATAGTGCGCCTGTATTGGCTGCTAGTCGCTTTGCGTTTCTGGCACTGTGCATGCTGCAGTGCACATGCATGGAGCTACAGCTGGTTACTTTTGATTGATGACACTTTGAGAACTGAAAACAGCACCTCAGTTCATTAGAGCCATGCAGCTTCGCTTCCGAAATGCTTACAGAATAATGTGGGGGCCCTCCTTTGAAAACAAGGCTGCTGGATGTGCTCGCCTACTGCTCCAATCAGCAGGGCAGCCGAAAGACACTGAATAGGGCAACAGGAGAATGTTACCTACTATCATGCATAGTGCCAACAGTGGAATACAGAGAAGATGGCGTTATGATATGGGGGTGTTTTTTATGTTTATGGTATGATATGGTTCCCTTCTTGTGCTTAATACATCATACAGCATTGTGTACCGCTTACAGTAGAGCAACTGTTCGGAAATAATTATTCTTTGTATCAGTATCACAAAACACCATAGACTGGTCTACCCGGAGCAATGACATGAACCCAAAGGAACACCTTTGGGATGAGTAAGAACACTGACTTCGCTCCACACCCAAGGGTTAAACATCACTACCCCTCTGGTTTCACTTCTTGCGGAAGAATGGGCTGCCATTCCTCCACAGGCACCTCATTGAAAGTATCCCCAGTTGAGTCCAAGCAGTCATAATAAAGAAGGGTGGAAGACGGACCCTATATTAATGTCCACTAATAGGTTTCCAGATACTTTTGATCAGATTGTGTATATATATATATATATATATATATATATATATATATATATATATATATATATATATAACAATGTTTACTGCAGTGGCAAATGAAACCTGACAAAAAGAATTCAAGTATATTTTCATTAGTGCTTATAGTACATTTCTTTATCAGCTTTTCCATTCATGTACCAAAATTTCAGTAGTAAGTTGTCGCAGAGAAATTAAAAAAACAATGCATCCTCACAAGAAACCAGTGTATCATGGCCACAGCAGTGCAAACAAACAGTTACTGTTTTATTACACTACCCTGGTTCATAAAACAAGGAAGTGTTAATAAAAAAAATTGTTGAAATTTTTTAAAATAAATACGTAAAATCATCTTTTAAGCTAGAAAACTGCATTTCATTTATTAATAGCTCTATAAAAAGTACAGGCATTCAATGAGTTACAAATACATTATATACATAAATACACAACTCAATTTTCCGTTATGTAAAACAAATAAATATAAACAAATAAATAAATTGTCTGTTAGTAGACATCACGTATGTCAATTCATTTAAATCCAAACAAACTCTATTTGAGGCACCAAACATCTTATATAAATTAGGAACAGTTAGTCATTGCACACCTCCCCCCCCCACACACCCACCCACACAAACACACATTCCAATCATTTCTTGTTTATAAAACAATTTACATAAAATTTTTAATGGTATGCAGCCTACAACATCAAGGGTCTGATGGGTGCTAGCAAAGTAATCCATGAGAGTGGAGAAAATTCAGAGAAATAATAGCTGTATATGGTTACTTTTTTTAAAGTCCAGTGAGACTGACAAACCCATTTTATGGAGAATATTTTGATAAGTGACCTAGTCACATGCTGCAAGTAATGGTATCATATGAGAGCACTGGTTGAACATGAACCAGATTAGACATTTCAATTTAGCTGGAAACTTGAATCCATATCATCTATGAGTTTTAATGCAAAAATTATACAAATCAATTCATAGTAATGTAATGATTCCCCTTCTGTGCAGGAGAAAGTGGAAGATGACTATGGGGAACTGCTGACAAACTTAATATGCACAACCACTATTTGGAAAACCAACTTCAAAAACATACTGATAACTCTTCCAATTGCATAAAAACTATTTAATTTTAAAAATGTTTTATTTTTGGATTATTTACTGTCTGAAATTGACCAAATTATTCTGTGAAGATGCTCAGTACCAATCACCGACTTATAATTATATAATAAGGAAGTTATGTACTCAACAGAAAATAAAGAGACTTACTATGTGTGTAAGAGAGGCTGGAGCAGAGTATCGAATAAATTCACAGCCAAATGCATGTGTGGTAAACTGGCAAGTAGTCTTATTTCTATCACAAAAGCCAACAACAGCAAAAATTTATAGACAAGTTACAGACTTTAACAAAATATATTTCATTGTGTGAACAACAAACTGCCTATTACTTTGAAATTCACTGTATTCTAATTACATCTCCTGGAATCGTAACACTGATGCTACCTTAATGATACAAATTTTGGAACATTCACTTCACATTAACACATAGTGAAAGCCCATTTAAAGCCTGTTCAACCTACTCTGTTCAGCATAATATTTTAAGCAACTGAAACAAGTGAAATATGACAAATATTCTGAAATGTTACAAAATAAATCAACATTCTTCCTAACATGTAAAACACTACCTGAAATACACCTTTTGACATCTAGTTCAAATTGTAAATGTTGGAGATTTTTCCAGTGTGATCATCATCATAGTTAACTGCCATATATGTTCAATAATTAAGTTGATCATGATGATATAAATGTGTAGAACCCAACTTTATATTCCTTGCATATCTTACACAACTGAACATTATGTAGTTACACATGTAGGAAGAAATCAACTCATAAATGAAAGCACAAATTGTGAAATGCTAACATTCAACACATTTTAAATTTATCTCTCTTCGTAATCTCTGGTGCTTGGCTGAAAAAGTGTTCTCAAACAGTACTATGGCAACAAGGCAATATGTCTGATTTGATTTGTTGTTCTTCCTACAAATGTCGTAGTTCCAGTTTATGAACATGAGTTGCTCCTGATGTTTAGTACAGCAGTGGTTTATAATTTTGAATACAGTTCAACAGCTGGCAAACAATACCACTGCCACTTTAACAGCTTATTACAGAACACTTTTGATTATTTGTAATTAAAATCACATACATTATTACAAAGTGATAAATAAACTACAAAATAGATTCCACTTTCTTACAGGAATAATGTTTGACAACTGTTATAAATCTATAGTTAAATTTTTACTACACAGAAAAGTCACATTAAACAGTAACTTTCTGCATCTCTCATTCTAAGAATTAAACAAAATACATCCAATCCAAGTAACTGCACACAAACTGCGTATTTCAAGGTATCCATGACTGAATTCTCTAAAATTACACAATTCATAAATTTTGTTTGTTAAAGAACAGAATCAAAAATACATTATCTGTGTTCTGTGCTGACTTGATTCTAATAATACATACCCAAAGCATACAACACAACTGACATGAAAAAAGTTTTCCATTGTCTTTATAAAAGTAAAGAAGTTAGCAATTATGCAAGATTCACACAGAAGTATTGAAAGATTCTCACACAAGTAATTTACACATAATGATAAACTCATATCATACCTACAATCGTGTGAAAATATTCTGCTGTTCCTCCAAGAAATGAATACCTGGCCAAATTAAATATAACATGCCGATGAAAGCAAAAATAAATAAAAAACTGAGCTTGTCTTTCAGAAGGGAGAAGTTTGCCAGATTCGCTGCACTTTCATTAGTGTACCTATATTTCCATTATAATACATACATTATTTGTATTTGGAAGTAAATAGTGAACCATATGATGTTTGCTTAAAATATTATTAAGATATATATGTATATATATGTGCATATTAGCACTGATTGCGAATTTACAACAGCAGCATTGTGATGTTTTCTAAGAAGTATTCAGTTACATAAAAAAAGATTTTGTATTTTCCATACAATAATTGCGTACCTCAAAAACCACTGTTGATGACTTTTCCATTCTGTATTATTTGAAATGCCATTCATTCCTCTAGACTGCCTCTCTTGTTTCTTGAGGTGCTTTCCAAAATATTCTTCAGATGTTATTAACAAGAAGAAATCTGTTACTTCCTTTCTTTTCTTATCATATGTTATAGGCTGCATACTTAAATATGCAAAGAATGGCGTGCAATGTCTGGGCTGGTATTCTTGCTGCCGACACTGTATTCTGCTGAAATCCAAATTAACTTAACTAAACACCACAGGGCCTATTTCACTTTTGTGTATTTGCACAGAACTCAGTATGAGAACATAATTTTTATATTAGAATTGTGACATATTCATTCACTCATCCCTCATCAAAAACATACTGAGCTACCTCACAATGTAATGGCAGGAAAAGTGCTGGTACGAAGAGCTGGAGTTTCCACAAAGCTCACTTTTTTAATAATAAACTTACTGTCAAGTACTGAAAAATATTTTTATATTACAAGCTTTAGAGCATTCAGTATGTGTACACTTATGGGACTTCTGCTGTTTCTGGATAGTGTCATTGATGTTATCTCCAGCATGACAAATGTGCCAGGGCAATAAATTTGTTCATTCCTTTTCATAAATAACTTCAGTGTCTATCCAGACAACAACACTGTATTTTTTTCTTAAATTATTGCCTTGCTATTTGCGATATACAGTGGAACTGGTTTATCCTATTTCAGCTACCGGGCACAAAAAGGCAAATTATTAACTTCTTTCCTCTCCATGTCGAGTTTAAAATGTGATTACAGTACAATTAGGTATATCAGTTGACATCACAGACTATTTGGTGTAAGATCTAAGTGTCTCACACCACCAAAAGGATATAGTTACATAAAATGCGGTTAAAAAAAGCTACTAAGCATAATACAAAATGCAATAATGTGTAAACATTACAAAAAACATCATCACACTGTCACCAGAGATAGTATATCACTAAATTCCTTTGGGGTTGATCACTGCAAACAGGTCCCAAACAAATCACTGAAATGTGGAAGCCATTAGGGACTATTCATTTATAAAATTTCACTTTTATTTCATCAGAGAGCTTTCACTTATCAGAATCTAGCGCACAATAAATGAGCTAATTTCATGGGTTTTTATCAAAATACAAAATACCAAAGCACAAGTAATATACAGTAGTTTTATTCAACACACAAGCAATGAAATTGCTGGGGATCACAAAATGGTTTCCACCTACAAATTCTCTAAAAAAGTTTGTACACTTTTCGTTAACAGTCCATAACTTTGAAGCAATTACTGAAAACAACAGTAATTTTACACTTTTCCTATTACCCTGGATTTTACTATGACATGAAATACTTCTGAAACCCCAATAAAGCTTCAATGTATTAATAAGAAGTGACAGATAAGAGGCATGTGATGAAATAATTTTTTTTGAAGAAATACATGGCCAATTTTGTTCCAAATTAAGCATGATATTACTTTTCAGCATACTTACATTAAAAAAGGAAACAAATTTAATGGAAGTTGGTGAAGCTTTTATATTAATAAATATTGTTAATTAAGTTTTATATCAATTATATTGTACAAGTATCAATATAACTTCAATGATACATTATTTCTTCAAGATGTAGTTTCACATTTATTTCTGCAGTATATCCTTCTAAGTCTCTGTATGCAGTTCAGTTGCAGATAATCAAATACTGCAGACATGATGAAAGAGATACTCCAAAACAATCATGTATTAAGTACTAACAGACATAAAAATCATTCAAATTACTAATGATCTATCATATGGCCTTTATTTAAAAACTTTGCAGCTTTAATTTTATGCTCTGCACAAAAACAGGTTAAAAAATATACAGTTTGCAAAACTCTCAGGAATGGAAGTAAACATAGCAATCAGTACAAAATGCAGAGCTTCGATATATTTGGCTTCATTCAAAATAAAATTAGATTTGTATACAAACTGCATGACATTACAAAGTACTAATAACATAAATAAAACAGGTGTACTGATACCATTTGTACAAGTTGATTTGAATGTTCATAACAGATGCAGGAAAATAAAAATCAGCCACTTCAACTTGATAGATTATTCCTGATTTAAGCACTAAATAATTTTGTTCATCCATCACCTTACATGAAACAAAACAATCGCAGAATGCATCCATGTATGACCATGAATGGTCACAGAAAATGAGAAGCTCCATAGCAAAATTTTTCTGTCTTCTTCTAAATCTCTAAACTAGGCATCACAGTACCATTTCAATGCAATGGGCAAAGCAACTGTCTCATCCCCCATTTTATTTCTGAAATATCTGCACACATTTAAATAGAAGATGCTATGTCCACTTCTTTCTTTTGCTGTCACCACTAGTCCACGAAGAAACTTTGGTATTTAATATTCTTGACACATATTAGAAGGAAACAAAGTGGATATGGTACCTAAGGCTGGTCACTTTCCAAAATATAAGGCGATATATTAGGAAGATGACATGATGATAGTGCATTCACTTTTTGTGGTGTGCAGTCAGGTTTATGGTAGTGGTCATTGTGGATTGTAAATACCATCCACTTAAACTTTTCATTTGCTAATATTTGACATTATAATAAATGTCATTTAATGGATTTTGAGACACGAGCATGCATAGCATAGAGTGTTTATTTTTCTTGTGCATACCCAAACTGGAGAGCGTTTTTCCAAGCATACACATACTGATCATTATCATCATTCAACTAAAGGTGCAGAGTGTGGATCATCACAGGTACTTCAGTTGCTCCTTGTGGTCTCCCATATCACCTTATTCAACATTACTGAAAATGTATGGGTGATAAGTAGTTTATAATTTTACGCTCTCTCGTATCTATGTAAAATTAATGAAAGTCGCCCCCTTAGCTGAGAGGTCAGCAAGTCTGACTATCATGGAGTGGGCCCAGGTTTGATTCCTGGCCAGGTTGGAGATTTTCTCTGCTCAGGGACTGGGTGTTGTGTTGCCATCATCATCGACATGCAAGTCACCCAATGTAGCTCCAACGGAAACGACTTTTAACTTGGCTGAACTTCCCCAGACAGGGACTCCTGGTCATCAATGACATACAGTCATTTCATTTTTGAAGACATTTTCTGTTCCAGTTACTATGCAAATTGAAGTGTCAAAACCTCTCCAATTATTTCTGAAATTCTAACTCTAAATGAAATTTATGAGAAGTGGCTGCTCTAGTCTGATCAAGTGAACTGATGGAGCATAAAGACACTGGAGTTACATTCAAGATGACCTAGCTTCAAATCTCTGTCCTGGTTTACTAACTTAGGTTTCTTCATAGCTCCCCCAACATAACTTAAGACAAATGTGAGGATGGTTTCTTTCAAAAGGACATGGCCAATTTCCTTCCCTACCCATCCCCCCCTAATCCGAGCTCCGAGCTTGTGCTCCATCTCTGATGACATCATTGTTGAAGGGATGTCAATCTAGCTTTGTAGAGTCTGAAGGAGACACTAATTTTTAGCAGCCATACATAATTAACTGTTACCTTAGTCCTCTCTTGGAGGAGCAAGAATTGGGGGAGAAGCAGGAATTGCTCAAGGATCAAAAATCACTGCAGGAGCAAGAGCCTCTGGAGAAACAGGAATCATTGCAGGAGCATCATCATCAGGAGGAGGAGGAGGAGGAGGAGGAGGAGGAGGAGGAGGAGGAGGTGGTGGTGGTGGTGGTGGTGGTGGTGGTGGTTCTGGGTTTCATTTCCATAACTTTCCCCATTTCCTAAACCTTACCAGTCCTTTATCTTCATCCCTCCTCATTTCCCTTCAGCACCTCTGCCACAAGAAGTAGTAAGTGACCCTGAAAGCTTGTGTATTTCTATATTTTTTGTGTGTGTCTTCTCCTCCCACTACTGGTATCTTTTTTGATCTACCCAATTAAAAAATGTGGATATAGTATGCATCATGAGCCATCAGAAACCACTATTATTTTCATTATACATAATCCTCTGATTTGGAGAAATCTTTGAATTCGTAATTGTGGCAACTAGAGTACAATAAAGGGAAAGCTTTTGCTAGAATGGCTCATGTCCTGTACAGAGCGCCCAGAAGCTCAAGCACGTCTATATTTTGATTAAAATAACTGTCATTGACATTCAGCGAATAAATTTTAGTTCTTTCTTCAATATCATGTAATCACTGCTTTGCTTTATTAGAAGGTAAATGCAAAGCCTTGTTATCCATATCTGGACACGTTTAACAGGGCTAGGAGAAATAAAGTTAATTGTTGGGTGTTATTACTGGCCACCAGGTTCCACCGTGACATTTCTAGAATCATTCAAAAGGAGTCTACACTCTGTATCGCAGAAGTACCTGGATCATGCTATATTAGTCGGAGGCGACTTCAACCTACCTAGTATAGACTGGGAAGTCTATGGATTCATTACAGGTGGTACAGACAAGCCGTCGTGTGAATTACTTTTGAACAAAATATCCGAAAACTGCCTTAAGCAGCTAAATCGACAGCCAACGAGTAATGGAAATATTTTAGATCTGGTAGTCACGAACAGACCAAACCTCATCGATGGTGTCAGTGTTGAGACAGGGATTAGTGATCATGATGTTTTCATTACGACTATGGTTACAAAAGTTAAAAAGTCAGTCAAGAAGGCTAGGAGAGTATTCTTACTAGAAAGAGCAGATAAGCAGTTGTTAGCATCCCACTTAGTAAATGAATCGACTTCATTTACTTCCGGTATGATGGACGTGGAAGAAATATGGGCAAATTTTAAACACTTTGTAAATCACACATTGGAGAAGTATGTGCCGAAAAAGTGGGTTACAGAGGGAAAAGACCCACCGTGGTTTAACAGCGCAATTCGGAGAATGCTCAGGAAGCAAAGACAGTTGCACTCGCGGTACAAGAAAGATCGGGAGAATGAGAACAGGCAAAAGTTAGTAGAGATTCGTGCTGCTGTAAAATGAGCAATGCGCAAAGCATACAACCACTACCACCGTCATACCTTAGCAAAAGATCTTGCTGAAAACCCAAGGAAATTATGGTCTTACGTAAAATCTGTAAGCGGGTCGAAGGCTTCCATCCAGTCACTCACTGATCAGTCTGGCCTGGCAATGGAAGACAGCAAAACGAAAGCTGAAATTTTAAATTTAGCATTTGAGAAATCTTTCACACAGGAGGATCGTACAAACATACCGCCGTTTGAGTCTCGTACAGATTCCTGTATGGAGGACATAGTGATAGACATCCCTGGTGTTGTGAAGCAGCTGAATGGGTTGAAAATAAATAAATCGCCATGACCTGATGGGATTCCAATTCAGTTTTACAGAGAGTACTCTACAGCATTGGCTCCTTACTTAGCTTGCATTTATCACGAATCTCTTGCCCAATGTAAAGTCCCAAGCGCAGGTGACACCTGTATATAAGAAGGGTAGAAGGACGGATCCTCAATATTGCAGACCAATATCCTTAACATCGATTTGTTGCAAGATTCTCGAAGATATTCTCAGTTTGAATATCATGAATTTCCTTGAGACAGAGAAGTTGTTGTCCACGCATGAGCACGGCTTTAGAAAGCATCGCTCCTGTGAAATGCAACTCGCCCTTTTTTCACATGATATCTTGCGAACCATGGATGAAGGGTATCAGACGGATGCCATATTCCTTGACTTCTGGAAAGCGTGACTCGGTGCCCCACTGCAGACTCCTAACTAAGGTACAAGCATATGGGATTGGTTCCCAAATATGTGAGTGACTCGAAGACTTCTTAAGTAATAGCACCCAGTATGTTGTCCTTGATGGTGAGTGTTCGTCGGAGGTGAGGGTATCATCTGGAATGCCCCAGGGAAGTGTGGTAGGTCCGCTGTTGTTTTCTATCTACATAAATGATCTTTTGGATAGGGTGGATAACAATGTGCGGCTATTTGCTGATGATGCTGTGGTGTACAGGAAGGTGTCGTCCTTGAGTGAATGTAGGAG
Organism: Schistocerca nitens; assembly: GCF_023898315.1. Classification (NCBI taxonomy): domain Eukaryota; kingdom Metazoa; phylum Arthropoda; class Insecta; order Orthoptera; family Acrididae; genus Schistocerca; species Schistocerca nitens. The sequence continues at coordinate 77,270,928 of NC_064616.1, read as the reverse complement.
GATACAAGATGAAAAAAAAATGGCTCTGAGCACTATGGGACTTAACATCTATGGTCATCAGTCCCCTAGAACTTAGAACTACTTAAACCTAACTAACCTAAGGACATCACACAACACCCAGCCATCACGAGGCAGAGAAAATCCCTGACCCCACTGGGAATCGAACCCGGGAACCCGGGCGTGGGAAGCGAGAACGCTACCGCACGACCACGAGATGCGGGCGATACAAGATGACTTGGACAGGATTTGTGATTGGTGTAAAGAATGGCAGCTAACTCTAAATATAGATAAATGTAAATTAATGCAGATAAATAGGAAAAATAATCCTGTAATGTAGTGTAGCGCTTGACACAGTCACGCCGATTAAATATTTGGGCGTAACATTGCAGAGCAATATGAAGTGGGACAAGCATGTAATGACAGTTGTGGGGAAGGTGGATAGTCGTCTTCGGTTCATTGGTAGAATTTTGGGAAGATGTGGTTCATCTGTAAAGGAGACCGCTTATAAAACACTAATACGACCTATTCTTGAGTACTGCTCGAGCGATTGGGATTCCTATCAGGTCGGATTGAGGGAGGACATAGAAGCAATTCAGAGGTGGGCTGCTAGATTTGTTACTGGTAGGTTTGATCATCATGCGAGTGTTACAGAAATGCTTCACGAACTTGGGTGGGAGAGTCTGGAGGAAAGGAGGCATTCTTTTCGTGAATCGCTACTGAGGAAACTTAGAGAACCAGCATTTGAGGGTGACTGCAGTATAATTTTACTGTCGCCAACTTATATTTCGCAGAAAGGCCACGAAGATAAGAGAGATTAGGGCTCGTACAGAGGCATATAGGCATTCATTTTTCCCTCGTTCTGTTTGGGAGTGAAACAGGGAGAGAAGATGCTAGTTGTGGTATGAGGTACCGTCCGCCACGCAATGTATGGTGGATTGTGGAGTATGTATGTAGATGTAGATAGTTGCACACTAACTACACTCCCTGGTTCCCCCTCTTCCAATGCAGTCTGAGAATTAAAAAGTTATTTTATTCAAGAGAATCAGAAGTAGCTCAGATTCTGTCCAATATATGGGAAATAATTAATGTGATAAAATAATTATTTATAACATGAGACAAACAAATTGTCCCAGAAATGTGGTGCATATGTACCTATAGGATGTCATATTGTAACCATTCCACTGCTATTGCAGTGTGTGCGGTAGTGTTCATCTCCCACATATCCCCTCTCTCATCTCTGCTATTGACATATTTATCATTATCACACATCAGTACAACGGAATTAATGTAAAGAGCTAAACAGTACTTGGGTACTGCCCAATCTATAACATGCAAGCACTTGCAGCTGCTAATTATTCTAATTTTTTTTCTGGTCTTTAATATTTTACATATTACATCCGAACACTTAGTAGTTCTAACTGTGCTACACACTTTCTAATTTTTACATGACCTTCGCCTTCAGCATTGCTGTAAGCGCTTGGTAAGTATAAATTTGCACAATGTTCAGAATCTACACTGCAGTTATCTGAATGAGCCACTTGACATTCTGTAGGAAGGCAGGAATGGACCACATGCAGGAAGAACATACCTAATGCAGTGCTCTTAAAATGAAATTTGAAGTTCATAATTGCACTCTATCTAAATTTAGGTTTTCCATTAGTTCTATGAACCAATGCAACAAATTTCAAAACAGTTCCCTCTTCATGCTCATGGTCAACTTTCTTCTGTCTTCCCCCCACCCCCTCCTCCTCCCCCTCCTGCTGCTCCTTCTCCTCCTCCCATCATCCTACTCCTACTCCCCCTCCTCTTGCTCCTCCTCCTCAGTGTCATCATTGTAGTCCACTTCCTTATATTCCTCCAGCTATTCCTCCTGCTCCTCTAGTGATTCCTCCTGCTCCTCCAAGAGAACTAATGATCCACTTGTAATGACATCATCATTGCATTAAAGCCAAACATTACTTCTAGAAATATTTATACTGAGGTACAGCAAAACCTCTTCACTCATTATTCCTTGATTTTTAAGCATTATGGTTTATTGCAAACTTCAGTTTTCCTAAAAAGTTATAAATCTTTCCATGTTTTTCTGTCCACTCAGTTATCTGGTGGTCCTGCAGTGATGAATGATCATTTTCTGAAAATATTGAAAGCAGCAAGACTAACCATTCAGCTACTGAGGTGCACCAGTATGCTCTCGTTTACTTGAATAACAAATAAAATACACATACTGCAATCCCATTCTTTTAATTCTGCAATGATCTTCACAGGGAAAATATTATGAGTTAGGATTTACCCCTTAGCTCCACTAGAATGCATATCTCCAAGCAAGATGTATCCTGTTTTGAGGCAAAAGACACACATTCCAGTAGACTTGTTATATATGTGTTCAGTAGTTGGTGTTCTTGAGACTAGACATGATTCATATTGCCACTGAACAGTAGTAAAATTCTTGAGTTTCTCTTTTGCACATTATATCACTTTTACCAGTAGGTTTATTCTGGCCACTCTTCTCTTTCTGGCCCTTATTATCTTATTACATTTTAATTTCCTTCATTCCTTCTCCTACTATCAAATCAATGATTCAGACACTTCCAATTTGATTATTTTGTTACTATTGAGTACATTACTGAAGTGACATCATCAAGCAAACACACAGTTATGAGCTATATTCTTCTAATGGAGCCTCAGAATACAAGTTTTAAAATATCACATAAGCACATACCCCTTAATCTGAAACATACGAAGAGGAAAAAATTTTTTAGTTTGCAACAAGCCTCAGAATACTCACAGTATAATTGCTATCTTCATCAACAGCAGCAACAAATCAAATACTCTGGTTTAAATGATCGTATGAAGTCAGTTGTGAAGACCCTAAAGTAAGACTTTGCCCATGTTCACAACTGAACCCTTCACCCTCTGCTAAACACAGTATCAACTACATAGGCTCAACAGGTAGAATTAACAGGAAACAATTTTGAATGTGCAAATGTCTTTTGAATCAGAGTTTCATTTTCCAACACAGAGAGAAAATATTGACAGAGAGTGAACGTATCTGTTAACTCCTGAGAAGTGTTGAACCTACATGTCACTAGCTCTGACTACTGATGTGAGTGAAATACATGTGTCTGATAAATCAAAAGCATATATATCTTCCTAAAACCACCACTATTTTTTCTTTTAAGTGAATAACAACACCTAACAGTAATTATTATGCTCCAGATGTTGGGCACATAAGCAGGTTATGGAAAACAGCACCAAGCATTGGCACAAACAGAGCACATTTCAGTGCCACGTAGTGGTAGATGAGATTTCTACACATCTCCCACTAAATAACCTACAGAGACCTCAGGATGCTGAACCATGCTATAACAAGGATGATCAGCAGAAACTTCAGTCCCCACAGTTGCAACACATAATGGATTTAAGAAATAAATACACAAAAAGAGATAATCTTGTGAGATATAAGTCCAAGGAGCTGAAGTGGCTGACATACTATGACATGCATTTATTATGAAATCAACAATGAAACCCTTTAAATTTGAGTTAAACTGCAGGATGTGATTCCTAAGAATTAAAATACTGCAGTAATGTAGATCCCAGAGGAGACTTACATGCTTGTGTGTTACACATACTGAACACTGTTATAACAACAACTTCATTAACAATAATAAATGATCTATTTATATATATTTATGTATATATTATTATTATTATTATTTTCAATACCTTACTTCTTTCACTTGAGCATTTTATCCATTTCCAATTAAAATTAATTGCAACCAGATCCATACATAAAAAATGACAATGTAAGGGGAACGAAGAGAAAGAAAATCCAGTCTCTTTCCATAATGTCTACTCAGTTACATCACTGTATACCAGCTCTCTACAGTCACTTATTTTCACACCTTTTGCATTTTCCTGAAATCACCCCACAAAACATAACTCTCATCATTGAATAATGCACCCTGAAATACATTTTACCAAATGATTCAACCAGCATCATTTTCTCGATTTGGAGAGGTCTGCTGCTTCACTCGGCAACCCGTTAGCAGCTGCTGACAGTGGTATATGTAAAGGGATGAGGAACTGATGACCTGATGGATGCTGACTTGATCCACCTGCAACATATATTTCAGAAATTACAAAAGTAAGATTTTATTGTTATAAGTCAGGGATTTTCAAGTGATCAATGGAAGTAAAAGTATAATCTAGAAGGGCCAATGCATACCAAGTGGTCGATGAAAACAATAACTAGCAGTTTGACCATCTGAGAAAAAAAGTGATATTTGATGGGTGAGTTCCCTAATGTCTAGCAGACTGAAAAATATTTTTAAATTTTTTATCATGTAGAAATGGCAGCCATTTCTGTACCAGTTTTTTTGCATCTGTTGTCTTTTTATTTATTCAGTAATAATTTGCCCAAGGCTTTTCACCACAGTCAGGACTATAAATTAAAACCATCATCATCTAGCTGAAGGTATTCCTTAATATATTTTTACTAGCTAACAGTAGTTTCTACAGAAGGAGTAATTTCTCTGCCTTAATATTTTTGCGCTATTACACTATATAACATACTGAAGTTTTAGAGAGTATCAAAGGTGAGAAGCTTACACTTAAAAAATACACTATTTTAAAAAACAAAATTCTTGAATTTTTCATTTTTTGACCAGCAATATCTTTGTCAGAGGATGAGAGAAAAATCTGAAAATTACACATGGAATAGATCTTTATGATATCAATTTTCAGTATAAATTTCAACCTCTAGATTGAGTTGGAAGTTATGAAGAAAATTTACAAATATGAGTCAAAAATACATTTTTTAACATTTGCAATATCTGGGCTAATGCAATGAAGTATATCAGTCAGATAATTTAAACATGTCTATGATTAACTATCATTTTTTTGAAAACTAGCCAACTAATTACATTATTTTGTCCTCAACTTATTTGTTTCTACATCATCATTCACTGAACATCTGATTTCTTCACTTAGTTTGGGCATTAGGTTAAAAGTTCACCCAGTTATGGTTGTAAATTCTAGGGGAGACAGCTACTTCAGTACATTTTTAATTGGCAATCAAACTTCATCCTTCTCAACTTTTCTGAAGGAGGTACATGGTCCTGGTGGGTGGTAAAATGTAACATGCACATATTAGTGTTGACAAGCAATATTATCAACTTTGGCAATCCACCACTGTTCATCATAAACACAAGCCACTATGTCTTCATTTTGAAGTGTCAGTGGTACAAATTCAAAAGAGGTAAAGTTCACTATAAGTTGATGCAGATGCGATCTTACTCTTGAGCAAGTTGTGTGACTGGGATATAAAACAATGACAAGGTCGGGGGGCTTTAATCTTGTGACATCTGGCATCTCTTTCCTTCAGAACATTGGCGTAACATTCTTATATTTCCCCAAATTTTACAAAAACACAGGTAATTCCTTGTATCTATTCTTTAAAGAATTTAATTTCTTGAGGTGTCAAGATCTCTTCCCCACAGATCCGCCACAGTGTAGCTTTTGTGACAGCTTGCTTTGTTGCATCTCCATGCCATCACACATGTTCTTCCCATGACATAACTTGCAAACGTTCCATTCCACATCAAGTCCAAAATAATCTTGTAATATATATGATACAGTTCTATTTAGTTTGTTAATTGCAGCTGAAAAGCGTGCAGTGCTGTAGTGTTGCACTCAAGGTGGTCATTCATGACAAAAACTCTAGCTCTTTGGTTTATCTTGATCGTTATAATAGAACGCAAATGGATAAATTGTGGCCAGTTTCTTTGCCCACTGGTGCCCTTGTACTTCGTCTTGAACAACAATGGAACTGTTTTCCGAAAATTTGAACTAAGCATTCATCAACTGCCAAGATTTGCTTTTCGTCTTACATAAATTTATCTTGAGCTTTCAAAATAAAATGATACATTTTCAGAATTTTTAGGTTAGCTACTAACACTTCACGAAACTATTCTCGTGGTTTTATGACTGTCAGCATTTCCGTTCTGTCTTATGTCACCCATTGTTTGTTTCTGTATTGTCAGGCATCAAATCTTCTTCTTCCTATTCTTCAAACATGTCAAGTTAAGCCTGATTCCTACGACAACCTTGATATTATCCCATGATCATATGACGGTAACTGTCAATTAATGCATTCTAGAACTTCCAAAAAGTCTTTACAGTTCACTCTAAGATAGTCCCGTCTATCACCAGCTTTACATTCTGGTGGTACAAACAAACGCAAACGTTATAGGTGCGAGATGCCCCTGTAACAATACACTATTTTTGTCTCAAGTCGCAAAATTCCGACCTTCCAATATTAATGTCAGGATTTTCTTTTTTAATTCAGTGAACAGCACATTTAAATTGTACAATATCAACCTTTTTTGTCTTTGAACCTTAGTATCATTTTGTTTCACACTAACACGATCTTTTTTGCCAGGTATCAAACACCTGTCATTGTCATCCTCATAAACCTTCGCGATCGTGGTTTCATCTATCAAATTAGATGAAATTTTCTTTTGTAATGAAGGAAAATCCCCTTTTCTTTTATTGAATGCCAAATGTTCTGACACAATCACTAACTTTTGCTCGACTCTAAGAATTTGGCAGTAAACTGATAATTTTATCCTTTTAATTTGAAACACAAATTTAGTTTTTAGCTTTTCTATCAAATCATAAAATCTGGTTGGTGAATTTTTAGAACACACACCTGGTTTAGTACAAATTTGTTTATGAAATGAAACTCCCAAATTCTTTTCGACTGTAGCTGCCACTTTCTCATTTCTTGCATCCAAGGCAAAAGTATTTTTTCATCGTTTAGTTTTTTGATTTTACTAGCAGACAACACAGTTAATATTTCGAAAGCTGTATCTACTTTTTGTTAGTTTCTGGTAAGTCATAAAATTCTATATCTGGCCTGTCACTACCCCATCTTTGTTATCTATAAACATCGTACAACAACATTTTGTACACAATGATCTTCCTCGTGTTATATTGATGACGGCTTTTATTTTCAGAATAATGATCAACCGTTATTTCTCTCAGACCTTTTGTTATAGGTGTCTAATGTTTTTTGAAAGTGTCCAAGCACAGCTGGCCAAAAAGGTTACGAATTTTTTTCAGAGTATTTGCAAGTTTATTTAACCTCTGAGACAACTCTTACGTAAAACAACACTTTTTCTTCATCAGTGTAATTTCAATTAATGTAATGTATTTACGAAATGCTCGATACACTTTTATGGTAAGCTTCGTTAATATGAATACTGATAAAACAATGAGACCTCATTTTTCAACTCACACTTCAAGAGCTTACAGTTAACTCGGTGTGAGTGGACAGTAGTTGGTGGAAAGGAGAAGACGACACACTGACTTTTACAGGTTTGTCTGTGAGCCAGTACAGACTTGCAGATGTTGTCTGCCAGCCTGCTGAAACTTTCAGCAGAATATTGTCTCAGCAAATAATCATTAGTAACTTTAATCTGATGTATATAAATTGTATAATTGATATACTTTTTCCATTAGCCTACACATCACAGATGTAAAAAACGTATTTTTGAATCATATTTATGATTTTTTCGTAACTTCCAATTGAATCTCAAACCTGAAATTTCTACTGAAGTTTGATATCACAAAGATCTATTATGTGCGAAATTTTCAGACTTTTAGTTAGTCCCCCAACAAAGATACTGCAGATCAAAAATTAGAAAATCCCAAAACTTCGTTTTTTTAAAAAAATTGTGTATTTTTTAAGTGTAAGTTTCTCACTATTGATACTCTATAAAAAGTAATTATGCTATATAGTGTAACAGCGCAAAAGTATTAAGACAGAAATTATTCCTCCTGTGAAAAACTACTGTTCAAAAATTAAGGGTATTTTTTTTTAATTTGAAACCAGTAGCTTTGAGCTATTAAAAATATATTAAGCAATACATTCAGCTAGGTGATGGTTTTAATTTGTAGGCTAGAGTGTGCTAAACTAAATGGTTTTTATTTGGAAGGCCTAGTGCAACCCATTAACACATAATTAAAAAACTGCAGATGCTTGGGAAGAAGAAGGTTGCTGCCTGAAACAGAAATGACCGCCATCTCTAAATGATAGACAATAAAAAAAATTTAAAATACTGGACCACTTGACCCAAAAATGTTTTGAAATGATATACATTATCTAAAGATTTAAATTAAAGCACAAAAAGTTAATTGATGGTTCAACAATTTAAGAAATGTTACATGTGTACTCTGCTGTTAGTAACTGTAAACAAGAAGCCAGCCTCATTATTTGACAATGTAGCGTCAAACACAACTACTATAAATTAAGTAGCTGCAGTCAGTTTAACACAAAACTAGTGCATCAATACTGATATCTCTCTCTCTCTCTCTCTCTCTCTATCTCTTTACATAAACATTCTGCACACACAGCAAGTAAAATAGTGCATACACATGGCAGCAGGCAGACAAGATGTAGCAAACCAATTTGTACTACATGACATGACAGTCAATTTAATGGTATGTTGGTCCAGGTGCACTTTACCACACTTTTATCATCTGCTAGGATAGATGGAAAAGTCCCCATTTAAATTTGCTTTGGCCTTCTTGTAAATATATGAAATACAGTCAATATGCATACTATTCTAAATTTAATATATATTTATTTTTTAATCCAAGAATTTCAGTCATGTATCATCAATCCTTAAATTATAACCATCGCCACTGTTACTAACAGAGGTGACTAAATAAGCATATTAACCATTCTTTGGTTCCTCCGGCCAAACAGTGGTCATATTTATATTTACTCAATCCATTGTTTATTAACAAAGAAAAGTGCAAGTAACATGATTATTGACAACAGAAGGGGAGGCGGCTACGATAAAACTGTAACACATGACAATGACGATGATTACACATTTCACAGATCTCTCTACCTGTAACAAAAATTTACGTTTTGGTCGTGGATATTTTGCAACAGAGCTCTCTCATTCAGAGCCGCACATTGTCTACTAGTTTATTTCCTTTTGCTCTTGTGTTTTACTTTTTTTGTTCACAATAATTCAGTGTAAATTTTCGAAGTATTTACAACACAAGTTCCTGCTCTCCATACAAGCTGTCACGCTTAAATTATTGGCTCTGAGCACTATGGGACTCAACTGCCGAGGTCATTAGTCCCCTAGAACTTAGAACTAGTTAAACCTAACTAACCTAAGGACATCACAAACATCCATGCCCGAGGCAGGATTCGAACCTGCGACCGTAGCGGTCTTGCGGTTCCAGACTGCAGCGCCTTTAACCGCACGGCCACTTCGGCCGGCTGCTTAAATTATTCTCGGAACGGAGAATTGGATGAAACCTGAAGCAGAAAGCTCCGTAATGTTTAGCAAGGCACGGAACGAATACTGAAACGACAGGTTAGATGCCGTACTGGGGGAGCGTTCATTGCAATCGACAAAAATATTCAGATTGCCCTTCATAAGATCAGTCTAGATTGCAACTTGTATCTAGTGGTTAAATCAAGCCAGTATATATATTCTGCCATTCTATAATGCAGCCTGAAGCCAGTAGCTTCTCGGTCAGATGCAAACCTCTCTGTAGGACAAAACACTACATTTTGCCACTGATCATGTCAGTGACAGCATTGCTGTCTGAGATATTTGTGTTTCCTGAACAGTTGGAAGAAACGCAATGGCATCCGTGCTATCAGTTCATTACGCATCAGATGACGTCATATAGAGCAAGGGAAGAACGGCTATATGCCCCAATTTCTCGTATCTTCGTGGTTCTTTCGCGAAATGTACATTGGTGGCAGTAGAATCGTTCTGCAGTCTCCTTCAAATGCCGGCTCTCTAAATTTCGCGAAAAGAACGTCGTCTTTACTCCAGTGAATCCCATTTGAGTTCACAAAACATCTCCGTGATTCTTATGAGTTGATCGAACCTATTAGTATCAAATCTAACGGTTCGCCTCTGAAATGCATGCGTTTTTTTTTCCCCCCCAGTCGCTTAGGACTGTGCGCTGGCAAGAGATTGGCGATAAATTCGAGCAGAGTAAGGGGCCAAAGTCGTTGAGTGTTCTATGTAAATCGAATTGGGATTCCATCCGGACTTGGCGACTTATACGTTTTCAGCTCTTTCAGTTGCTTCCCAACGCCAGAAATACCTGTTACTGCGTCCTACATACGGTAGTATGTTGGACGTTCAAATGATGTTCGTCCGATCCTCTTATTTAAATGATTTCTTAAATGTAGAAATTTAAAACTTCGTCTCTCTCTCTCTCTCTCTCTCTCTCTCTCTCTCTCTCTACACTCACCAGAGTGGTCAACAAGTGACTGGATAGAAGCCTTCGATGGCGATTTTACGTAGGACCAGAATTTTCTCGGGAAAATCGTTTCCTAAGCTATGATCATGGGAACTGCATGCTTCACCCGGCAATCTGTTTACAGACGTATGACTTCTGCTTGTCGTACATCTACATCTACATTTATACTGCGCAAGCCACCCAACGGTGTGTGGCGGAGGGCACTTTACGTGCCACTGTCATTACCTCCCTTTCCTGTTCCAGTCGCGTATGGTTCGCGGGAAGAACGACTGTCTGAAAGCCTCCGTGCGCGCTCTAATCTCTCTAATTTTACATTCGTGATCTCCTCGGGAGGTATAAGTAGGGGGAAGCAATATATTCGATACCTCATCCAGAAACGCACCCTCTCGAAACCTGGCGAGCAAGCTACACCGCGATGCAGAGCGCCTCTCTTGCAGAGTCTGCCACTTGAGTTTATTAAACATCTCCGTAACGCTATCACGGTTACCAAATAACCCTGTGACGAAACGCGCCGCTCTTCTTTGGATCTTCTCTATCTCCTCCGTCAACCCGATCTGGTACGGATCCCACACTGATGAGCAATACTCAAGTATAGGTCGAACGAGTGTTTTGCGCGCTGTTCTTTTTTGAACCGAGAGTACAGCAGTCTCTGCTTCCTCAACATTTTCCGAATTTGTTATTTGACGGCGGGTCTCTTCCCTCCTTAATCCACTTACTCGGCACGTACTTTTCCAGGATGCGATTTACAATCAGTTTAAACTTTGCTCGTAAGGCCTCTACGTCCACCGTATTAGAACTAACTGATGTTCATTCATTGTCTAAACTGGATGCTAACAACTGTGTATCTACTCTTTCTAACCTTCTTGAGGGTTTGGTAACTTGAGTAAACCATCCTCGCTGTGATATCATAATCGCTATCCCGTGTCTGTATACCGACACTGTCGATAAGGTCAGGACTGTTTGTAGTTGAAAGGTCAAAAATATTTCCATTACGTGTGTGCTGTCGAGCTACCTGTTCAGCACACGTTTTCGGTAAACGTGTTCAAAACAACTTCACTGTCCATACCACCTACAACGTCTAATTTACACTCGGTACGTCAGTCGCCTCCAACCGATATAGCATGATCAGGGTATTTCCATGCTACTGAGCGTAGACTTGCTTTGAATGATTCTAAAATGGTAACGGCGGAATCAGTTGGCCGGTAAAAACTGCAGTAATTGAGTTCACACAGGTCTGTTACTCGCCTTCTGATAACTCCAGAAAATCGGTTTCGACCTCGATAGAGACAATATTTTTGTCGATTGCAATGAACGCTCCCCCAGTACGGCATCTAACCTGTCGTTTCAGTATTCGTTCCGTGCCTTGCTAAACATTACGCTGAGCGAGAATAAACGCCCTCCCCTGTCGACATGTGGTGTGTATAAAATTCCATGTACCTGTGGTAAAGTTTACATTGGTACTACCAAAAGAAGCGTAAACACGCGACTGAAAGAGCATAAAAGTCTTTGTCGACTTGGAAAAATAGAAAAGTCAGCTGTAGCGGAACATGCTCTTCAACCAGGCAACCACCAAGTGAAGTTTTCGGATACCGAAGTTTTATCTACAACGTTAAATTACTATCCACGGCTATATAGAGAAGCTATCGAAATTTATAAACATCACGATAATTTCAATAGGAAAGAGGAGGCTATGAAACTTAGCGATATATGGACAGTGGCTCTACAAAATTGCTAACAATTTTTATCTTGGACAAGGTGGTAATCGATAGTCAACCTTATCTTTGCTATGGATTATCAGTGGCTCTACAAAATTGCTAACAATTTTTATCTTTGACAAGGTGGTAATCGATAGTCAACCTTATCTTTGCTATGGATTATCACTGCTCATCACGTGTCACCTGAACCACGCCCCCCTTTCTCACAATATATAAGTCGCTCTCAGACACCCGACTAGTCAGTCGGCAAGACTCAGCGGAGCAGCGCCTCTGAGGAAGTCCAGCGCAGTTCTGGACGAAACGTAAGGAGCAGAAAAGTTCTTGGACCACGACCTCACATCCCGGAAAGTATATCAACAGCCATGTCACCCGGTCGTGAAAGCCTTCATTCTACTGTCAGTCGACAACATGCCGGATAATGCAGTGCGCCTGTGTAAAATGCGTGATAAAAAGTGTCTGTGTTGTTGCAAAAAAGAGGAAAAGCCAAGAAAAAACAAGAGGAGAATGTAAGTAAAATGATAGTGCATAACTTTAAACTCGCGAAATTGAAGAAAATGATTGGAATCGTTGCTTTTGCACAGGCCTGCTGCAGCATCCAAACTGCTGTCGAGATTGTACTACTGTAGTAACTGAAGATCCATGTAATTTGCCAGCTGACGATGGGTGCAAACCCGAAATGCATATTGGCATAAATAAAAACGCATTAAAAAGTGGCTGGTTGCTGTATTTTTACATGAAATATCTCTCAGTTCGTTGGGTTACGGTACATTTTGCCTTTCTCTTCAAATCCGCTGTCTTATTTCGTTCTGCTGTCATGGAGGGGATTTTATGCCATACTGCTAAAGAGTCAGAGTGATTACCTTATAGGAAGTCATAATTGATATTACAATGCCTTTAGGACGATCGGCACTAGCGATGGTGTGTGTGCACATTCAGACTGCACATTTGAGACCACTTACGTAATCACTGTCAGCTCGTGTTATGCTGTGATTTTAACATGGCCGGCACTGGATCCCATTCGATGAGGAGAAGGTATCCTGTTTTCCTGATACGCACATTTGTCGATCCGCGTACTTCTACTGCTTCTTTACTAACGCTGTCCCAATAAGAAGACGTAGACGAGAGAATTTTGATGTTTTTGTACTGCATACTGTGTTCAGTAGTGAGCCAATGTTCAGCCACTGAAGATTTCCTCCTGGCAGGCCCAGACGGGTGTGTCGTCGATGTTCGACGCATCTGTCCTCCACGATGCGACACGTTTGTCCAACGTATGACGTCCCGCAGCTATAGACACCATGCCTTCTTATACCAAAATCATCTTTCACTCAGCCTACAAGAGCTCCGAGTTTCGTTGTTGGGCATAACACGCACTTAACCTTACGTTTCACCAATAATCTTCCTACCTTCGAAGAAACTCCGCCGACATATGGCAGGGAGACCACTCCTATTTGTTCTTCACTTTATTCCGGGTCTTCACTTTGCCTAGCACGCGCCGGGCCAATCTCCCGTTCAGAATATCCATTCTCTAGAAATACAAGATGGTGGCAGCTGGTGGCCTGTAAGTCTAAGCCCGTGTGTGTAGGTTTACAGAACAAAGCGTTACCAAAGGTACCATCCTTTTTTCTCCGCAATAACACGCCCAGGAACGATAGTTCGCAGTTTTTATCCATCTACAACGTAAACTCGATGTTCGAATGGAGATAATTTAGATGTTGCATATCTGCGCTATTGGCCAGCGAATTTGACTCGTTTATGCCTGCGCATTTCCTTCTCACACTGGCAAAGGAGGTTTCGGTCACAGCCTCAGCAGTGCGTTCGCCACAGCTGAAGATGTCCGTGAGCTGCGCCGACGAAATATTGAGGAAATTTCACATCGAAATCCGACGTCTCTCTGTGAAGAATGTTCAAAGACTGAATTCTTCAGTACTATAACTCCATGTACTATTTGTCTTAATTATCTCAAAGTACCGTTACACTGCACTAAAGACAACATCCCCCCTCCCCCCCCCCCCCTCTCTCTCTCTCTCTCTCTCTCTCTCTCTCTCTCTCTCTCTCTCTCTCTCTCTCTCTCTCCCCCCCCCCACTCCCTCTCCCTCTCTCACCTCCCTCCCCCATTTCTAATCCAGTTACGGATAAAATATAAAAAACTCAATTCATTACAGGTTTACAGTTCAGTTCAGATACACATTTGCGAGGTTCAACATATGAGATGTAATAAACTACATTTTAGAATACGAAATTTATCACAGCGGCATAAGAACACACAACTGAGCAAGGAGCTTATACTGGCATTACATGTGTAACGTAAATTATATTGTCCACAATTTTTCAGCAACTGAAGTAAATCGATGTCTACATCTACATAGCTACTACACAATTAACACTGAAGTGCCAGAAGAGGGTTCATACTACCATAACACTCAAATCTTTCACTGCGAGCTCCAATTTGTCTTATTTATTATGACGGTTATTTCACCCTATATAAGTGTGAGTACATTTTGTAAAAAGATCTCACCGCAACGAAAAACGTCTTTCTTTTAATTATTCCCAGCCTAACTCGCATATCATATCCGTAACACCCTGCCCTATTTTGCAATGATATGAAACGAACAGCTCTTCTTTGAACATCTATGTCCTCTGTCAGTAACATCTCGTAAGGATCCCATATAGCACAGTAATACACAAGATGAGGACACACATGCGTGGTGCAAGCAGTCTTTTTAGTAGATCTGTTGCTCCTTGTAAGTGTTCTGTCAATAAAAGGCAGCCTTTAGTTCGCCTTCCCACAACACTTTGTGTTACTGTTCCAAATGAAGTAGTTCGCATTTGAGGTCCCTAGGTATTTAGTTGAATCGCCAACCTTTAAATTTGTGCGATCTATCATGCAACCGAAATATAATGGGATATATTAGTACCGATGCGGACGACCCCACACTTGGACAGCCTGTAAGTATGGATCTTTCGTCGAGAGTGCGGTTGTACACGACTGCTAAAAATGGAGCTATTTCAATCAACATACTCCGAAACAGACGTAATTGGTATACAATTTGCAGCAAATGACTTATTTATTGAGTGACGTAAGTTGCTCGGCTATACCGAGGGTATATACTTCTAAGCTACTCGTGTTGGCAGCTGTTCTCGATTCGAATTCTAGAGTATTTACTGCATCTTCTTTGGCGAAGGAATTTTGGAAAACTGTGTTCTGTAACTCTACATTAGCGGGCTGTCGACCACAATTTCTCTTCCTTCTAATACCTTTTAAAGTAAAGAAGGTTAGAGATCCGAGCCACATCGATATTTACAGAGAAGTGGCATACCTTCTTCAGATGCAGAAGCACGATGCAGGAAATCTGCCGTAGCTTTCTTGGACGAACCATACCATTATTTAGTTTAAACGACTTAGGGAAGTTGCGGAAAACTTAAAATATGGAATGACCGAAACTGTGCCCACCCCTCCAGCCACCTCCGACTACGAATCGCAGTGTTTAGAACTCTCACTAGTTCGCTCGCTCTTAAATCTCGCGGAGCTGATGGTTGGTTTTGTCTACACGGTTCGTACTGAGAAGGAAACATCACCAACTTGACCTGATATTTTCGAAGAACAAAGGCACACAAGCAAGATATCACCTCAGAAATCGATCCCGCAAGAAAATTTGGGCCATAACTTGATAGTACGCAGTTATGACCTTCTGAAACTATAGATTTCAAAACTTTCGCGCGTACCGTTTGTCACCCGCTCCGTCCCACTGCAGCTGCGTAATGCCCGTGCGCTAGAACTTAACAGTGGAGTGAGTAAGAGGTCTGTGAAATACTATTTTGAGACTGGAGACATACTTTGTTCAGTGTGTCAGACTACTCGGTTTCTAACCTGTAACTAGTGCCGGAGATTGTTTTGCTTTTAACATTTTTTTACGCTAGATTCATAAATGCAGTGTAAATGAATGAAACAAATTTGTATGTCGTTAAAAAAGTAGCGTAGCGCTATTTAATTATTAACGTAACTACTGTGCGTTATTTGCTTTGGATTTTAAAGGTGACGCTGTCAATGTGAAATAAACTTGCAGGAGAACCGTTATTCTTTCAATTGGAAATCGAAAATCATTAACTTCATAATAATGATATGATTTCGAGTCATATAGATAGCTGAAGAGGGTCAATCCTAGAATACTGTGAATACAAAAACTGAGGTGACATAAGTGATGGGCACTTACACAGATGGCGGTAGTATCACGTGCACACGCTGTAAGAGGGCAGTGCATTGGCAGAGCTGTCATTCATGTGAAAAGGCTTCCGACGTGATTATAAGCGCACGACAGGGATTAATATCCCCTGAACGCGGAGCTAGATGCATGGGACATTACATTTCACAAATCGTTCGGAAATTCAAAATTCCGAGATCCAGACTGTCAAGATGTGCCGACAATATGAGATTTCAGGCAGTACCTCTAACCAGGGACAACGCAGTGGCTGACCGTCGCCTTCACTTAATGACGTTAATGGTCTATGATAGCAGACTACAGATACGAGAGCGTTTGCTGAAAAGTACATCGCCTGCAGCGCCTCTCCTGGGCTCGGGACCGTACCGGTTGGACCCTAGACGACTGGCGAACCGTAGCCTGGTCAGAAGAGTCCCGATTTCAGTTGGTAAGAGCTTATGGAGGGTTCTAGCGTAGTGCAAGCCCCACGAGGCCACAGAGCCAAGTTGGACTGCGTGAGCTGGTGGTGGTTCCATAATGATGTGGGCTGTGTTTACATGGAATGGACTGGGTCCTGTGGTCCAGATGAGCCGATCATGATTACGTTCGACTACTCTGAGACCATCTGCAACCATTCACGGACTTCATGTTCCCGAACAACGATGCACCATGACACCAGGCTACAACTATTCGCGATTGGTTTGAAGCACGTTCTGGACAGAATGAAATTTTCACTCTACAGCGGAGTGTGCGCTGATATGAAACTTCCTGGCAGATTAAAACTATGTGCCGGACCGAGACTCGAACTCGGGACCTTTGCCTTTCGCGGGCAAGTGCTCTACCAGCTCGCAGGTAGCTTGGGCAAAAGGAAGTCCGACGCGATGTTAGGAGGTATCCTATAACTTTTGTCACCTCGTATCGTCTGCAGATGTGTGTACAGTATGTACGTGTACGAAGTTACACAGACATCCCACTGTGTCGTCTTAGAGCTTTCCTTTTTTTGTCAGGCTGCGTATATCGAGATTTACAACATTACAGGGACTTTTCAGTAAGCAGACACCGCTCATCTCTTGGCCGCACCGCAAACTGAGGTCAAGCTAAGTCTCTGGTGTACAACTTTGGTGCATAACAGAGCACCTACTTCATTGTGGAACTCAAGATTCCTAAGAATTTTTAGCGCCACGTATACTTAATTGAGGAACAGGTGATCCGGTAAAGAGTTGTAATATAACATGTTGTTGTATATACTGTTTACGTACAATTTTAATGATCAGCTGAGACGTCATGAAAAGAAAATAATCGACCTCTGTGTCTCTGTGGTCGCAAAGAAAACGTGAAAACGTGCTTTTCCATATTTCTATGAAAAATCGTCAGATAACACGATAACAGTTGTTCGTGTGGCGCAACAGAAGTCAAATTTTTCACAAGATGTGCGCTCAGTTATTATGCTTTCTAAGGTGTCTAATGACCTCTTTCACTAACAGCGAACGAGTCGATGTGATGATTAATAAACTGGACACGCATTAGAGAAGATCAGGATTCAAATATCTGTGCAGCCGTCTAGGCAGTTTTTGCTTGGTTTTGCTGTATCGTTCAAAGCAATTGCTGGATGGAATAGTCCCTTTCAGACAGACATCGCCAACTCCCACCCTGTGAAGTCCTAGTTTGCATTCCGTCTCTGCGGCATCGTCATCGACCAAACGTTGTGTGTCTTTTTCTTCCTTCCCTCCTTCCTACCGCTGGCAGTTTCAAAGTGAATATGTGTCGACTGGTCATCATGTGCTGTCGGCAGCAATGGATCTGCTAACAGCTGGATCGGGAGGTATTCAGCTTTTCCACGACTGGAGATGTTAGGTACTACGTGGTAGGAGCTAACGTACTGAATTAGTGTTACAGTTGAATAGTTTTCGACTTTCTGACCTTAACTGAGCATTAGGGAATTTTATTTCTTGACAATCAGACAGTCTTATGCTAAGATACATCTGAATAATTCAAATGCATTATGCGTATTCAAGTGAGCAGTGCCTGCTGCCGTGCAATAAGTAATCTGCATTACTACGTTTTACACGATCAATTTAATTCGTCCTACTAAAATGAAGACCAAACATGAAACCCATTGAATATATGAACATATGGTGAGAACATATTTATATAGCTTCCCCATTAGGTGCTGTCGAAAACTTTATTAAGTTGCTACTAGTTTCTGTCTATACGTGGACCACCTTCTGGCTTTTTTGAAAAAAAAAATATCGACATAGCATTTTGCTTTCTGAGAAATTATACACAGCTGCCTCAATATTAAATAGGCAAGCATCAGTGCTGTTATTACGTGTCACTAGCATACTTCTACCATCTGCACACATCTGTACTTTCATTGCTAAAGGTGGCAAATCGCTTTTTAAAGATCTGCTTAAGTTATTCTTGGGCGAGCATATTAAAAATAACTTGCCCGTGTCTTGCAAGAAGCATATTTGCCACCTTTTGCAACTAAAATGGCTCAAATGGCTCTGAGCACTATGGGACTCAACTGCTGAGGTCATTAGTCCCCTAGAACTTAGAACTAGTTAAACCTAACTAACCTAGGGACATCACAAACATCCATGCCCGAGGCAGGATTCGAACCTGCGACCGTAGCGGTCTTGCGGTTCCAGACTGCAGCGCCTTTAACCGCACGGCCATTGCAACTAAAGAACAGATGTGTCCAAACAGCGAAAGTGTAATATTGACGTGCAATAACAACACAGATGCTTGCCTATTTAACTTTATATTAAGACAACTCCATGCAACACACCAGAAATCAAAATTCTATAACGAATTTTCTGACCAGAGACAGTGGCAACTTCATAAAGTTTTTGACAGCAGCTGATGGTGAAGCTATATAAACGTGCGTTTCATGTTAAGAATCTATATTCTATGGGCTTCGCATCTGCTTTTCGTATTAAGCTATGTCTTTACATATTATAACTGATGGCAAATTGACAATATGATGTTACAGACGTTAAGCTTAACTGACAATGAAGAGGAGAAACAAACGCCACTGCAGACTGCGACGGAACGTGCCTTTTGAATGTTGTATTCCAGTCAATCGATGGTGTTCAAATCCCGGAAGGAGGGAGTGAAATTAAGGGATCTGTCCCGAAGATGAAAAGTGCTCCGAATAAATATTCCATTCACGATATGGACAAATTTTATATTTCAAGATTCTGTGAATAATGCAGCAAGGAACTATCAAATTCAAATGGCTCTGTGCACTATGGGACTTAACATCTGAGGTCATCAGTTCCCTAGAATGTAGAACTACTTAAACCTAACTAACCTAAGGACATCACACACATCCATACCCGTGGCAGGATTCGAACCTGCGACCGTAGCGGTCGCGAGGTTTCAGACTGAAGCGCCTAGAACCACTCGGCCACAGCGGCCGGCGAGGAACTATCAACTTCGCGTGAACGTCGCAGATTTTCTGATGTAATCTCTAACGAACGAGAGAGAGAGAGAGAGAGAGAGAGAGAGAGAGAGAGAGAGAGAGAGAGAGAGGAGGAGGGGAGGGGAGGGGAGGGGAGGGGAGGGGGGGAGACGAGACAGAGGACGCACCAGTAAGATATCCAAATGGCCAAAAAACACAAACGAATACAATTCCAAGAAAATTGGAAGATTTATTCTAGAACAAGTGCTTCACAAGTTTAGAAAGTCACGTTGACCCAACTTTGACCTGTATCCAAGCAATTGTTCGGCTTGGCATTGATTGACACACACTGACAACAGTCATGCTATATCTCCTAATATCGTGTCGAACCTCATATTTGCCGGCGGAGTGTAGCTACTTGACGCACTATGGAATCGACAAATCGTCGGAAGTTCCCTGAAGAAATATCGAGCCATGCTGCGAATATAGTCGTTCATCATAGCGAAAGTGTTGCTGGTGCTGGATTTTGTGTATGGAATTATCTCTCGGTTATGTCCCATAAATGTTCGATGAGATTCAAGTCGGGCGATCTGGGTGGCCAAATCATTCACTCGAACTATCCAGAATTTTCTGCAAACAAATCGCGAACTATTGTGGCCCTGTGACATGGCGCATCGTCATCCGTAAAAAATCCATCGTTATTTAGGAGCATATAGTCTATGAATGGCTGCAAATGGTCTCCAAGTAGCCGAACATCAACATTTCCAGTCAATGATCGGTTCAGTTAGACCACTGCACCCAGTCCATCCCATGTAAACACAGCCTACACAATTACGGAGCCACCACCAACTTGCACAGTGACTTGTTGACAACTTGGGTCCAAGGGTTCGTCGGGTCTGCGCCACACTCTAATCCTACAATCAGCTGTTACCAGCTGAAATCCAGCCCAGGAGAGGTGCTGCAGACGATGTGCTGTTAGCAAAAGCAGTCGAGTCGGTCGTATTCTGCCATCGGCCATTAACGCCAAACTTCGGTGCACTGTTCTAACGCATACATTCGTCATACATCCCACACTGATTTCTGCGGTTATTTCACACAGCGTTGCTTGTCTCTTAGTACCGATAAATTACGAAAATGCCGTTACTGTCGGTCGTCGAGTGACGGCCGTCGGTGAAAGGTAATGCCTCAAATCTGCTACTCTCAGTACACTCTTCACGCTGTAGATCTCGAAATACTGTATGTCTTAACAATTTGCGAAATGGAATGTCTCGTGTGTCTAGCTCTAACTACCATTCTGCGTTCAAAGTCTTAATTCCCGTCGTGTGGCCATCATCACGTCAGAAACCTTTTCATCACCGGAGCACGAATAATAGCTTCCCCAATGCACTGGCCTATCATACTTCGTCCATGTCATACTACCGACATCTGTTCATGTGCATATCGTTATTCCAGCAGTTTTGTCACCTCAGAGCCGGCCGCTGTGACCGAGCGGTTCTAGGCGCTTCAGTCCGGAACCGTGCAACCGCTATGGTCGCAGGTTAGAATCCTGCCTCGGGCACGGATGTGTGTTATGTCCTTAGATTAGTTAGGTTTAAGTAGTTCTAAGTTCTAGGGGGCTGATGACCTCAGATGTTGAGTCCCATAGTGCTCAGAGCCATTTTTTATTGCCTCAGTGCCGTTGTAGAAAGGAATCCAAAGAGATATTCTGCACAAGACTCTTGAGGAGAACATCCACATCTATCAGTCAATGCCAAGCCGAATAACTGCTTCCATAAGGGCCAGAGGTAGACCAATGCCTGCCTTAATTGCTAAATTGGTGAAGTTCGCTCGCTCGCTCGCTCGCTTGCTCTCTCTCTCTCTCTCTCTCTCTCTCTCTCTCTCTCTCTCTAATAAATCATTCAGTTTTTCTGAAATTGTAGTCATTTGTATGTCTGCACATGTACATTTCGGCTATGCTGGTTACGGAAGCATCTTCCATACGAGCACCAAAATTTGACCACTTTCGAATTCGCTTAGCTCCGACATAACGCACTTACAGTTGCAAAGAAGACAGTTCTGACTACGAAAGACACTCGCAACGTTTTGAGGGCATTGCAAAAGTCTCGTTCGTGGTCAAACACAACAGCGCCACCTGCAGGCTTGGCCAGCATTTGCATTTACGTTCAAACATGCATTTATCTCGCTGTTTGCCTATTTTTGTCCAACCCACGTACATTACACTGTGGTTATACAGGGTGTAACAGAAGTACGTCTTAAAAATTAGGGAGATTGCAGAGGATGAAATTTTAAACGTTTTGCTATAAGGAACCAACGCGCTGTTGAAAATCCACACACAACCTGTACGAGAAATTACCAAGTGAGATTCTCAATGAACATTTGGGGTGGAAGTCTTCGAGATCACGTCTTATCAGATCGTTTTAATGGTTCGTAGTATTTGAACTTTCTGGATAATGCCTCGCCTAAACATCTGGAGGACGTTCCCTTGCAACTATACACTAGTTCGTGGTTTCAGAAAGACGGGGCTTCAGCGCACTTGATCTTCGCGCTTGGGGTATCTCATAGACAACTTCAGGCCGAGTGTAATTGGAAGGGGATGTCCAGTCTCATGGCCTGTGTACTGCACTGGTCTCATCCCTTTTGACTTTTTCCTCTGGGGTTATGTAAAGTTTCTTGTGCACTCACCACCAATGGAACAATACCTGAGCTCACTGATCGCATCTTTACAGCGTTTGATACCATCAGAGTGGAGCGCGGAATCTTACACACAACCAGACAAAATATGGTGTGTCGTTCAACGTTATGTAATGAATTGATGGTTGTCACATTGAAAATTTACTCTATGATAGTGAATCCACAGATGGGTTGACAGTATTTACGTTTTCTGAACTACAGTATTATGGTGTTTCATTTAGCATACCGAATGCGAAGAAAGTGCATAGTGCTATAGAAACTTTATTTAACATTTCCAGCTACAGGTTCCTCATATCAATTGTCATCCTGTTACACCGTGTATATTAACGAAGTTATGAAGTGCGATCGGTACTGTCCTGATCAGCTTGGCATATAAGCGCGCGACAGTGGTCCATTTTTAAGCGTACCGGAGCGTACACTTTTGCTACCTCAGTCTCCCCCTTTCTCGGGCCTGTGTGTGTCATGCCTCGGTTCCTCGTTAAACACTGACTGCGCGGGAAACAGTAGCTGTATGGATTTCTGATTGAGTGTTTAAGGAAACCAAACAGTGAATGTCATCACAGTCTACTATTCACCCATACCACAGACAGAAGCAATGAACCCAATCTGTTTGCACATACAGTAAATTCTGTGTGTAATTGTGAAAGTGTTGTAAATATTTGCATAGCGTGTATCTGAAGCAGCACATGGGAACCAGCCCGGCATTTACCTAGGGGTATGTGGGAAACCACCTAAAACCCACTTAGAAGCTGGTCGGTACACCAACTCATCGTCGTTAATCCGCCAGACAGATTGGATACAGGCGGGTGCATGTATGGAGTAATAAACATCGCGCCTTTCTTGAGTGAGAGTTTTGCGAATGGCTTTATGTTTAGAGATACTGAAAGAGAAAGGGCTTTTATCTCTAGGAACCTAATGACGAAAGGGAAGGGGGCAGGAAAGAGCTTAAACTGAACCGATCGAAGATAGTGAAGGTGACACACATACTGGTTGTGAAACAACTATCCCTCCATTCAATGTGATCAGATGAAATCAATATAGGATGGTTTGACGGGTATTTTGTGTGCTGCCCCTCCCGAACACTAGTCATATGTCTACATGTCTCAGTTATTCAAAATACTTCATGACGAACAATATTTCGAAATGTGATGGCCTTCCGGCAGTGACAAAACTGAAAAATTTACTACGTTATATTTTCTCATACTGGATGAATATGTTCTCTCTCTCTCTCTCTCTCTCTCTCTCTCTCTCTCTCTCTCTCCCCACTCATCTTCGTTTAGTTGTCGTGAGTAGTTAATACTGTTAGACGTAGTTATTAATTCCGTTTGAGTGCAATTAAACCTCTGCGGTAAACTGGCTCGAACTGTCTCACAGAAATATTGTGTATTCAGTTTAGCAGCTCATGTGCACATCACATTTCCCATGTATAAGCTAGTTTGTTTACTGTGTTTACGCGTCAGCTACACGGAAAGTGAAACAAAATCGAACCCACGTTGGGTTTGTTAACAGATTTTTTGCAAACTGTCACACGGGAAGTGCAGGGCCCTAAGAACGAATTTTGCTCTGGACATCAGTGTGTTTGGTGTGCAGTACACCTATTATTAACTGGGAACGACAGACATTTCTATGTTACCCAAAATTTGGCTGGCTGGTCACGGAGCGACGAGGGGATCAGAACAGGGTAGTTGTGGAATTAAGTCAGTTATTTTCTCATCATTCGCAAGTGGCAGTTCTAATCCACTGACCCGCTTTTAGAGGAGCACATAGTAAAAAAACAAATATGGAACAGTATCTGAACTGCGGTGTTACTGAAGGATAAAAAGGGTAACCACCTCTCATACAGTTTCTACCAGACGGAGGAAATAAGCCATTTTAGATAATGTAAAAGATATTCTCACAGATATGTGGCTGTTATTGATTTAGAAGGATATGATAATATGATATTGTGAAAAGAATAACATGTACTCAGCATGGAGCAAAATCTGCAAAGTTCTGAGTAACGCCGAAATGCCTTTTTTTTTTTTTTTTTTTTGAAAATAGCAAAATAGCAGGTGAAGACAGACGTAGCTTTCTTGTTCTGACTTTCACCTTCTAATTGGATATCTCGATAGCGATATTTTGTAGTACATATTAATTCTGCAGGTTCTAGAGGTTGCTAAAAGAGATTAAGTATCTTCTTTTTCTTTTAATTAATCGTGTTACGTATATAGATGGTTTCCAGAATAATGAAAAAATGTCATAGTACATCATTTGCTGAGATCGTAACGGAGATTAGGGTAGGTAGCGTGGTGTCTCAGGAAGTAAATTTCAGACTATAGATATAAATGTTTGACTTCGATTCCCATTGATCCCAAGACATTTTTTTACCCTCAGCGTGGCGTTCATCTCTGGAAAATGCCAATCGGTACTGTGGTCCAGAATCCGAGAAACGGGTGAGCAAGCCGTTACTGAAACCTTATGGTGCTGAAACCAATGTTATAGTTGAACAGTCACCTTGTACACCTTCGTAGCTCAGCGGTCAACGTGTCAAATTCCCAGAGCAAGGAACCCGAAGTCGATTCACGATACTACCAAGATATTTTTCGCTGATGGGAAGATGAACAGTGTGCACTCAGCCACTTAACGAAAGTTGAGGAGGTACTTGAGGCTCCAGCTGACATTAAAGGGAGGATGAATCGTGTGCTAACCACAGAACCCTCCATTCCGATGTTCAGTGAGGCTGTTCGCAGAGGACGACCGAGCACTTCGTCTGCAGAGCGTTATCAAGGTGTAAGTAGTTTCTTCACGTAAGTATTCGCCCCTAAAACTGTTTAGCAGTAGCTTTGGCAGAATGAGAGCTCTCTGTGATTTTGATCTCGAGTAAGCGCGGTTAAGGTACGACACTTTATTAGTTTTACCAAGAGCAGCAGGTTTCAAAGCCTTGAGGGCTTAATTTACGGCAAAACGTCGTCAGCGTAGATCAAGCGGGTAGTGATCAATTATCCGAGACTGACAACACAAGACCGAACAACATTGTCAAAAAGAGCTGTAAAGACGGTGCAGGTGTAGTTGTGATGATTTCATGCTAATACACAGGTTTTAGTGTTATCATCTAAGTAAGCATTACGACCAACGTGTGGCGTTTAAGGTAATCAAGTGCAGCTTATTATGATGAAGTTATTGTTCCCTAACGAGAGTGTAATATTTAAATATTCAGACTGCCTCTTCCGGCGGTTCGGTTAATATATTGATAAATTTTTTATACTGCCTTCACCCCTCCACAGCTGGCCAAATTGATCATTACCTGATATCTGGTAGGATTTAGAACATTATCTCCCACAAGCTAACTAGACAGCGGACACGGTGCTGCACTTACTGACTAATCGTATAAATTCCCCTGGAAACAATTTACGGGTTGTCTGCATCCATTCTGGGAGGGATCGCGGTTATAGCTAGATGTAGTGAGGTCCATCGCCATTTTTCAATGTCATGTTATTCGGTCAAATGCTGGTATTATTTTGATAACCGTTTGGTTGTAGGGATAGCACTTCATCAGAGAATAGAAAATGTTTATACGATAGCCTACTACAACTTTGACAGCTCGACGAAGTGTACTGTAATCAGTGTTGAGTAGTCATCTCCCTCGGCAACTAAATATCTGACGAAGAAGACGTATTCGCAAACAGCGAAGTCAGCCGGAGCCTGATTAAATCCGAGCGCCGAGCTGAGCCTTCGGTCTGGTACACCGGCCAGTCTGTCTACGGTTTTCAGGCTGTTTTCCACTCATTCGAAGCAAAAAAAGCGGCTGGTTCCCAATCTCCACCTCGGAAGCGCAACACACTGACAGTTAAAATGCGAATGCAGACGACGAATTTTACACGATTCACAGACAAATGGCTCTCGTGACTTCCCTCTACTACGAATGCTGAGGGTTGTGGATACGAACATCCGTTCACAGAATTTAAATAATAGTAATTACTAAATCGTGAGTTGACAAGTGAGCGTACAGTGACGTCAAAGTGACGTAGAATGGTACAATGAAGTCTTTTCTGAAGGTATTTGTGCGGAGTGTAGCCTTATCTACATCCACATGGTTGCTCTGCAATTCACACTTAAGTGCCTCGCAGAGGGTTCATCGAACCGTTTTCGTACTACTTCTCTACCATTCCACTCTCGAATGGCGCGTGGGAAAAAGGAACACCTAAATCATTCCGTTCGAGCTCTGATTTCTCTTATTTTATTGTGATGATAATTTCTCCCTACGTAGGGGGGGTGTCAAAATATTTTCGCATTAGGAAGAGAAAGTTGTTGAGTGAAATTTCGTAAATAGATCTCGACGCAAAGAAAACCGCCTTTGTTTCAGTGACTGTCACCCCAACTCACGGATCATATCAGTGACACTCTCACCCCTATTTCGCGATAACACGAAACGAGCTACCCTTCTTTGCACTTTTTGGATGTCTTCCGTCAATCCAACTTGGTAAGTATCCCATACCGAGCAGCAATATTCCAGCAGAGGACGGACAAGTGTAATGTGGGCTGTCTCTTTAGTGGGTTTGTCGCATCTTCTAAGTGTTCTGCCAACAAAGCGCAGTCTTTGTTTCGCCTTCCCCACAATATTATCTATATGGTCTTTCCAATGTAAGTCGCTCGTAATTGTAATTCCTAAGTATTTAGTCGAATTGACAGCCCTTAGATTTGTGCGATTTATCGTATACCCGAAATTTATCAGATTTCTTTTAGTACCCACGTGGATGACCTCGCACTTTTCTTTGTTTAGTGCTAATTGCCACTTTTGGCACCGTAAAGAAATTCTCTCTAGATCATTTTGTAATTGGAATTGATCGTCTGATGATTTTACTAGACGGTAAATTACAGCGCCATCTGCGAACAATATAACGGGGCCGCTCAGATTATCACCTAGATCATTGATATAAATCAGGAACGGAAGAGGGTCTATAACACTACCTTGCGGAACGCCAAATATCACTTCTGTTCTACTCGATGATTTACCGTCTATCACTACGAACTGTGACCTCTCTGTGAGGAAATCATGAATCCAGTCACACAACTGAGATGATACTCCATATGCACGCAATTTGATTAATAGTCGCTTGTGAGGAACGGTATCAAAAGCCTTCTGGAAATCTATGAATATGGAATCGATCTGAGATCCCTTGTCGACAGCACTCACTCATTACTTCATGGGAATGAAGAGCTAGCTGTGTTGCACAAGAACGATATTTTCTGAATCCGTGTTGGTTATGTATCAATACGTCATTTTATTCAAGGTGATTCATAATGTTCGAGACAGCATATGCTCCAAAATGCTACTGCAAATAGAGGTCAGTGAAATGGGTCTATAATTCAATGGGTTAATCCTATTTCCTTTCCTGAATATTGGTGTGACCTGTGCTACTTTCCAGTGTTATGAACACCCCTTTCGTCAAGTGAGCAGTTGTATATGATTGCTAAGAAAGGCGCTACTGTGTCTGCATACTCGGAAAGGAACCTTATTGGTATACCATCTGGACCGGAAGCCTTGCCTTTCTTATGTGATTTGAGTTGTTTCGCTACACCTAAGATATCTACTTTTATATCACTCATGCTAACAGCTGTTCTGGTTTCGAATTCTGGAATATTTACTTCGTCTTCTTTCGTGAAGGAATTACGGAAAACTGTATTTAGTAACTCCGCTTTAGTGGCACCATCATCCATAACATTTCCATCGCTATCGCGCAGTGACGGTATTGATTGTTTTTCGCCACTGTTGTACCTTACATACGACCAGAATCTCTCTGGGTTTTCTACCATATTTTGAGACAATATTTCATTGTGGGAACTATTAAAAGCATCTCGCATTGACGTCCGTACTAAATTTAGAGCTTCCACGAAACTTAATCAGTCTTAGGGATTTTGCGTTCTTCTGAATTTGGCATGCTTTCTTCGTTGCTTCTGCAACAGTGTTCTGACGTGTTTTGTGTACCATGGTGGATCAACCCCGTCTCTTATTAACTTATGCGGTATGAATCTATCTGTTGCAGTCGATACTGTATCTTTGAATTTTAGCCATATCTGGTCTACACTTACATAATTAGCTTGGAAGGAATGGAGACTCTCTCGTAGGAAGGCATCAAGCGAATTTTTATCTGCTATTTTAAATATATATACTTTGCGTTTATTTTTAGTGGTTTTGGTTGATATGGTTTTGAGCCTCGCTACAATGACCTTGTGTTCACTAATCCCTGTATCCGTCATGACGCTCTCTATTAGAGCAGGATTATTTGTGGCTACGAGGTCAAGTGTGTTTTTGCAACCATTTACAATTCGTGTGGGGTCATGGACTAATAGTTCAAAGTAATTCTCAGAGAAAGCATTTAGTACAATTTCGGAAGATGTTTTCTGTCTACCATCGACTTTGAACATGGATTTTCGCCAACAAATCGAGGGTAGATTGAAGTTTCCACCAATTATAACTGTATGAGTGGGGTACTTATTTGTAATGAGATTCAAGTTTTCTTTGAAGCGTTCAGCTATTATATCATCTGAGTCGGGGGTCGGTAGAAGAGGCTAATTATTTTGGTACGACTGTTGAGTATAACCTCTACCCATGGTAATTCGCAGGAACTATCTATTTCAACTTCACTACAAGATAAACTACCAACAGACACCAACACACTACCACCCACTTTATTTAATCTACCCTTTCTGAACACGGTTTACGCCTCTGTAAAAATTTCGATAGAATTTATCTCCAGCTTTAGCCAGCTTTCTGATCCTATAACGATTTCAGCTTCAGTGCTCTCTATCAGCGCTTGAAGCTCTGGTACTTTTCCAACACAGCTACGACAATTTACAACTACAATACCGACTGTTGCTTGGTCGATTCTCGTCGTTTCTTTGCCCTGTACCCCTTGAGACTGGAGACCTTTGATACTTCCCAAGACTGTCTAACCAAAAAAACCGCCCAGTCCACGCCACACAGCCCGTGTAGCCGCCTCCTGTGTGTAGTGGACACTTGACCTATTTAGCGGAACCCGTAATCCCACCACCTTATGGCGCAAGTCAAGGAATCTGCAGCCTACACGGTCGCAGAACCGTCTGAGCCTCTGATTCAGACCCTCCACTCGGCTCTGTACCAAAGGTCCGCAATCGGTCCAGCATAGAAGAACACTGAGGGGACAAAAGTCATGGGGTATCCCCTAATATCGTGTCGGAGTTCCTTTTACCCGGAGTAGTGCAGCAAGTCGATGTGGCACTGACTCTACAAGTCGTTGGAAGTCCCCTGCAGAAATACTGAGCCATGCTGTATCTACTGACGTCCATAATTGCGAAAGTGTTGCCGGTGCAGGATTCTGAGCACTAACTGATTTATTATGTCGATCTGGGTCACCAAAGCATTCGCTAGAATTGGCTCTACAAACCAATCGCGAACAACTGTGGCCCAGTAACATGGCGCATTGTCACCCCTCGCAAATGGCTGCAAATGGTCTCCAAGTAGTCAAACGGAACAATTTCCAGTAAATGATCGGTTCATTTCTACCAGAGAACCCGTCTGCTCTTACCAACTGAAGTCGGGACTCATCTGACCAGGCCACGGCTTCCCAGTCGTCTAGGATGATGATGATGATGATATTTGGATTGTGGGGCGCTCAACTGCGATGTTATTAGCGCCCATACAAATTCCCAACCTTTGCTCAGCCCAATCTCGCCACTTGCAAGAATGATGATGAAATGATGAGGACAACACAAACAAGCAGTCATCTCTAAGCAGGTGAAAATCCCTGACCCCGCCGGGAACCGAACCCGTGACCCCGTGCTCGGGAAGCGAGAACGAGACCGCGAGACCACGAGCTGCGGACACAGTCGCTGTCGGCGATGTCGTGCTGTTAGCAAAAGCAATCGCGTCCGTCGTATTCTGTCATAGACCATTAACGCCAAATTTCGGTGCACTGTGCTAACGGATATATTCGTCGTACATCCCAAATTGATTTCTGCGGTTATTTCACACAGTGCTGTTTGTGTTTTAGCAACGACAAATTACGCAAAAGCCGCTACTCTCGGTCGTTAAGTGAACGCCGTCGGCCATTGCGTTATCGGTGCTGAGAGGTAATGACTGAAATGTGGTATTCTCGGCATACTCTTGACACTGTGGATCTCGGAATATTGAATTCCCTAACGATATGCGAAATGGAATGTCCCATGCGTCTAGCCCGACTACCATGCGGAGTTCAAAGTCTGCTAATTCACATCGTGCGAGCATAATCACGTCGGAAACTTTTTCACATGAATCACCAGCTCCGCAATGTACTGTCTTTTATACCTTGTGTACGCGATACCACCACCATCTGTATCTGTGTATATTGCTATCCAATGAATGTGGTGCCACAGAAGAATGCTGAGGATTGCATGGTGAGGACGAAAAACTAATGAGCTACTGAATCGAATTGGGGGAAAAAAGCACAATTTGACTAGGAGAGGGGATCGGTTGATACGACACATCCTGAGATATCAAAGAATCGTTAATCTGGTCATGGTAGGGGGTGCTAGGAGTAGAAATTGTAGAGGACACTAAAGGTTGAATACAGTAAGCAGGTTCAAACTGATGCAGTCTGCAGTGTCTATGCAGAGATGAAGAGGCTTGCACAGGATTGACTAGCGTGGAGAGGAGCATCCAACCAAACTTAAAATTCGCGACCCCAACAGAGTGATGGAATGCTGAAGAAACAATGACGATTACCGGCGAGGAAATGAGGTTGGTGATATACGGGAGAGTTAGACAACTTCCTCACCACGGCGAGATTTCGATAACAAGGGGTCGCCGGTTTTCACCCCCCTGCGAGCATGACTCTGGCTTCACTTGTGCTGTCTTGTAATGGGACTACCTCGACACACACACAAAAAAGGCTGTACGCATTAATGTGGAACTACTTGCGGCTATCGCTGCCTGCCTTTCGGCCTTTAACTACGTTACTGTTCTACGAAGAGTTTCATTATAATCGATCCGTTCGGTTCGCAGGGTTTCCTATTTCACTAAATAAACGTTGCACTCCGCTGAAAAATATGTACGATGTCCGACACAAGTGAACGCGACTGACGCTGCAAATCTGCGTACTCATCGAATAGTCCGCCGAGCGAGGTGGACTCGCATTCGGGAGGACGACAGTTCAAACCCGCGTCCGGCCATTCATATGTAGGTTTTCCGTGGTGGTGGTGGTTAGTGTTTAACGTCCCGTCGACAACGAGGTCATTAGAGACGGAGCGCAAGCTCGGGTTAGGGAAGGATTGGGAAGGAAATCGGCCGTGCCCTTTCAAAGGAATCATCCCGGCATTTGCCTGAAACGATTTAGGGAAATCACGGAAAACCTAAATCAGGATGGCCGCAGACGGGATTGAACCGTCGTCCTCCCGAATGCGAGTCCAGTGTGCTAACCACTGCGCCACCTCGCTCGGTGGGGGTTTTCCGTGATTTCCCTGAATTGCTCCCGGCAAATGCCGGGATCTGTCCTTGAAAATGGTACGGCCGATTTCCTTCCCCATCCTTAACACAATCGGAGCTTGTGTTACGGTGTCAACGGGACGTTAAACCCAGTCTTCCTTCCTCGTTCCTTCCGAATAGCCTTCGGTCGGTTAATTGGAGTCACCTTCTCATTTGAGTCCACGTACTGATGCTTTCGTTCCTTTCAATGGTCAAAGCGTTTCTGCATTTCTTTTTCCGTGAGCGCCGCTGTTTCTAGCTACCGGCGAGGCGCAGAGCAACTTCTATAATGATTTGCTCGTCCCCTGCGGCTGAGTTGATAGATTTTGATGAAACTCGCCTCAGCTCGAAAATCGTTCTCGTACTAATACGCCTCGCCAAATACACTGAAACGCCAAAGAAACTGGTATAGGCATGCGTATTCAAATACAGAGATATGTAAACAGGCAGAATACGGCGCTGCGGTCGGCAACGCCTGCATAAAACAAGTGTCTGGCGCAGCTGTTAGATCGGTTACTGCTGCTACAATGGCAGGTTATCAAGATGTGGTGTTATGGTCGGCACACAGCATCTCAGAGGTACCGATGAGGAGGGGAATTTCCCATACGACCATTTCGCGAATATAGCGCGAATATCAGGAATCCTTAACATCAAATCTCCGACATCGCTGCGGCCGGAAAAAGTTCCTGCAAGAGCGGGACCAACGACGACTGAAGAGATCGTTCAACGTGACAGAAGTGCAACCCTTCCACAAATTGTTGCAGATTTCAGTGCTGGGCCATCAACAAGTGTCAACGTGCGAGCCGTTCAACGAAACATTATCGATATGGGCTTTCGTAGCCTAAGGCCCACTTGTGTACCATTGATGACTGCACGACTGCGAGTCTCGTTTCAAATTGTATCGAACGAATGAATGTGTACAGCTATGGAGACAATCTCATGAATCCAAGGAACCTGCATGTCAGCAGGGGACTGTTTAAGCTGGTGGAGACAATGTAATGGTGTGGGGCATGTGCAGTTGGAGAGATATGGGACCCCTGATACGTCTAAATACGACTCTGACAGGTGACACGTACGTAAGCATCCTGTCTGACCACCTGCATGCATTCAAGTCCATTGTGCATTCAGACAGACTTGGGAAATTCCATCAGGACAATGCGACACCCCACACGTCCAGAATTGCTACGGAGTGGCTCCAGGAACAATCTTCTGAGTTTTAAACACTTCCGCTGGCCACCAAACTTCCCAGCCATCACATTATTGAGCGTATCTGGAATGCCTTGCAACGTGCTGTTCAAAAGAGATCGCCACCCACGGATTTTTGGACAACCCTGGAGGAGTCATGGTGTCAATTCCCTCTAGCACTACTTCAGACATTAGCCGAGTCCATTCCCCGTCGTGTTACGGCACTTGCGTGCTCGCGGGGGCCATACACGATATTTGGCAGGTGTACCAGTTTCGTCGGCTCTTCACTGTAGTTCCTTAGTAGTCCAGGCAGTCTCGCCTCTTTGGTGCTGAGATATTGTGCCTAATTCTGATTACATTTCCGCACAGGCCCACCAGCGGCTTACAAGCAACGCATAAACCAAACGATTGTACCATGTAGTTACAAATCAATGTTCAAAGTTTTATGAGCCTGTCGAAAACAATATTGCCATACGACAGCGCAAGTCGTCGAGCACAGTCAAGGCGGCTGACTGGAGATCTTCCCATCTTCCTTTAGTCACACTTACTTTTTTTTTACTGTTTCTCATTTTCCCTGAAACACCTGCATCGCTACAACGAATCTTGTTTCTTTGGAAAGGAACAACAACAAGCGTAATAACAGTATAAGGTAAGTCTGAAACGTTCGGTGAATGTTCTCAAAAAATAATGAAAACAAGTGCTCCAAAGAAAATTCCTTTACAGACCTTCAAAGTAATCACCATTAGCTACAATACACTTCTGAAATCGGTTGTAAAGCTGTTGGAAGTTGTCAGAATACACTTCTCGTAGACTCGCTTCAAGCACGTTGGCCATGCATTGTTGGATATCTGCGTCATTAGAAGAGATGAGACCTTGTGCTACCAGATCCGCCGACCAAGCGACAGTCAATGGCATGTCGCTCACTTCTTCCCTACCTCCCACAAAAAATCGGCTGACAAAATCCGAGAAGAAAACGATGTTGATTGCCTTTATCGACAGCGAGGGCTCGATCCATCACAAATTTCTACCCAAGGGAAAAGATAAACACGATGCCGTCGACTGTCGGTCTCCGGATCGTACTGGTAGCATCAGGTCTCAACCCCAAGTGCGTTGTAGCTAATGGTGGTTACTTTGAAGGCCAGTAAAAGTATTTTGTTCGTAACTCTTGTTTCCTGTATTCTTTGAGACTATACACGGAACTCTTTAGACGCAACTTGTATAATAAGAAATCGTGAGGACACAAATATTTCTCTGTCCATACATTCATACGCGTATAGCAGTCAAACCAGGCTATTCTTGTTTTGAATGATGTACACAGTATTTCGTTTTCTCCTTCTCTTCTGGATGCTTCGCTTTTTTGGTACGGCGGATTATTTTTCATGACTCCATTCATAAGGTCTAACGTGTATTACTATGTCCGAAATTGTCTTCAACTCCATCGCTGGTTTCAAATACTACGGATGAGCTGCTCAACGCCATGGATACCGCATCTCTTGTTTTTCTGAATCCATCTGGGCATTCACTTATACATCCTTACCTTTTCAAGGAGACACAATGCGTCTGACTAGTCATTCTTCAACTTTTGTTTTTTGTGTGTATTCCCATGTTCTTATTAAACTGAATGCCTTGAAGTTTTCTTTGCAAGTGTTCTTTGGCGTCTTTAATACATGTGTGAAATACAGAGCGCGCGCCACGAAGACGGCCCTGTACAAGGTCTGGTGGTGGCGCATGTGCAAAGACTGTGTAGTGCCGGCCACTAGGTATACCGTACATATCAAGAACAGGCAATAATGTTGCCACATTCCTAAGATTATCTGCAGAAGTCCATAGAATTCACTGTCTCACGGATCGCGTGTCACTGCCTTTACACTTTTTCGAAATATTTTGAAGAAAGCTAAAAAAAATCACACACACACACACACACACACACACACACACACACACACACACACACACACACACACACAGACCAAAAGACTGATCGCAAGAGGAAAGCAGCTTAAAACGCTATGGAGAACTGTCCAAAATGAATGACAGCATTTTGATATCATGTACGGCGGTGTCCAACGATGCGAGGAGGGTGCGGATTGTAAGCAAGCATAAATGCAAGTACCGAGCAAGTGAAAATGTGTACATTCGTTGTGTGGGGACGCAAGGAAGTTCCAGGGTATCAGCGTTGGAGGTGCATCGCGTGTACTTCATTGTTGGTGATCCTTTTCCTGCAAGACAATGAATGGCGAAGGATATTTGTTCATGTTGGGATACCGTGCGTGGCCGGCGAGAGAACTTGACATCTCTGTATGACGGACGGACGAGTAGTCCGCGATTGCTTTGGGCAATATGTTCGAGGATCGCTAGACTTGGGGAACTGGATCACATGTAGACTGCATGAGCCACATACCTTAAACCCTTACCCCTCCCCCTTTCAATTCCACACAACAAATCCTCTGTGTTTTGCCTGCGCGGTATGAGACTATCGAAACATGACGTGTATGATGCTATTCGGAACGACTTGTCTTCTGTCTACTTGGAAATCAGCTCACTCAGCGAATAGCAGCCTGGTGAACAAAAGCTGAAAATAGAGAATAAATGACGGGACGAACTGCCATTGTCTCTATACACTGATTCAGAAAAAAAAAAAAATCCCCGAATCGATACCCAGCCACAAATACATCACACAGGTCAAAACATCTGGGAAGAGACGAACATAAACTTGCTACTTATAAGTGACAAATTACTGGGAAAAGGACCATATTTTTCTATTAGTCTAACCGAAACAGTTGCATGGTATATAATACATGTTTTCCACCGAAGTCCAGAAATTCCATCCAAAAATAGCAGCGTTCTCGACTTTACTTGAACCGCTGAAGGACAATGCACATTTTAAAAATAGAATTTTCATGGTTTACCTATTCCCAGAATTTGCAGTTATAGTTCTAAGTTAACTAAAGCACCGGCTTGTAATACGAAGTCATCTGGAAAATAAACGATATTTACAGCTTGTGATGAAGAGAGAGGTAAAGTAGCGCTTGAACGAAGGTTGTAGGTTCAAATCCCAATAATTATACTTATTTTTTATATTACATGCTGTAGGCATT
This sequence comes from Schistocerca nitens, assembly GCF_023898315.1. Classification (NCBI taxonomy): domain Eukaryota; kingdom Metazoa; phylum Arthropoda; class Insecta; order Orthoptera; family Acrididae; genus Schistocerca; species Schistocerca nitens. The sequence continues at coordinate 77,234,875 of NC_064616.1, read as the reverse complement.
TGAAAATCATTTCACATGATGATACAAGCGTAACCTGTAGTAACATCTTCAGCTTTAGTAGTCTTCTAGTACTGCCGTTCTCCGCTGCGTATAAAATTACGGTATGTTGATAACTTTTACTTTTGGGCCGTCTAATTATAACTGAATGAAAGACGACTTTCGTCTTTAGCCTTTGCAAGGCATCGTCAGTGGCCTGAAATATGTAGACATTTTAGTTCATACTATTTAGTTTACATATTGGGACGACAAGTGTATAGGTTACAACCACATCTGGCAGTTTGCTTTTCTATGATGTAGTAAACAATTTAAAATTTTACTTACAGATAGATGTTGTTCTACATGTTTTGTTGCTGTTCCATTTTCGGCACTGCTATTTGCTACTTGAAATTTTGATTTTCAGACTTCATAGCACTGGGAACTGAACACTTGTTTTGATGTTATATCTTGGTCGTGTTGCTAACTGTCGAATGTTATTGCCAAAGATCGAATATTAACTGCCATAGCCTATATATACAAATCGTCCCAAAATGTAAACTAAACAGTACAGGCGGCCGGCGTGGCCGTGCAATTCTAGGCGCTTTAGTCTGGAACCGCGTGACCGCTACGGTCGCAGGTTCGAATCCTGCCTGGAGCATGGATGTGTGTGATGTCCTTAGGTTAGTTAGGTTTAAGTAGTCTTAAGTTCTAGGGGACTGATGACCTCAGATGTTAAGTCCCATAGTGCTCAGAGCCATTTTTTTAAACAGTACACACAAATATATGGACACATTCCCGGCCACTGTAGATGTCATGAAAATAATAAAGGCGAAACGCGTAAAGCACTAAAATTGATTCATTCAGTTTTAATTAGAAGGTCCAAAAGTAAAAATTATCAACTTACTGTAAATATACCCAGCAGTATTCCTGAATCTAATTTTGAGGCTCATTTTTTATGTGTGGTTATCTCTCTCTCTCTCTCTCTCTCTCTCTCTCTCTGTCTGTCTGTCTGTCTGTCTGTCTGTCTGTCTGTGTGTGTGTGTGTGTGTGTGTGTGTGTGTGTGTGTGTGTGTGTGTGTAGGTGTGGCGTTGTTGTTGTACATCAAACTATTTACTATAAACCAAAGAGGAAATTATAAACCAAAGAGGAAATTTGGTATTTCTCATACATAAACTATCCCTAAAAGTCCCCGTAAATTCCAAGGAAAGAAAAGTCTTAAGTACAACTGGGAATCGAGCCAACAACCTTCCGACTGGTAGTCCCAAAATCACAGCACCACGAAGCCACGGAGAATTAAATTAGTGATTTGAAACACACTGGCATATTAAAATTGTGAGCCGAACTCGGCACCTTGAAATTTGCGAAAAATTATCTTCCAAGGGAACCAGTCCGGCATGGCGTAATGGAGTGTTCATATGAAGTATGGAAAGTAGAAGTGATGGTACTGACAAAATTGTTAGCAACGAGGACAGGTCGTGATTCCTGCCCGAACAGCCAGTCATTAAGAGCATCGCCCGCGAAAGGAAGGTTCACGGTTCGAGTCCCGACCCGGAAGGTAGTTTTAAACTGCCAGCTCATTTGAAAGTCGTGCATACTCTGCTGCAAAGCGAAGGATTCAGTCTGTAAATTAGTGATTCATTTGTCCCCGAAAATGGCTTCCTGTCTGCTGCCAGGACCTTAACCTAAGCGGTGAAGCAGGTCGGCTAAACAACATACAAAAACATAGTACGAACTTACAGCACGCTGGAATAATTTTATGCCAGCAACTTCTATTAACCAGTACGTCGAAAAACCAGCCACAGTTGCAAATTTCACTTTTTTATTCACTCGATGACAAGTTCGGGGTCGCGACCCATTTTTTAATCACTGTAAAAGATAGTCAAAATGGTATTTCCGAAATTGCAAAAACCGTGTCAAAAATGCGCAAACGAACAGTTAGAGCGCACACAGGCATAGTACACAGTTACAAGACGCTAGTTTATGAGGGTGTCAGAGCAGGAGCTCCACAGGACCTCACCACAAGCAGCTATAATAGGCAGAGCGGTGCCGCGTGCGCCTTAGGCGGTCATCGACACGGCGGCCGCGGAGTCCCGTGTCGTAATTTGGGTAAGGAGAGCGGAATGGGCTCCACAGGACCTCACCACAAGCAGCTATAATAGGCAGAGCGGTGCCGCGTGCGCCTTAGGCGGTCATCGACACGGCGGCCGCGGAGTCCCGTGTCGTAATTTGGGTAAGGAGAGCGGAATGGGGACGCGCCGGCGCTCCTGCGGGCGTGCTACCACGCCGCCGAGTCTTATTAGGCAAGCGCCACTACCTGCTACCAAAAGCAGATTAGCCTTGGCATTTCCTCAACGCACCCCCCACCCAGGGGAAGTAGACAGCTAGGCGACCGCACCGCTCCTAACACGGACATCGTCACATCAAATGCTCGTATTCTGGCCACCGACACACAACACTTCACTAACGCTGTGCAGTCTTCATCCACAAGGCTAAAAGTATCTATTACAGATTTAGTCAGTACACATAACGCGGTGTGACTGGTATAAGGGTATAATACACAGGGTGTCCCAGGAGGAACGGTCAGTATGCAGGGATAAGACACGAAAGATCATTCGCAGCAAAAAAATTCTAGTAAACATGGGCTCGAAAACGCATATCTTAAGAACTATAAGCACTACATCTTCGATAGTATGAAACATCTCTTCTACTCACCAAGTGGTCATAGCTCTTAAGGTATGTATTTTAGAGTCCACATTTACTAGAGTTTCTCCCTACGAACGATCGTTCTCGTCAAATCTCTGAATATTCACCATACCTCATCGGACATCACGTACGGCAGCCATTATCTCATCTGTGGACTAAAAGTGTTTTTCCGACCACGAATTTATGTAGGTGGAAATCATACGGGTGCAAAATCTGGTGAATAAGTGGACAGCCACCAGTTAATATTTAAGTTTTATCGTTTTTTTTCACGGACAAAGCTTTAAAAATTGTAGGAATGTACTGCGGCGAAGAATTCTTTTTGCTTTCTTTTGCAAAAATGGCTCTGACCACCATGGGACTTAACTTTTGAGGCCACCAGTCCCCTAGAACTTAGAACTACTTAAACCTAACTAACCTAAGGACATCACACACATCCATGCCCAAGGCAGGATTCGAACCTGCGACCGTAGCGGTCGCACGGTTCCCGGCTGTAGCGCCTAGAACCGCTCGTCCACCCCGGCGGCTTTCTTTTGCAATCGATCTCTTTTCTCGCCAACTTTTTTTTTCCTTTAAATTGGCCCGGAAGACTTGTGTACTATTCGCCTGTTATTGTTTTATGCTTTGCAAAGTAACGAATAATAGAATGCCTTTTTCACTCTAGACAAGAGATCATGATCTTACTGACGAATAATATCGACTTCACCTTTTTCTGGTGCACAGCCATCGGCTTCGATTCACTGTTTCGATTACAGTTTAATTTCACGCGCCGGCCGAAGTGGCCGTGCGGTTAAAGGCGCTGCAGTCTGGAACCGCAAGACCGCTACGGTCGCAGGTTCGAATCCTGCCTCGGGCATGGATGTTTGTGATGTCCTTAGGTTAGTTAGGTTTAACTAGTTCTAAGTTCTAGGGGACTAATGACCTCAGCAGTTGAGTCCCATAGTGCTCAGAGCCATTTGAACCATTTTTTTTAATTTCACGCGTGAAGTAACAAATATGGGCACAGAATCAGTTGATACTTTTTAAAACGGTACATTGGTTGGATTGGGTTGTTTGGGGGAAGAGACCAAACAGCGAGGTCATCGGTCTCATCGGATTAGGGAAGGACGGGATAGGAAGTCGGCCGTGCCCTTTCAAAGGAACCATCCCGGCATTTGCCAGAAGCGATTTAGGGAAATCACGGAAAACCTAAATCAGGATGGCCGGACGCGGGATTGAACCGTCGTCCTCCCGAATGCGAGTCCAGTGTGCTAACCACTGCGCCACCTCGCTCAAAACGGTACAAACATTGCTTCGAAGTAAGTTCTCGCATTTGCTTGTGGTCAGCATTCTACAAATGAGACACCCACCTTTTACAAAGTGTGATGATAATTGTTCATGTCTATGGCTCCAGCTTTAATCGCAGACCGTAAGGTATCATTGTGCGTAAATTTTCTGACTATTCAAATCTGTGAGTCCAGTTCTGGGACGTCCTTAATGTGGATCATCTTCAAGAGAAGCACGGTCTCGTTTGAACTCAGCCAACCATTTCTTGACTCGTGAAAATAAAAAAAAAGCAAATTCCTCAGAAACCTTCACCAACTTTGAATTAATTTCACTTGGCGATAAACAGGCCACACCAAAACTTTTTGATGACGCGGTATTTCTCTCTATACGCACACAAGAAACGCACGCAAGAATGTTTTAAAACGTCATATTAAAATATTTATATGATGAAAAAGTTGATGACTGACGTTCTTAACAACTAAAAAAGCTTCCGAACAGAAACAAAATATGGACTTCCTCTTTCAGATTTTCTGTGGTGAGGTCTTCGCTTGTTTTGGTTGCGGGTGCGATGGCAGCGGAGGAGGTGCCTAAACGGTAACAATTCGTACTTTTAATGAATCTTAGGATTGTTCGCTATTACAGAACTATGTACTGGACCGCGACACGTACCCTTACCGACTGAGCTACCGAGTCGTGCAGTGGTGTGGTGGTTAGTGTTTAACGTCCCGTCGACAACGAGGTCATTAGAGACGGAGCGCAAGCTCGGGTTAGGGAAGGATTGGGAAGGAAATCGGCCGTGCCCTTTCAAAGGAACCATCCCGGCATTTGCCTGAAACGATTTAGGGAAATCACGGAAAACCTAAATCAGGATGGCCGGAGACGGGATTGAACCGTCGTCCTCCCGAATGCGAGTCCAGTGTGCTAACCACTGCGCCACCTCGCTCGGTCGAGTCGTGCAGTAAGAAGCCCCAAGGAGGCAGTACTTCTCATTTCAAATTCACCAGAAGATGTGCATTACCTGCTGCGCTAGGACAACTGGGAGAAATTATATGTCAGAGAAATGGCATAGTGTAGGGATAGTTTCCAGAATGAATCTTTTATAATGGTGCGAGGTCCTATTACGAAACTTTCTGAAAGATTGAAACTAAGTGCCAAACCGGTGAGAGTATTGCCCACGAAAAGAAAGGGTGTTGATTTGTCTGTCGATACCGGCAGTTTTGATTTTTCCAGAAGTTTTATAATTTTTTCGTGATTGTGCTCAGAAACTGTAAACTGGCAGCATTACCTAGACAATCCTGGGAAACTGAGCACATTTATGTAGACATTAATGGGGATTTGGTGGAAACGTATAGGTATCAAACTGAAAATGGAAGCATCTATACCTAACGGGACACCGATTTTGCTATTTCTCGCACGAGCAGAGTACACATTCAGATGAAACAAATGCTGATCTAGTACAATACGCTTCTGAAAAATGGAAGTTCCCAATTTTACGAGCATGGTGAATATCATACGAGAACGTCAGCTGTCGAGTGATGCCTGCTCCATACTGCGAACGAGTCTAGTCACTTATTTGTAATTCTCCCCCAAACATTTCTATCGCTAAAACGAATCGTGTTTCAAAGTCAGGCTCATGGTCTTGTGATAAAGTACGTGCTTGGAAACCGAAAGATTGCGCCATCAAATCCCGGCTGGATCACGGATTTTATTCAGTTTGCCTTTAACCTCTGAATGATGTGAAAGATTCGCCAGGTAACGACACTTGGTTCTGATTCCACGTTGAACTGTAGGTAGGTCCCCTTTCCCCGTTAAGATTACTGGGATAGTTAAGGGTTACGTAAGTCGCTGACGGGGCTTCCGATTGGAAGATCTGCACCAGGCTACAAGAAATTATTATGGATATTCGGGAACGAATAATAATAATAATAGTATAATACATTCGAGGAAAAGTATAATAAGAAGTCGTGATGAAATGAACTTTTAATTTATCGATAAATACTTGTGCATTTTGTATTGAACTCATAGTGGACAACATCTACCGCGAATAATGTACGCTGTATTTGGATTCCTTCTGGAGCATCAACTAAAAGCAGCTTCGTCCACTATTCGTGGTTGCCTGCTTTCCTACCTACTGTATTGAAGACTTCTTCATATTGATACGAGAAGTGATCGCGTTGTTAATGAACGGTTCGTAACAGTTCAGGACGCTCGTTTGTTACTGTAAGCAGCAACGATACTAAATACGAGCCGTTATCAGAACTTTCAACGGCGATCGAAGAATCACAATACGAGTGACTGGCGGAAAATAAAAATAAAAAAAGTGAAGATACTCGAACGCAGAACCGGATGCACAGTCGCACCTTAGCCGGTTGCGTCAACACCATCTGAGGCTGCCGAACTGTATTCACCAGGGTCGTATAATTCTGAACCACGGATTATCGGCCGCATCGTACTAGAGTCGCATCTGCTGCATCTTAGTGTATCTACAGTCGTGCGAAAGATGAGCAAAATAGATGACCCCTTGTGTGTTTATTCAGCACGGATTCACCAGCTACTAAAACGTACTTCCCCTCGTCTTGCTATGACTTCTGTTATAACACCTAGATTTCTTGCAGCACTGAAAATACTGCTCGTCTCTCCCAAAGCTAACGAAACGAGAGCCGGACGCTATTCGTTAGGGGTAGTTAAATACAGAAACGGGTTTCAGGTAGAGGGCTACTGCATATTATACGTACAGTTACAATGGGAAGCATTGCAGCAAAACCTTTTCTTGCTCAAAGAAAGCAGACATCTTACCCGACTCGTGGTGAAGTTGTCCCTGACTGCTTAGGCTGAAGATGACCCCGTTCGGGAGGCCTGAAGGCGAGGCGTACACCATGCCCTGGGACGTCTGGTACATTACACCGGGATACGGGGGCGACACCATGCTCGCTGGAACATTTTCACGACCGCCATAATCCCACAAAAAAAGATAACTGACAAAACAATAAACCAAAATAAAATTCAGTCAAAATCCAGCCTCACTGCAGCAATTCGGCCCGCGCATAAAAAAAGAATTAGAACCTACGCGAAAACACTCAGCACAAAAAACACACGCCGCGCAGCGATCTTACCGTAAACAAAACAGGGAGTTAATATCTGCCTTGTTTTAATTATTGCCGAGGACACAGATAACACCGGAAACATACAACATCCGAAAAAATGCCATTGTGCCCAACAGAAATATAATTTAAAGAAACTTTAGTCTATTAAAAAACTGGCCAGCAACGGTTCATAACAATAGGAGCTAAAGCTACAACAAAAATCAAAGAGTCGGTAGTGGCGATCACGTGGAGTCGTAATCCTCGCAAGGAGAACCATTGTAGAACAGCACGGTATGAAATATACAACGAAATACTCGTCTGAAAACTTAACAACCAAGTCTTGTGATGCGGCAAAGTAAGGCAGGAACTTTTGAGACAGCTGTCGAGTCAAAGGTACATTCTTACTTAGTGAATGAGACATTGTGGTCATACATAAGGTCAATTATGACCCTCTAGGGAGTCAATTAAAAGGCAAAGCCCACTGAAATTCCTGGAGATCAGAATGATCCAGTGCGTTGTTACACATAGCGTCTCGGCGCTATACCACAACAATTACAATACTAAATACAGTTCCCAAGTGGAGTGTGATAAAAAGTACGCCCTACAAAACTCCCTAGCACATTAACAGCGGGACTCGAACCCGGAATCTTGCTTTCCGTATACAACGCCCTTATCGACTGAGATATACAGGCACGACTAACGAGTCAACCTCACAGTCATGGGTAACCCACCTCTTCGCGATATCCTTCCCTCTACGAGGATAAATAACAAGTATGAGAAAGGAATTTGTAGAAATGAAGCTGAGACGACGAGTTGTGAGTCGTGCTCGAATAGCTTTCGGATTCGGGTCTCGTCCGGCGCAAAGTTTTATCTGCCAGGGAGTTTCAAACCACCGCACACTACGCTGCTGAGTGAAAGATTCATTCTGGACAATGTTATATAACCTTCATCACCTCTGAATAAATAACTATCCACTCCTACATAATTTGTTTCCGATAGTTCAACAGAACACACAGATTTATCTACCCCCTCACTGTTTCTTGAGTGGTCAGCTTGGGATGGGGAGGTGCGCACGTACGTCAGCCGTGGTTGTAACTGTGCTAACTCTCTCTTACCTCCCTTGACCACATTGGTTGGCTACCGCGTTACTTCGTTGTTATGAAGCATGGTTATTTGGAAGTCTGTGTTCGGTGTGTCACAGTCACTAGCGTCGCCATCAACTGTGCTAGTACTTATAACTGGTCACGATGGGAAGAACTGAAAGGTGTAAATGATCGCTGTTTATAACGTACCACAACGCTGCAAAGGACGCTGAGACAAAGAATTTGATACGGGACACTTGCCGATTATCGAGCCGGCAAACAACTTCACACTGGCCTACAAAAGCTACCTAACCTAAGCTTCAGCGCATGCGCGTCGAGTGAGATGTTTAATATTGTATCGTCCTTTAACGCCGCCAGCTTTGTCGACCTTACCCGTTTGAAGCTCATTTCTTTTTCTCGCCACAATCGTTTTTGAATATTAAACACAACTTGTTCTCCCACTTACTAATTATAAAATTGATGTTTGTGTACATTTTATATCAACATTTTCTGAAATTTGACAGCGTAAAATTAATAAATCATTTTGTCTCTCCAGCCTAACTACAAGTTGCTTGTACGGGTTCAGTTTAGATCGAAATGTAAACGTAATGATTTTGTGCATAACGATTAAAAAAGCTGTCAAAAAAACCATGGTTGCACACAGTGGTATTAATCAATTCATTACACCAGCAGTTTCAGTCATAAATACATCTGACATCGTAGTCAGATGATTAACAGCTCATAACCATACATCTGATTACGATGTTACCATACACCTGAAAAAGATCAGTTTATGACAAACTGGTGGTTTCATAAATTGATCAGTACAGCTGTGTGCAATCATAATTTTTCAACAATTTTTACAAGCTGTAGATTATCGCCACCTCAAAATACTGTGTTCGAAAAAAATCATTTTTTTTTCATTACCCTCACGGGAAATTTGAAGTTACTAATGTCAATGAAATATAAAATTTCAGTAATTTGATCGAATAAGCTTGTGGAGTAAGAGGGCAAGAGGATATTGCAAATCTCGCTTGGCGCGTATGCGCTGTAGCTTAGGTGGGTTTTGTACGCCAATTTGAGGTTGTCAGTCAGCTTGATGGACCACAAGTGTCCTATATCAAATTCTTTGTCTCGATTTCCCCTACATCACTGTGGTATATTGTAAACAGTTATCGTTCACACTCTCTATGCTCTTTGTCTGTGCCGGTTGACTACGGAAAACCCAAATCAGCTATAACGAGACCAAACATTTTCCCATAGCATCAAACTCGGCTACGTATGAATAGTCTGGGAAAATTCTCCTACAGAAATGAAGGTGAACTACCCATCGAAGTCGTCAAGGGTATTACAGAGGGAGCACGAGCTCACTGGTACATAGACGGATTCGGCCACGAACTTTCTTTGGTAACCATTCTGACATTCGACTTTGAAAAACAACGAAACCATGTAACAGTTTGGTCAGACTAAGATTTTAGCCTCCATCCTCAGAAGCACGAGTTAAATACCTTTCAATCAACGCGAAACAACAAGGGCGAAGAATGTGGCTACGTCACCCTCATTAAGTGCTCTTGCAATCCGCAAATGCCTCGTGAAACTAATTTAACACACTGCACACGGTATAAAGGTTATCACGAATGACGAGAATTTGAGGATCAATCTCTGAGGCAACTGACAGCGGCTGATACAATTATGCTGAAAGTTAACGTCGTATTCGATTGTCGGCTGGAAGAGCCCTAAACGTACGTTCGCCGCCTGATCGAAAAGATAATCCGTCTTTCGTTGATGTTGGCACCTTTTCTACGTGAAATGTGGGTGCTGTGTCGTGAGAGTAATAAACATTTTGTCTAGTGTATGTACACTGAAAACTACACTCCAAATTTCTCAATACTTCAGGTTGAACGAGACTGTACACCGAGGAGACGAAAGTCACGAGTTCGCGATATGAACATACCGGTTCTATCGCATGCACTAGGTATAAAAGGACAGTGCATTGACGAAGCCGTCATTTGTACTCAGGTGATTCCTGTGGAAATGTTTCCGAGGTGATTATGGCAGCACGATGGGAATTAGCAGACTTTGAATGCAGAGTGGTAGTTGGCGCTAGATGCACGATTCATTCCATTTCTGAAATCGTTAGAGAATTCAGTATTCCGAGACCCACAGTGTCAAGAGTGTGCCGAGAATGCCACATTTCAGGAATTACCTTTCGCCACCGACGAGGCAGTGACAAACGGCCTTTACTGAACGACCTAGAGTAGCGGCGTTTGCGTAATTTGCCGGTGCTAAGACACAAGCAACACAGTGTGAAACAGCTACAAAAATCAGTTTCGGACGTACGACGAATGTACCCTGTAGGACATTGCACCGAAGTTTGGCATTAATGGGCTATGGCGGAATATCACCGACACGAATGATTTTGCTAACACCACGACATCGCCTGAGGCGCCTCTCCTGGGCTCGTGACCATATCTTAGACGACTGGAAAACCTTGGACTGGTCAGATGAGTCCCGATTTCAGCTGATGGTAGCGTTCGAGTGTGGAGCAGACCCCACAAAGATATAGATCCAATTTGTCAGAAAGGCACTGTGCAAGCTGGTGGTGGGTTCATAATGGTGTGGGCTGTGTTTACTTGGAATGGACTGGGTCCTCTGGTCCACCTGAATCGATCACTGACTGGAAATGGCTATGTTCGGCTACCTGGAGGCCATCTGCACCCATTCGTGTACTTCATGTTCGCAAACAACGATGTAATTTTTATGGATGACAATGCGCCCAGTCATTAGGCTACAATTGTTCGCAATTGGTATGAAGAACATTCTGGACAGTTTGAGGGAATGCCACGGCCACCCAGATCGCCCACCACATATGCCATCAAATAGTTATGGAACATAACCGAGAGGTCAGTTCGTGCACCAAATCCTGCTCCAGCAACGCTTTCGCAATTACGGACGGCTATAGAGACAGCATGGCTCAATGTTTCTGCAGGGAACTTGCAAAGACATTGAGTCCATGTCACGTCGAGTTGCTGCACTACGCCGGGCAACACGATATTAGGAGATATGCGGAAAGAGCAGCCGAAAAGTAGGAGCTCATAAAAAAAATTCTGGTTGTAGACCGACCACCTGGCAATCGGATTTTTGTAATTTTTTGTATTTATGGTTTGTGAAGTTCAGAACTTAAATATCAGTCATCCAAAGCAGTTCGATGCAACTCTCGAAAACTAGAAAAAGTCGGCTTTGAAGATTTACGAGGAACTTTAATTTACTGAAGTTAAGGCTACTATCACGACAGGCCGCGTAGGTCCGTCGGTAATGTCGCACAATTGTCTTTTTTGTTTTACTTTTTGTTCAATTCGAATATCTACATCATTTACATATAAAATTAATCCAATATATTCCAATTAACGCAAATTTAATAATTTTTAAGAATATGCACACAGTTTCTAATTCCACACTGCACACACAGCAAATATAAATTCTTAAATTTAGATATTTTCTAAAAGACTGTTAATAAAGATTGTTTAAATTAAAAAACGTTACACACTTATTAACAATATTTTATACAATATCGATCTTTAAGAATCAATATTTGCAATGAAAAGTGTCATTTGCATGTGATACGTAATTAGAGATAAGAAGACAAATTTTTTCATAAAAAATGATGTAGGCATTCTAAATGAACGAAAAAATAAAACGAATAGAGACCATAATGAGATTCGAACCAGCGAGCCGTTCATTCGCCAATTACCATTCTCCAACGCTATCCAGTAAGCCACGCGGACCGTCGTAAAAATCGCCTTAATTTATTGAATTTAAGTTCCTCGGAAAACTTTAACGTTGATTTTCTGGAGCCTCGCAACAAACTGTTTTTGCTGACATACACTTGCGATCAAAAGTATCCGGACACCCCCAAAACCGGCCGGTGTGGCCGATCGGTTCTAGGCGCTTCAGTCTGGAACCGCACGACCGCTACGGTCGCAAGTTCGAATCCTGCCTCGGGCACGGATGTGTGTGATGTCCTTAGATTAGTTAGGTTTAAGTACTTCTAAGTAGCAGCAGCGCGGTTCCCGACTTAAGCGCCTAGAACCGCTCGGCCACAGAGACCGGCTATCCACACTCCTAAACATCCCTAGGTCCGTCCACTGTTTACAATGTGACAGTGAAGTGGAAATTTGAAGGGACACGTAAAGCACAAAAGCGAACAGGCCGACCTCCTCTGTTAACTGACAGAGACCGCCGACAATTGAAGAGGGTCGTAATGTGTAATAGGCAGACATCTAGCGTAAGGAGTCTAAACATTGGACGATTGAACAGTGGTAAGACGTTGTGTGGAGTGACGAATCACGGTGCACAATGTGGCGATCCGATGGCAGCGTGTGGGTATGGTGAATGCTTCGTGAACGTCATCTGCCAGCGTGTGTAGTGCCATCAGTAAAATTCTGAGGCTGTGGTGTTACGATGTGGTCGTGTTTTTCATGGAGGGGGCTTGCACCCCTTGTTGTTTTGCGTGGCACTATGACAGCACAGGCCTACATTGATGTTTTAAGCACCTTCTTGCTTCCCACTGTTGAAGAGCAACTAGGGGATGGCAATTTCATCTTTCAACACGATCGAGCACCTGTTCATAATGCACGGCCTGTGGCGGAGTGGTTGTACGACAATAACATTCCTGTAAAGGATTGGCCTGCACAGACTCCTGACCTGAATCCTATAGAACACCTTTGGGATGTTAGGGAACGACGACTTCGTGCCAGGCCTCACCATACCGCTCCTTAGTGCAGCACTCCGTGAAGAATGGCCGCGCGGCATTAGTCAAAAATGGTTCAAATGGCTCTGAGCACTATGGGACTCAACATCTTAGGTCATAAGTCCCCTAGAACTTAGAACTACTTAAACCTAACTAACCTAAGGACATCACACACACCCATGCCCGAGGCAGGATTCGAACCTGCGACCGTAGCAGTCCCGCGGTTCCGGACTGCAGGGCCAGAACCGCTAGACCACCGCGGCCGGCGCGGCATTAGTCGAGCGGTCTAGGGCGCTGCCGTCATGGACTGTGCGGCTGGTCCCGGCGGAGGTTCGAATCCTCCCTCGGGCGTGTGTGTGTGTGTGTGTGTGTGTGTGTGTGTGTGTGTGTGTGTGTGTGTGTCCTTAGGATAATTTAGGTTAAATAGTGTGTAAGCTTAGGGACTGATGACCTTAGCAGTTAAGTCCCATAAGATTTCACACACATTTGAACATTTTTTGAAGAATGGGCTACCATTCACCAAGAAACCTTGCAGCTGTTGTTGATAATTCATCCGGGTTATATGACCGTGGTCCATGGAATACTTCTATTCCTAACGTTTCGTCCAATACTACGTTGGACATCCTCAGAGGTATGGCTGGTCCTGTTGAGTCCTGCCGACTGACTCAACCAACCATACCCCTGAAGCCATATAACCCGGAAGAATTATCAACAGTACCATCCGGTCGTGAAAGCCTTCATTGTATGAAAACCTTGCAGCACCTGATTGACCGTATGCCTGCAAGAGTGGAAGCTGTCATCGAGGCTAAGGGTGGGCCAAAACCATATTGAATTCCAGCATTACCGATGGAGGGAGCCACGAACTTTCAAGTCATTTTTAGCCAGGTGTCCGGATACTTTTGATCACATAATGTATCTGAGCTCTGAACTTCAGGTACCATAAGTATAAAAATGTGCAATATTCCGATTGCTGGGTGATCTCCATGTCAGTCCGACAGCAGCGCCCCTAAGAATTCTTTAAGAGAAAGTTCTTAACGCCAGTTGTTGCAATCTGTACATATCTCTTGTCCTAGCACGTTAGAGAGCCTAGAGAAATATTCAGAAACGAACAAATCAACGCAATTTTCTCCTGTCCGTAGTAAAATCGACCACCTGTACTCAAAACTCTGTTTCCAGTCACAGCCGAAGTTTGGAAGTGCACTACAATTAGTTTTCCTGCCCTTTCTATTCCTATCTGAAAGTTTGAACGATATGTGGAGGGAGCAAAATATTTTATCAAACACTAATAATCCTCGAAATGATTCCAATTGCAGTAGGCTGTCGTCTTTGCAAGTACTGGGGGTTAGAGTCACAGCGCAAAATGCTCATGCATCAAGTAAACATACATGGTAAGTACTAACAACGCAAACTTAGTTACAGAACGACGTTTTATTTCTTCTTCTGCCACTGAATGTTAACACGCTTACTTTCCCGCGTTTAAGATAATGTGACATTCATTACAGCACATCCTTTCTACCTACCACGATACGCAGCCCGAAATTTGTTAAAAATTTCTATCTATGATTTTTCTGGGTAAGGAACATCACTGCCCCATTATAATCGTTATCAGATGGTTCGTTCACATAAACAGTGAATAAAGAATTTTCGTTTGTTCCTTTGCGATACCACAAGAAATTGATGTGATGGTACATAAGAGGAACTTTTGCGGTAAATCGAATGTAAAATTAAAATATTGACAGGGCAACAGCTCGAAGGCTCCGCGAATAAAAGTTAATGCACTATACATTCAGTATTTTCTTTGTGCGATGGACTGGAAAGTAACCAGTAACAATATCTCTACGACCGAAGTAACAATAAATGTATCTACATCTACGTACATACCCCGCTGGCCACCGTATGGTACATGGCGGAGGGTACCTTGTAGAACTATCAGTCGTTTCCTTTATTTTTTCACTCGAAATGGAGCAAGGGAAAAACGATTATCTGTGGCGTGAGGCATTTAAAACTGTTTTTGAAATATCTTGAAAAACTACAAATCGGATTTTAAAAAGGGACATCCAATGACCCCCAAGCTCTACCTCCTGCCTCACCCCCAGGGGGGCGAGTGGGAGTCAATTTTGAAATCTTACATAGGAACCCCCATTGTTTTTTACTCCAGATTCGGATTCACATAGAAGAAATAGGTAACTTCTCAATTTAACATTTTTTCATTCGGTGATAGATGGCGCTGTAATCGACAAAAAGCAAAATGGGTTTAAGACAGTTGGCAATATTAATCTTTCAAGAAATACACATTAGATTAGGATCAAAGGGCGTCAGAAAGGTAGTTATCCTAACATTTTTAACGAAAAAAAAGCACTTGATTCTCCACAACATAATACATTACTTTGTCCACGCTATTGGAGTAATTTCTTTCACAGCTGTCGCTGTAATGTAAAGCAGTTAAAACATTTGATTGGTTTGTTTATCAATGAATTAAATAGTACTTTTAGTGTTACCCAGGAAAAACGACGTGGACGCAGTATATTTCGTTCCCTACGGGGTGCTTCAATGTGTTCTACAGAATCAAGATTTTCTGCTATAAAAACAGATTTCACATTAAAGCTTTTAGAATAACTGCCTTTTAATCACCTGGGATCTTAATCTTATGTGTATTTCTTGAGTTATCATTTTACAATCGTTTTAACCCATTTAGATTCTTGTTGATTACAGCGCCAACTATCACGCAACGAAAAAAAAAGTTAAACACGACAGTTATGTATTTTTCCGCGGAGAATCCGAATTCGCAATAAAGAAAATGGGGACGGGGGTGATGCCGGGAGGTGAGGTTTGGTGTCATTTGATGTAACCCTTCAAGACTAAAAACTTTTATTACATCCTTTTTTAATTCGATTTGTAGTTTTCCAGGTACTTTCAAGAACAAATTTAAATGACTCACTCTGTATATGGCTCCGTACGAGCCCTAATTTATCTTGTCTTCGTAGTCCTTCCGCGACATGTACGTTGTCGGTGGCAGAATCGTTCTGCAGTCAGCTCCAAATGCCTGTTGCAATTTTCTGAACAGTGGATCGCATACGATACCTGCCTATTTACTGCATTAGTTAAGAGAATATTAGATGCAAAACAAAAGCATATGTTGATACAATTTATAGATGAAACCCAACGTAAAAAAAATTCACAATCACATACATCTTGACGCAGATTGATGAAGATCGTCGTAAAGTTACACGACGAGTCAAGTCGAAACTATTACAAACTACAGCACACAGTAAACAAAATAACAAATTATACTTCCAACCATGAAACTCTACCACTGTCCTTTCCAGCATAGCGCTTACCGAGGTTCCGAAAGTACCTATGCTTCTATCGGTCAATACATTCAGAAGCCGGCAATAATCATAGCAGTCATCTACCCGAAGTAACAATATTTATCCTACGATCTACTTGAATCAAATTCATATGTAAACACATTTACTACAACTCCTCATCACACTTTAAAGATTCAGAGACGTATGGAAAAACAAATTTTGCTTTTAAACAAAAAGTCGATTTCCTGTAATCGAGTTCAGATAGCTTCATTCTACAAGTGACGCGATGTGCATCACTAAGTACTTCATGGTTGAAATTTCGAAGAGAGTCAAATTCAAAAATGGCTCTGAGCTCTATGGGACATCTGAGGTCATCAGTCCCCTAGACTTAGAACTAATTAAACCTAACTAAACTAAGGACATCACACACATCCATGCCCGAGGCAGGGTTCGAACCTGCGACCGTAGCAGCAGCGCGGTTCCGGACTGAAGCGCCTAGAACCGCACGGCCACAACGGCCGGCTCGAAAAGAGTCAAGCAACGTATTATTACTTTCCACTTGCATCTTGCGAGTGACCCCGACTGTATGGTTCAAATGGCTCTGAGCACTATGGGACTTAACATCTATGGTCATCAGTCCCCTAGAACTTAGAACTATTTAAACCTAACTAACCTAAGGACAGCACACAACACCCAGCCATCACGAGGCAGAGAAAATCCCTGACCCCGCCGGGAATCGAACCCGGGAACCCGGGCATGGGTAGCGAGAACGCTACCGCACGACCACGAGATGCGGGCCGACCCCGACTGTAACATCAGAGAAACCGTAGTTGATTATGTAGGTTTGCAGAAAGTCGTTCATCCCACACCATCCGCGAGTGGAACAGGGATGGCATAAAAGTTATTGGTATATAGAAAGCATCCTAAGATGGCTTACGGATAACATATGTAAAGACGTGTTGTTATTTTTGTATAAATGATGCTCGAAGCTGTGTATACCAGTGACAACGGCCTGCTTATCAACCAAGAAAGAAGAAAGGGAGAGCGATAATGTCCCAGTAATTTCAGACTAGGCGGAGCATAACTGGCTGCTGCAGAAAGCTCAGCACGTGTTAAGTGATTTGAAAGACAAATCATCTAGCACGAAGAAGATACAGCCTAACCTTACCAACACAAATACCATAAAACATCTGCACCTTCATCGTCGCCAAGCAGTAACCTTAGTGATTTCATCATCCCTCATTCAGGTTCGGTTCACCTCACACGCATCTGCTAAGAATGTTGTCAGTAAGATATTTATCTCCGGGAAGATTATTATTTTGCACTCAAGAAATAGAACTCGTCTCCCAAGACACGTTGACTTATGTGAATGAAGAGTAGTAGAGTACCTATCATTGCGATGATTTTGACGTGCGCAGTTTAACAACCCACAACGATTAAAAAAACAATATAGCTCGACGGGAAGGAGCAAATGGAAGGCAACAGAAAGCAGGAAACGCACAATAGAAACGTAGCACATCATGCAAAAGCTGAGGGATAGTGAAGCGAATTATTGGATTTGTCGATTGCTGTGACAGTGACAGTAACAAGAAGAAAGTGTATCCACCTGGTACTTGTCTTTCGACACCCCGCCTCTAATTCGTCAAATCAGAAGACAGCACTGTCTAGCTGTTTTGTGGTTCTTAGATGCTCTTTGAATTTCTAATGAAACTGCGCCGGGATTAACTACGTTCATCAACGGAAATGTAAAGGTAGGGGAGATTTAAGAAATTAAGAGCAAACTGACAAATGAAATACACTAACACAAGAAAAATGACGCACCACAGATAAATTATCCCAATGGAACGGAAATCGGTAGACGTTATGTACATGTACAGACAAACAAATGATTCCAATTTCAGAAAAACTGAATGATTTATTGAAGAGAAAGAGTTTCACATATTGAGTTGATACAGTAGCTGGATGTCCTGCTGAGTGATATCGTGCCAAATTCTGTCTAATTGGCAAGTTAGATCGTCAACATCCCGAGATGGTTGAAGGGCCGTGCCTATCTCAGAATGTTCTCAATTGGACGGAGATCCGACGACCTTGCTGGCCAAGCACGAAAACAAGCAGTGGAAACTCTCGCCATGTGCGGCCGGGCATTATTTTACTGAAATGTAAGCCCCGGATGGCTTGCCATTAAGGGCAGCACAACGGGGCGTAGAATATCGTAGACTACTGCTATTCTGTAAAGGTGCCACGGATGACATCCAAAGGGATCCTACTATGGCACCCCAGACCATCACTCCTGGTTATCGTGTCGTCTGGAGGGTGAGAGGTTGGCCGGGCCGGCTCCAGACACGTCTTCGGCCTGGATCTCAGAACTGTCTTCGAAATGAGCCCCGAGGACCTGCGAAGTCGAGTCTTCGGCTCAATATCCCTCACTACATCCAACAACTCTATCAATCCATGCGAAGCCGAATACCTGCTTACATTAGGGCCATATGTGGACCAACGTGTTACCAACTCGTTCAATTAGTCAAGCTCACTCTGTCTTGAAGTAAACATCCAATTTTTCTAAAATTGTAGTCTTTCGTTTGTCTGTAAATGCACATCATATGTACCGAGTTCCGTCCCAATCGTATAACTCCTTCGTGGCGCGTCGTTTTGGTTGTCTTAGAGTTTACAGGAGTCTCAAACGCAGCGGAACTGATACAGTGGTCTAAGCGGGGTGAAAAGCATAAATATATGCGATTGGCTTTCATTCTTGCGTTGCCTTAATTGCAGGTAATTTTATGTCGTCGTCTTCCAGAGCATACTCTGGACATTTCACTGTTTTTAACGTTTCTGGCGATTAATCCCCAATCGGGTAATGAAACAGTGATGGGTCCTTCCACCTACTTATGAGCAATACGTTACAGTTTTTAGACTGAGAAGTAGCTCTGCTGCCTGCACCAAATGTCTATCTTCTGAAGGTTTCCCTGCATTTCGCGACAATTTCATGGCACTGAGATTTCCCCGTATACAACTGGATCATCTGCAAATCACCTCGTGTAACTTCCATCTCAAATAACGAGGGTTTTCAAAAATATACAAAACAGAAGGAAACAAATGTAGATATACCTTTAAGTGTGAAATTGTAAAAAAAAAAAAAAAAAAAAAAAAAAGGGATTATCAGTCTGTTCTGTTACATTATGAACGGAAAATTGACTGCTTTTAAAATCTGCGGACACGGCGAAACCTCTTGAGCATAACTGGAAAGCACATCACTGAACTTCAAATGCAAGCACAGCAAAATTGGAAACACTATACTATGGCAAAATTATTAGCTACTTCCGACTACACACACTGGTATGGGAAACTTACGGACGTAAGTACTCGCATATGTGTCACTGCCGAGGAACACAGCTCGTTGAAACTTGGACCATAAATAGAAACAACTGCTTCAGTATAGTACAGAAGGTAACCGAAAGGTATACGTCATTAGACGGACGGAAACGACACTTTTATTCAAAGACAATCATTACACTGAAGTCACCGCTATTCATAATGGTCCCCTGGACATTACAAAGAGCTGGGCACGGTTCTTAATATGGTGTGTGATCACCACAAACTGCAATGCACGATCTGCAACATGCCCCATCTGGTCACACGCTGGCAAGGGGTTATTGTCGCAGGGCGTTCAATTCCTACACCAATGAGGTTGACAATTGCTGAATAGTCGTCGGTGAATGTGGACGTGCTGCAATACCTAACCACAACGCATCCCACGTGCTCGATGGGATTTAAGTCGAGAGAACGGGTATGCAGTCCATTCGACGAATATCCTCTCCTTCCGAGAGCTCCTCCATCAGCACAGTTCGATGTGGTCGCCCACTGTTGACCAGTGACTGTATAGTGTCCGAAGATTTGGAGATCAGTTCACCCGTGCTATATTATTCCTCACCACGCTATAGCACCTGTTCGTTGGTCTAGTCCCTACGTTCTTGGCATCATCGCAAACGGTGCCGCCGAAGAGTGGGTGTCAACAGAACAACGTACTCGTCGCCGGGCAAAGATACCACCGCCATGCCACTGTGGAGCGTAAGTTAACGTGCCTTGCGGTGCTGTCAAATAAGGTTGCAACTGCGCCCGCTGATTGACGTGGGTCCTTTCTTGCCGGCTGCGCAATGTTGGGCTTCATCTGCTGCTTTAGTTGACTGTGGTCGATCACCACCTCTCCTTGGGCAGCAATGTCTGTGGTTCGGAACGCTGCCTGTGCAGGTGACAATGCTGTGAGCAATACCAAACTCCTAAGCTACACGCGTCACACTTCGTCCTTTTTCCTCTTTCCCAAAGATTCTTCCCCATATTAAGTCACGCAAATGTTATCTCCGGGCCATTTTGTAATGACGAACACCACCAAATTGCACCGAAATTGCTCGCCGATTGCCAAATACGTTTTTTTTCCGTTACTTCAACTTTCTCGTGTTGTGGTGCCACCCTTTGATGCTATAGTCAACGTTGACCTTACGCCATGTGACGTCCCAGCTTTCTGTCCACGATTGGGTGACCTCTGGCAACATTCTCCCGCACTTTCATTTATTTCCATCGAGTTAATATGTTACGTTACTTTAACTATCTCAGCCTTAAGTTTTGTAGTGCAGTGTATTAGCACCTTCGACACAAATTCCTGGTCTGTGCTTCTCGGAAACCAAGAATGAAAATAATTTCGATAAACATCTTCACCTATTAACATTTATTAGAGAACGAAAGCTATATTCAACAACGAATGAAACAATGATAGTAAACCTAAGTGAGTCACTCTGAATGCGGTGCCCCAAATCCGTATACTGTGTGACCAAAAGCTTCCGGGGCTACACATTAGAAGGCGGAAAAAATTTTTTCAGGCGGTACGAAGTCTTCAATGAGGAATGCGTGTGAGGCATGTGTTTGAAAATGCCGCCGGCAGCGGAGGCCGAGCGGTTCTAGGCGCTTCAGTCCGGAACCGCACGAATGCTCCGGTCGCAGGTTCGAATCCTGCCTAGGGCATGGATGTGTGTGATGTCCTTAGGTTAGTTAGGTTTAAGTAGTTCTAAGTTCTAGGGCACTGATGACCTCAGATGTTAAGTCCCATAGTGCTCAGAGCCATTTGAAAATGCCTTACCTTTCATAATAAACAACTACCTAAACTAGCATCGCTACTGCCAAAACAATAACCCTCAAAACACTATAAGCGACAGGAGTGTGACATGATCCACACAGTCAAATGCCATGGAGAGATAACAGAAAATATCAACTGGCGTAAATTTGTTATTTAGGGCTTGTACTATTTGATGGGTAACTGTGTAGATTGCATTCTCAGTCGAGTAACCCTTCCGGAATCCGAACTGTGACATGCTGCGTAAATTATTTTCACTTAAATGTGAGACTACTCTTGAATACACAACTTTTTCGAATATTTTAGAAAATGAAGGCAGCAATGAGATCGGTCTATAATTGTTTAAGTTACTCTTGTCCCCTTTCTTATGAAGAGGTTTGACAATTGCGTATTTCAATCTGTCTGGAAAAATTCCCTGTGCCAGCGAAGCATTACATATATCGCTAAGGATTCCACTTATTAAATTATATCAACATTTCAAAATTCTGTTAGAGACTCCATCAACATCACATGAGCTCTTGTTTTTCAGTATATTTATAATTCCCTTAATTTCATTGGGGGGATGTTGGTGCTATTTCTGAAGGCCTAAAGTCCGGATGAATGACATTTTTAACATTTTTTTTTTTTTTTTGGCTTCTTCAACTGAACCCTTTAACCCGATTTTTGTGCTACATTCAGAAAGTGATTGTTAAAAATCTTGCAACTTGTGAATTATAAACTCATAACATCATCATTTAGCTTTACTGCTATGGTATGCTGTGCACTGTCAGGCTGCCCCGTCTTCCGTTTGACAATATTCCGTATAGTTTTAATCTTACTATCCGCATTATTAATTTCTGTCAGAACACATAAGCTTCTCGACTTCTTAATGATTTTCCGAAAATATTACAGTATCTTTTGTAGTAAGCAAGTAACGTCAGATCCTGACTTATTCTGCTCTGTCCATATATTTCCCTCTTCTTACATGATATCTTAATTCCCTTAGTAATCCATGGCTTATTGACTTTGTAATGGCGTTTTTGGATAACATTTCAGGAAAGCAACTCTCAAATATTGAGACAAATTTACGGTGGAATAAATTGAATTTGGCATCAGCATCATTTTCTATATATATTTCATCCTATTTTACCTCTTCTAGGCTGCACTTAAAAGCTCTGTATCCTGTTCGCATTATTAAGTCTCCCTGCCTTGTATGAACCTGCCTGAATCCTTTAAGGTGCTATATGTGTTATTACCATTAACTGTGCATCATGATCAGATAGCCCATTAACAACTGGGTACACATTAATTGTTTCTGCCTGAGTACTGTCTATGAAAATGTTATCGATAAGTGACTTATCCTGCTGCACACGATATGGAAAATTTACAACAGATACGAGATTGAAACAACCAAACAAAGATTCTAATTCATTTTTCCTACCCGTATCTTTTAAGAAATCTACATTAAAATCCACTAACTGCTTCTTTTTGTCTGGCAGATAGCTCAATAATGCCTCAACATTTTTCATGAATAGCTGAAAGTTACCTTGAGGTGATCTGTAGATTGTGACAATTACTATAGCAGTATATTGCAGTAGCAACTCACAAGCAGATGCTTCAAGGACCTGATCTACACAAAAACTATTTCCGACCTTACCCACTGAACGATATTCACGAGAATGCCCCACGAAAATAAGCTGATCATAAAGCTCTGGGAATGTCATGCAACTTACAATCAACAAAACGATCGTTTTCTTAAATGCAGTTACCGGGAGATCATCATTTAGATTTTCGTACTAAAGTTAACAGCAACGATTCTGACTAACCACCTGAGCTTTTCTGATGTCACGAAGTTTAGTCTGTCGCCCGTACATTTTAATATCAACTCTTACAAAAGTGGAAATTTTTACTTCACACTTGTTGAAACATATCATACGAAACATGAATAAACATTTGTTTATTTGCCGATTTTAATGTTACGTTCTGGGCACAGTAACATCAGCTTATGGACAACGCTTTGCCATTTTTATGCGCATATTGATTTTCTAGATAAATTATTATATTTCCAAGATGTTTAAAGCTTTTTACTTGTTGTGCTTTCCTGTTGTAATAATGTTTAAGGTTTGATTTTCATTTTACAGTACAGATTTTTATGTTACTGTTCCCAGAACGTAACATTAAAATCTGTACTGAAAAATGAAAATCGAACATTTAAGACTAAACAGTATTATAACAACATAGCACAACAAGTAAAAAGCTTTAAACATCTTGGAAATAAAATAATTTACCTAGAAGATGAATACGCGCATAAAAACAACTTGTAAAATTTCAATGTGTGTGGCACTGTAAACGGAATTTAAAAAACAAAAGACGCAGAATGAAAATAAATTTAAATTTATAAAACTGTGGTAGTAGATCTCTACGGCAGTGGGACCTGACCCCTTACCAGACAACAGAAAAATAAGATCCAAGCGTCTGAAATGAGATTTCTAACGTCTGTGACGTGATTTACAAAATTAAGTAAATAATGATATATTAAAAAGTTGAACCAAACTTGAGAGAGAAATGGACAGACCAGGTGCAGAATGCCAGAGCGATAATTAACACAATAAATCATGAAATATGTAATACACGGAAGTAGTCTTTGAAGAACCAAGAAGAGATGACACGAATGAGGTTGATCCAGTAAGACAGTACAGACCATCACATCAAATCAAATCCCTTCAAAGTGAAGTTGATGAAACCACCTGAGAATATAAATGAATTTGATAACCTTCGAGATGTCTGTATTCTCCCTCTAATCCAACAGCGAAATTTATGGAGATGAGACGTATCTGAATTAAAAGATATGTGGAGTAATTCTGTAGTTCCTTACTTCCCTGTGTCATTACTGTTGGGCAAACAAACTTTCCGAGGACATATCAGATTATGGGATGACTTTACGAAAACCTTAAAAATATTACCTCGTTTAAATATGAAAGTTAACTAAAAAAAGCTTTAAGAAATCGATAGAAGAAGAATAGGTGTTTTAGCCGAGTGTAATGGTTTGGTATTACAATTAAGAATTACTTGAATATCAACCACGTCTTCAAAGAGCATCGCAGTTACTTTGACTTGCAGTACTCAAGACGAATGCTTTTAGATCTACCGAGAACAAACTTACCAGCAAAGCCTTGAATAAAATGAAACACTTACGTTCACCTAGAAATGCTCCCTGATACTTACTATGAATGTAGAGTTTGTACTGAGCATTTTGAACACTGCGGTCGCAAAATTCAACACTCTAACTGTGCGCAGAGACGTGAGATTCGACTCGATATCCTCGGACGCTCACTGCTATGGGCGCCTAGCCACGCAAGCGGGCACTCGGTAAGTGGTACACGACGCCGTCCTATGAAGTCAGACGCGCTGTAAACGAGGTGACAAATGAGTCCGGACGGAAGCGGTCGTTGCGTCCACAGATAGCAGCTTCTCTCACTGAGACCGGCTAAGCCTCTGTGTTGAATTCAAGAGTAAGTTCATGAGCGACAGAGTCAAGTTTATAAATTAAACAGCTCCAATTAAACTCCTCCACTCTCTTCCTAGTCACAAACAGAATGCAGAGCCTACCGACTCATTTGTATTATGATAGCGCTCTGCTCATAGTTTTAACTCCTCTCACCTTCAGCTGTTCAAACTGCTACCCTGTCGCTGGAACTCTTCCAATAAACGATAGGGAATTTCTACGAGATATATAATAGAAACTTCCAATTAATGACCACGACGAAATGTGTTAACAAAAAAATTGCCAGAAATAAATCAGATGGAAACGACTCAGATCAGACGTAACGTTTTCAGTTTTTCCATCAGCGACATGTGGCGCACTTCGAGTCTGTGTGTCAGCTTCACGACGAACAATGCCCCGAAAACAGGGCGTCCAGTCAGCGTCAGGCGCCGTATGTAAATCAACTGTAATTTGTTTGAGCATTATCGACAACGTTACGAGGCATTTATGACATATTTGGATTTTTTTTAACGGATAAGAAGTGCACAAATTGCGAGTTGTTCTCCTAATAGTTACTTATCTCAGTCCGGGATTATCAGACCATCAGTCGAAAAGATTCCATGATAAGTGAGAAGAAGAACCGCAACTTGTGTGCTTTTCATCATAAAACTTATCAAGCCTTCTAGCATGGAAGAATACACTAAAATTATCTTAAGCGATAACGAACTTGCAGGTCTGAAAAGCAATGGGCAGATACTAACAGAACAAATGGACTGCTCCAAATAAATTAATTTTTTGTGTACAAATATATTTATTGACAAATGAAAAACGAGATTTTGTACGAAAGCCCGCAGCGTGCAGTGTAGTGTAACCAACAAAGACACAGTAAATACAGACTTATTTGACTGATTGCGGTCACACATGTAGCTACACCGTCACGGACACTAAATTGCCAGTTCAAATGGTTCAAATGCCAGGGTGGTCTTGATTTTTGGATAATTACGAAGAAAATATTCATTTATTTCATTAACAGTACAGAGCAGCCCACCGCCTTGAAATGTAAGGTGGGTCAGATGCTTCTGAAGGTTAGGTTTAACGACGATGGCACTGGATACGCTGCATAAGCTTGGTAACACACGAGGAAAGAGAAGGCTACTGGCCGTGCCATCTCACAGGAATTACCATGGCATTTGCTTTAAATCATTTAATGAAACACAGAAATCTACATCTATATGGCCGGACTGGAATTTAGACTCGGTTCCCAATCAATGAGAGTCCAGTTTCTGGCTATTGCGCCGCCTCGCTCAGTGAAGTAAAGTAGTGAAATAGTTCAGTTTTAGTCTTCACGTAGAGGCTGAAGTGAGGCATTGGCTCTTGCCAATATTAACGAAACTTTGATGGATTTCGCAGCGCCTTTCGATGCTCAACGGTGATTCTTAATTGATCGAATAAAACGACGTATCACCAGCAGTTTTTGACATTCTATAATAACTCTGATGTTGGAATTTGTCGTTTGATTCGTAACCCCTAAGAACCGAGTTTGGAGGTTGTGTACGAATACAAGAGTACACAGCGCAGTCTACGCAACTAGAAGCAGGACGCAATAGTTAAATAACTCTTGTTACGATCTTTATCTCAAAATTTACAACATGTTTCTAACATACTGCAGAAAAAAATTAGTACACCGTTTTAGAGGTTTCCAGTTCAGTCAAGAGGTATTGTTGCAACAGTGCATATGGAGTAAATGAAATGATTACAGCAGAAGCGGTTCTGAGGTATCAGTTATCGACCCATGCTGGAGCACCGATATTGCCTCCACGGCGGCAATCCAGGCGGTGATTCTGGGACCGAGTCGACCGTACAGATGGTGAATACTGTGCTACGCCAGCCTGTTCCACCTGTTCACGCAGTTCTGCAAGAGTTGTTGGTTGACGAGTGGCACGAGTCCCTTCTCGCCCCATCATGTCGACTGAAGACAAGTCCGGATATTGATCGTACAATGTAAGCTTTCACAGCTGTTACTGACATCACTTAAGACTTCAGGGATAACAGGTCGTGATCAATGTATAAAACTTAGTCTTAATGTTTCCTCTCCGACTGCGGGAGACATCTTCAGAGGTAGAAAGGCGAACTGCAACCAGAACTTGAGGGAGCGCCGAATATATATAGGCAGTGTGAAGGGCACCACAGTCCATCGCGTGACGTCGGCTATGAGATTATCTCTGGTCGTGCCAACATTCTCGACTGAAAGTAATCGATCGTCATTCTTATGTTGCAATGTTGACATCCAAATTTTATCTAATTTAAGACCTTGCTCTTTTCTGTTAAAATTATTACGGTGTTTATAAATCTCAATAGCCTCTCTATATGTACCGTCACGATAATACGATATTTTTGATATAACTATTACTCTCAGTGAATCTTATTACATGATCACCCTCTTGGTAAAGGTGTTTCGCTACGGCCGATTTATTCCTACGTCCGAGGCGGCAATTTCTCTTGTGTTCAAGCAAACGGGTGTTAACACTTCTTTTTGTGGTACCTACATAAACGCGATCACAAAAATAAAAGGATTTTTATATACACCCAGTGTAGCCAAAGGATGTCGTATATCTTTTGTCTATCTTAAACATTCTTTTACCTTCCTGGTGGGTCTGAAGGTACACTACTGGCCATTAAAATTGTTAAACCAAGAAGAAATGCAGATGATAAACGGGTATTCACTGGACAAATATATTATACTAGAACTGACATGTGGTTACATTTTCACGCAATTTGGGTGCATAGATCCTGAGAAATCAGTACCCAGAACAACCACCTCTAGCCGTAATAACGGCCTTGATACGCCTGGGCATTGAGTCAAACAGAGCTTGGATGGCGTGTACAGGTACAGCTGCCCATGCAGCTTCAACACGATATCACAGTTCATCAAGAGTAGTGACTGGCGTATTGTGACGAGCCAGTTGCTCGGCCACCATTAACCAGACGTTTTCAATTGGTGAGAGATCTGGAGAATGTTCTGGCCAGGGCAGCAGTCGAACATTTTCTGTATCCACAAACGCCCGTACAGCACCTGCAACATGCGGTCGTGCATTATCCTGCTGAAATCTAGGGTTTCGCAGGGATCGAATGAAGGGTAGAGCCACGGATCGTAACACATCTGAAATGTAACGTCCACTGTTCATAGTGCCGTCAATTCGAACAAGAGGTGACCGAGACGTGTAACCAATGGCAACCCATACCATCACGCCCAGTGATACGCCAGTAAGGCGATGACGAATACACGCTTCCAAAGTGCGTTCGCCTCGATGTTGCCAAACACGGATGCGACCATCACGATGCTGTAAACAGAACCTGGTTCAAAATGGTTCAAATGGCTCTGAGCGCTATGAAACTTCACTTCTAAGGTCATCAGTCCCCTAGAACTTAGAACTACTTAAATCTAACTAACCTAACTAACCTAAGGACAACACACACATCCATGCCCGAGGCAGAATTCGAACCTGCGACCGTAGCGGTCACGCGGTTCCAGACTGTAGCGCCTAGAACCGCACGGCCACCCCGGCCGGCAAACACAACCTGGATTCATCCGAAAAAATGACGTTTTGCTATTCGTGCACCTAGGTTTGTCGTTGAGTACACTATCGCAGGCGTTCCTGTCTGTGATGCAGCCTCAAGGGTAACCGCAGACATGGTCTCCGAGCTGATAGTCCATGCTGCTGCAAACGTCGTCGAACTGTTCGTGCAGATGGTTGTCGTCTTGCAAACGTCCCCATCTGTCGACTCAGGGATCGAGACGTGGCTGCACGATCCGTTACAGCCATGCTGATAAGATGCCTGTCATCTCGACTGCTAGTGATACGAGGCCGTTGGGATCCAGCACGGCGTTCCGTATTACCCTCCTGAACCCACCGATTCTATATTCTGCTAACAGCCATTGTATATCGACCAACGCGAGCAGCAATGTCGCGATACCATAAACCGCAATCGCGATAGGCTTCAGTCCGACCTTTATCAAAATCGGTAGCGTGATGGTACGCATTTCTCCTCCTTACACGAGGCATTACAACAACGTTTCATCAGGCAACGGCGGTCAACTGCTGTTTGTGTATGAGAAATCGGTTGGAAACGTTCGTCATGTCAGCACGTTGTAGGTGTCGCCACCGGCGCGAACCTTGTGTGAATGCTCTGAAAAGCTAATCATTTGCATATCACAGAATCTTCTTCCTGTCGGTTAAATTTCGCGTCTGTAGCAAGTCATCTTCGTGGTGTAGCAATTTTAATGGCCAGTAGTGTAGTTTCCACACCATACTTGCTCAACACTTTCCCAATGCGATCTGTAATCGTAGTGATGAACTGAAGGAAAACTTTCCCTTTGGGCGGCCGTCGTTCCTCGTCGATGCTGTTTCTCTCCCTGGGTCGAAGTGCTCTGTGTATCTCCTTGTTCGAATAACCATTCTTCTTGAATGTCGACCATAGATGTTCAAGCTCACCTTTCAAATAAGTCGGTTCACAAATTTTGTGCGCCCTATCCACGCCTCTTTCTTGTCTGGGGTGGTGGTTAGAATCTTAGTACAGGTAGCGGTCAGTATGCGTGGCTTTTCTGTATACCCTGTGGCTATGGGCGGTCCTCTTAGTCGGGCTGTGGCCAATTTGTTTAATGGACAACTCTGAACAATGGTCATTGCCGACTGCCAGTAAAAGACCATCCACGTGGTACCGCTACGTCGATGATACTTTCGTAGTATGGACACATGGCGCAATACTGTTTACTAGGAAGACTGAGAATAACCGCCAACTGAATTTTTTGGGTGTGTCTGTTATCAAGCGAGGGGACGGGATGTTGGGCCATGGGGTATACAGAAAAGCCACATATACTGACCGTTACCTGAACAAAGATTCTAACCACCACCCCAGAAAAAAAGGTATGATTCAAGCCTTGGTGGGCAGGGCGCACAAAATTTGTGAACCGACTTATTTAAAAGATGAGCTTGAACATCTACGGACGAAAGTCAGCACTTAAGTAGTCGTAAGAAAATAAACAGACCCAGCAATCCTGAAAGAATTGAAACTTACAATCAACTCTGGATGCATTTTTGCGAGCCAGTATTCTGCAGTTTCTTCTTGTTCAGTAGGAAATCTTCTCCCTGTGAATATTATATTTAACATACTAGCAAGATAGTGAAAGGGTTCTAGTGCTTTTTCCTTTCTATTTTTTAATTACGTTCTTATACGGTTCTATATCATGTCTTTCTTACACATCTATTCTTAGTTCGACAATTTGCAATATTTGCGTCTGTGCTAGAAAGAGGCATAGATCTCCACAAACCTCTGACAGTTGTCGCAAAAGATGAGTGGCATGTTTATAACACTAGCCAAGATTTTGCTTATGTTAGCAGGGGCTTCTTCAGAGCGATCTGTTACAATTTCTATCTTTTTATAAGAAACTGGTTGTAGGATGGGCTAGTGTTTTGAATAAATTGGCTGGTTCAAATGGCTCTTAGCACTATGGGACTTAACTGCTGAGGTCATTAGTCCCCTAGAACTTAGAACTAGTTAAACCTAACTAACCTAAGGACATCACAAACATCCATGCCCGAGGCAGGATTCGAACCTGCGACCGTAGCGGTCTTGCGGTTCCAGACTGCAGCGCCTTTAACCGCACGGCCATTTCGGCCGGCCTTTGAATAAATTAATCATATTAATTTAAACTACACTACTTAATGATCAATACAAAAAATCCCGAACATAATAAAACCCACAAAAAAATTAACCCACAAGGTAGTTTTTTAAATACCCGCCTTTTTCTATTGAAATCATCAGCTGACCCCCACACTTAATGGGAAATCGATTCATCATTACCCTGTGTCAAGAAACGCCTATGTAAGCCACTGAGAAGATACTTAGCATTTAATCTGTGACGCAGGCGAGCAGTAGATCGATAAAACATATACTGTGCAACTAGTGCCATATCGACGAAATACCAACAGTGAAAACTACTACTCACTGGAGACTGGAAACGACAACCTCTAGGTGACTGTCACTGTGTTACCACACAGATCTACAAATTTCTACATGCTTCAAAAAAGGACTAAACTTTACTTTACAGCCATTACGATTCTACATCAAGTTGAATTTTTTCTAGAAGTTAAATGATATTTTGTTTCTTATCCTGCAAGAAATGTTAAAACACAATACTAATACAATAAATTTTTGTGACACTAAATAGTAACATTCGATAAATATAGTGCTTTTTTAATATGTGCGGGTCTGACTATGTAACGTCGATTAAATTTTCATAATAAAATGTAGTTGGTTTTTATTGGGTTTTTGGCGCTTTTTTAAATGGGTCTATTAAAAAACCCACGGTTTTTGTGTCGGTTTAAATTACAGGTCTATTTCACCTTTTCCTTCTCCTCGACATCCTCTCTGTAGACCCCCGGTATACTGTTAAAGTGACGCAAATTAAAATAGTGCAAAATATGTTTCATCTCTTACTTTAAACGTACTTTTTTTGTTTGCGATATGGGTAAAAAGACTATCTGCCGCTTGGTATCGACATTTCCTGCAACGCTATCTTTTGGGAAAGAGAAATGCTTCCTAGATGTATGTGAATCGAGCATTTCCCACGAGAACTTCCTTCTACGAAATGTAACAGAACCGAAATAAACACAACACGCAATAATTCAGCCACACAGCATCAGCCGAGTATACCCTCGACCCTGTTGCAGCTGCAAGCGCCTTCATTGTTGCAGTTTATCGGGGCGCACGAGCTAAGAAAGACACTGAGTCAGTTATCAGAACGGGCGCATGAATCAGCTCCTGCGACTGCAGTGTCGTGGAAATGGGATACAGCTTCAGATGCCGCACACTCACCATCGCGCGTCGTTCGTGTCCGATAGCAGCTCAGCAGCACGCCGACATCACGCACTCCACAAACATATAACGTTATCTGGCAGCAGTTTCAGCGCATGACGCTGCACTTCGCAACACCTGTTACTCGACAAACCACAGACCCGGCTGTAACGGGAAACGAACTTGGTCTCGCGAATCCTGTTCAAAATACTGGACTTTACTCGCAGTGCAAGCATGCAAAGTAATCGTGGGAAATGCCTTTTTGGGCAGCCGAGACGGCTTCTTGTTTACCTTGCTAAAACAACTGATGATGAGAAGCAGAAAGGAGTGATAACCCTGACGGAAATGGTAACGGACCGTGTAAGCAAGATGTTAAAAGTTGATTAAGTCGATTGTGTGCAAATTAGGGACACAATGCTCAGTGAAATCGGATTCAATGCTCTACGACGACGACGACGACGACGACGAGGAGGAGGAGGAGGAAGCAATGTGCATACAAGAAACTTCTCATTGACGATATGGATAAATGTGTTGTTATCGCGAACAATACAAAGAAATACAAACTGTGTGAAAACTTGACAGTTTTTCTCGCACGGAACTGCACTTTGAAGCTGGCAAGAAGATTCTGAGAAAAAACTGTTCTATTTATCGTAACTGGTTTTAAAAAGTGCCAGAATAAACGAGTCGTGTGCAAACGACGAAGTCTACAGGTGCTGAAAAAAATATGGACACATCAAATTCGCAAGACGTTGCCACGGTTAATACGCTGGTAGAAAACTATTTGCATTCCAAATACATACGTGCGTAGCGATCAAATGCCCTTCTCTCGAAAGCAGACCACAAAGGCTCAACAATATTGAGATCTGGTGACTGGTGCTCAGGGGAGAGAGAATAATTCATCCTCTCGCTAATAAAACCAGCTCTGGAAAATACGAGCTCTGTGAAGAGGGGCCCTGTGTTCGTGTAACACAGCATCAATGTTGCGCAACAAACACTGTACCCTACGATGAACCTGATAAGCCAAAGTGGTCTATAATACTTGGCAGTGACGCGTCCTTGCAGAGTACCCGTGGGGCACATGGAATACCACGATATAGCTGCCCCAATGACCACCAAACCCGCCCATGTTCCACTCTTGAAACGTAAACCGAGACCTGAAGTTGGAAACTAGCCTCCTCATCCGACCAAATGACTTTCTTCAATTGCTCCTAAGTCCACGTTTTTCTGTTACGCGCATTTGCATCAATGTGTGGTTTCGGAATTTCAGCTCGCCCTGCTTATGAAGTTCCGTTCGTGTTGCTCAGGTGCTGACAGGATTCGCGAGTGTGACATTCAGTTCCGCGGTGACTTTCGCAGCTCTCGTGCTCTTATTTTTCGTCACAGTCAATAGCCGTGCGTCACGATCACTCGACACACACTTTCGTCCGAATTTTGATTTAGCGGTTGATGCTTTTCGCTTTCCCTTTGTGCGGTGCCTCTTGAAACACCAAACACTTCGGTTACCGCCATACGAGCACCAACAATTTGCACACGTTCGAATGCACTGTGCTCCGACATAATGCACTCACAGCTACACAGAACAGTGGTCTGCCTACGACTGACGCTTGCAACGTGTTGACACTGCACAGGTGCCGTTTGTGGTCAAATACAAGTGCCTAACGCGCAGGTTTGGCTACCGTACGCATTATTTTCAGTCATGTATTTTTCGTGGTGTTTCCAAATTTTGTCCAACCCCCGTAGTGTCGACTATATTTTTACGGAAAAAATAAGTTTGAGAATGATGTGGCCGTGGTTGACTCAGACGAAACATGTATTCATACACATTACACTGTGAATAAAAGTTTTCAAAGAGACAGTATGCAAGCAATGTCAACCAAAGTGTTAAAGTTCCTCATTTTTGTCGCACGGAGAGCCGTTTATAACAGCAGTCTGTACAGCCCTTCCTGCCTATCACGCGAATCGACGAATAAGCAGACAGCCGTACGAAAGAACGTAGCGATAAGTCCAAAACGCCGCACGTGAATTTTAAGCAATTAAACCATACCAAAATGCCTCAAATCTTTAATTTTTTGATTAACTTGCACTTCACATTGGCAGCTAAACTGTTCAGATGTAATCATCATCACAGAAGTGAGCAACAGAGGAAAGAAAGGCAAGGCAGTGTATGATGTTACATTACAGACGGACATTAATTTGTTGACACGAAATATTTTCTAACAATTCCTGTAGCCCAATTCTTACGATAAATTTCCAATGATGCATATTTTACTAACAATGAGACAGTTCCTTGTCTATCCCACGAAGTCATCATAAAAACTGAAAGTATCTATTGGATGACGAAAACAAATATTTCACTTGCACCAGGCTCAGCTGACAATAGAAAAGCTAATGCGTTCACGCATTTCACAGTACTTACTAGTTCTATTTATACAGAATTGGGATGGAGTAAGAAATGGTCGTGGTCATTGCTCTGCATCTTGTGCTGCGTACCAGGTATACTTGATCAAATCCGAGAACGTGGCGATGCAAACTGACAATGCAAATATGTTTGTAGTCTAGCAATACTGCTCCGCTGGTAAACCTGAAATCACAAAGAGCTATCGGAAATTATATTGTTCAATCATTTATTCAAAAATGCTTTATACTGTCTAAAACTTACTTTACCGAGAGGATGAATAACACTATTAGTTCCGGGTAGAATTCGAATTATACTAATAGTCTTTTCGTCGTCTTCCTAAAGACAGAGATGTCTTGATGTCCAGGCCATGACTCCAACAAAAGCAATGAATTATTTTCTGCAACTGGTAAGAAGGCGTTTCGGGTGTAATACTGAAAATTATTATCACCCAATTTACAGATTTTTCTAAGTCGATTACAAGATTTTTGTAAGCAAACAGTCTTTTTTTATTTAATTTTTAGTCCCAATTTGTATCGAATCACATATCAATCTGCGGTAACAGTAATCCATTACTGTTATCACTGGCAATATTGTATACGAATGTGTCGCAGCATTCATCGACTGCAAAGCGACCCTGTCTTTTTTTGCTGGAAATGGTAAAGAGTAGTTTTCATGCAGTTCCTGCACGAAACCGGACTGACTGGTTTTATACACAGCATTTTAGGGGATGACAAGAAGCTCCGTTTCACGCTAGCTACGAATTTCTCTGTAGTACTATATATTAATGTTATCTCCTCACACGTTTACTTGACGTAAACTTTGTAATTTTGCGACTTCCTTTTGTGTATAATTTCCTGAATCTGTTTAACTAGGTCGAAAAAGTCTGGAAACGTAATGTTTATCTCCCTGGCAATTCACAGGGACCAGTCTCTTAGATCTCCCGCGGTAATGGTGCACTGACACTCAAAAGCAGTTCTTCTGTCACACTTTTGAGAGTTTCATTTTGATGCATATTTCGTAGATCGAGTAAATCTTTCTCCCATTTATACAATTCACATTCAGATTTTACGAAACTAAAATGGGTTTGCACACTGCTTAACTTAAGCGTCTCCTCCCTCCTCCATTTAACCAAAAAAATTTACAGCCTCTTTTTTGGCACTAAAAGCTATTACTGTAATGTTTTCTTTGGGCTAGCAAGGTGCCGTAGTTTTGTTATGGAGTTTAATTAGCACAACAATCATCGTTAGAACCGCAATTCACGAAATCGTCAGTGTTATTTCTTGTATCTTTTAATGTTTCCACAATTGCTAACGAAAATTTTGACATCATTCGAATATCTGTCAAGAAATTAACTATTAAATAACACATGTAGGTCTTCAGCGGAAGTAGGATATTTCTACTGCATAGCATGCTCTTTTTCCTGTCGGCCGGCCGGTGTGGCCGTGCGGTTCTAGGCGCTTCAGTCTGGAACCGAGCGACCGCTACGTCGCAGGTTCGAATCCTGCCTCGGGCATGGATGTGTGTGATGTCCTTAGGTTTGTTAGGTTTAATTAGTTCTAAGTTCTAGGCGACTGATGACCTCAGAAGTTAAGTCGCATAGTGCTCAGAGCCATACTAAAGAGATTGCCTACACTACGCTTGTCCGTCCTCTCTTAGAGTACTGCTGCGCGGCCTGAGATCCTTATCAGATGGGATTAACGGAGTACGTCGAGAAAGTTCACAAAAGAGCAGCACGTTTTGTATTATCGCGAAATAGGGGAGAGAGTGTCACGCACGCTATACAGGACTTCAGGAGGACATCATTAAACAAAGGCGTTTTACGTTGCGGCGCAATCTTCTACGAAATTTTGGTCACCAACTTTCTCCTCCGAAGCGAAAATATTTTGTTGACGCCGGCCTACATAGGAACAAATAATGACCACAATAAAATATGGGAAATCAGAGCTCGCACGGAAATGTATAGGTGTTCGTTTATTCTCGCGCGCTCTTAGGGATTGGAATAATAGTGAATTATTGTGAAGGTGGTTCGATGAACCTTCTGCCAGGCACTTAAGTGTGATTTGCAGAGTATCCGTGTAGATGTAGACATGTCATCTTTGCAAGGCTGAAAACATTAACTGGACTCCATATTACTACGAAACTCTGGAACATGCACAAAGGCAGATACTATTAACAAGAACATAAGAAGAAATCACACAGAAAATTAATTTAGTTTTCACTCCATTGTTAAGATTTAGTGATACCGCAAAGGCAACTGCTAATTACTGTAGATATTACATGCGTTGCAAATTCAAACGAATAGTGTCTGAACTGTGTCACAGAAACCCTCAATGGAAACTGAAATTCTATTTACAAATTACGATAGCATTGTGCCGCGTTATCTGTTTAGCGATGCGCCGTCACCCAAGGCTATGCACCTGCCGTGTGGCGCGTGCACTGTGCGCCACAGGTACAGTAGAGCATCTCTTCAGCCGCCTGGCGACCTACAAATTTGGCCATTTTCAACATTTTTCAAAAACTATTTGCAAGTGAGTCTTATCAGCTAAAATTTTGACGGTGTTCCTTTCGTTGTATCCACCCTGTACAAAAAATTTCAGGGCAAGTTTCGACATTTCGGAATGGGCCGTCCCCTTGTAAGTATATGGCAGCGTACGCTTCTACAACCTCCCTTCTTCACTTCTTGGCAGTAACAAATTGCTGACACCCAGACACTGTCTTCAATTCGCTTTGCCGGGTAATAATTAACTCACCCAAACAGCAATATACACAACCATGCGGTTCGCTAATGAGGTTAAGACTCGTAGTTCCTATCTTGTGGTTATGTGGCCATTTTCTACATTTTGTTGGGTTAATAGTATGGACACTGATTTCACATATCCATGCTACAGGAACGACAATTAAGCCACGCTTTCTTCTCTGGTGTAAGAGAACGTCACCCACCACCAAAGTACATCCAGACAGCTTCCACATCATGAAACAAAATACCAGAATTGACTCTCTTGTGAACACCACAAATATCAAACACATCCACGTCACTGGAAAGACAGTAGGTTAGTGTTCCATCCACTGTGACCTTTATAAAACATCTTGGAATAACCGGACGCAAAATGAAAACCAGCAACAAAATTATCTGACTGGAACAAGTACGGGAGTACAAACAGAAACTTTACATACAGGAGAATAGATTGTGCGCTTTATTGCCGAATAATGGGCTCGTGTATGAGCTATAAGCTGATAAGATTGATAACAAAAATGTTCAAATGTGTGTGAAATCTTATGGGACTTAACTGCTAAGGTCATCAGTCCCTAAGCTTACACACTACTTAACCTAAAGTATGCTAAGGACAAACACACACACACACCCATGCCCGAGGGAGCACTCAAACCTCCGCCGGGACCAGCCGCACAGTCCATGACTGCAGCGCCTTAGACCGCTCGGTTAACCCCCCGCGGCTAAGACTGATATCCATCTAAACAACAAAAAAAGAATTGTCACTCTCAAGCCGAAATTAACACCAGTTCAAAAATGGTTCAAATGGCTCTGAGCACTATGGGACTTAACATCTGAGGTCATCAGTCCCCTAGAACATACAACTACTTAAACCTAACTAACCTAAGGGCATCACACACATCCATGCCCGAGGCAGGATTCCAACCTGCGACCGTAGCGGTCGCGCAGTTCCAGACTGAAGCGCCTAGAACCGCTCGGCCACACCGGCCGGCTAACACCAGTTCCCTAGCTTCATTTCTTATCTACTACGAATATTGCACTACCAGGCAGTGGATCCAGAACAGACTAACATGCGACATATCAATTCCTAGACACTCTCCAATCATCAAAATTCTTTCTCGCCTTCCACGTATCAGAGCTTGTATGGGATCTCAGCCTAATTCTTGCGATTTAGAAGAACGCCTGTCGGACACCGCTAGACAAAAACTGACGCATCAGATCCAACCAACGGTTCCGCCGACAACCATATAGCTGAAAAAAAAAGGAAGAAAAAAAACCTGAAGCCGCCTTAATCGCATCTAGGAGGAGGAGGGGATTACTGTTTAACGTCCCGTCGACAACGAGGTCATTAGAGACGGAGCGCAAGCTCGGGTGAGGGAAGGACGGGGAAGGAAATCGGCCGTGCCCTTTCAAAGGAACCATCCCGGCATTTGTCTGGAGCGATTTAGGGAAATCACGGAAAACCTAAATCAGGATGGCCGGAGACGGGATTGAACCGTCGTCCTCCCGAATGCGAGTCCAGTGTGCTAACCACTGCGCCACCTCGCTCGGTTGATCGCATCTAGAAAAGGAATGCAATACGTAATGTATCCCTTTACAAATGGTATACTTTATACAGCCCAGGATGCGAGAGCGCCGCAATGCAGCGAACAGAGCAACACGTTTTTAGTTGTACATCTATTGAGGACACTCATGTGGAGACGTTCGTTGTTTCAAATGTGTGTAAATTCCTAAGGGACCAAACTGCTGAGGTCATCGGTCCGTAGACTTACACACTACTTTAACTTATGCTAACAACAAAACACACACACACACACACACACACACACACACACACACCCATGCCCGAGGCCCAGCAATCCGTGACATGGCGCCTCAAACTGCGCGGCCGTTGGTTGGTCAGACAGCTCTGATGGAACAATGATATAAACAACGTATTAAAATGTTGACTTGCTATGATTTTATACGTGTTTGTTAATATTTTTGTATGCCTGTCTCATATCTTTTCTGTTTCACGTGCGTCACACTTTTCTGAAGCTGTGCCATATGCCAAATAAAATAAATAACCTCAATACAGTAGCAGCACTTGCTCAGTCGCACAAGAAAGGAACTGGCCTTGCCTAAGGCATCATCCCAACATTTTAATCCCAGCATTTAAAAAAGAGACAGAAAAGCCACATCGACCCGACCAGCGCCGGACGCGGATTTCCAATCTGCTTCTCGAGAAAATACACCGAAGGAAAGAAACCGCAACATAAAAACAAATTAATATAGAGCAACGAAATTTCGGGAATACATTTGTCTAGGTAACATATTTAAGTGATTACCATTGCAAGATCACAAGCCAATGTAAGTGAGAGATAAGCCATTGCAAATGTGAAATGCTGGTGCATTCGTAACCCGTGTAACCGCCAGAATGTCGAAAGCAAGCATGCAAACGTGCATACACTGTGTTGTACAGACGCCGGATGTGTGTTTATGGAGTTGAATTCCATGCATTTTATACTTGATCGGTCAGTACTGGGACGGTTAATGCTGGTTGTGGATGACGTTGGAGTTGTCGTACGACGATATCCCATACACCGATAAGCCAAAACATTACGGTTGGTTGGTTGGTTGGTTGGTTGGTTGGTTTGTGGGATTAAAGGGACCAGACTGCTACGGTCATCGGTCCCTTTTTCCAAATACTAAAAACACCCACAGAGAATAAAAACGATCAACAGAATAGATGACAGACGACACAGAACAAGAGAAACTTAGACAAAGACCAGACAAGACGAACTACAATCACACAGTGTGTGACGGTGGTTGGCCGACAAAAAAAAAAAAAAACAGCCAACCACCGAGAAACACATTAAAAAATCAGACTAAAATTGTAGGCCATAGGCCAGAATCAACACAAAGTCCCACACATACATTAAGCGATAAACGCCCCCTGCCCGAATAAAACGCAAAACTATGTCCGCTATATCAGAGTCGTCAGTTAAAAGGGCAGGGAGCGTATCAGGCAGCGCAAATGTCTGCCTGAGCACAGTTAAATGGGCGCACTCCAACAGAATATGTACCACCGTCAAGGCCGCCCCACAACGACAAAGAGGTGGGTCCTCACGACACAGTAAATAACTGTGTCAGTCGGGTGTGGCCAATGCGGAGCCGACAAAGGACGACTGAGTCCCTGCGGTTGGCTCGCATGGATGACCGCCACACAGTCGTCTCCTTTATGGCACGGAGTTTATTGGGCGTGGTCCGATCGCGCCGTTCAGCGTCCCAAAGCGTAAAAACGTGTCGGCGGAGGACTGCTCGCAAATCAGTTTCTGGGAGGCCAATGTCCAGAGACGGTTTACTGGTGGCCTCTTTCGCCAGGCGGTCAACATTTTCATTGCCGGGTATCCCAACATGGCCTGGGGCCCAAACAAAGACCACAGAGCGGCCGCAACGGGCAAAAGTATGCAGTGACTCCTGGATAGCCATCACCAGACGAGAACGAGGGAAACACTGGTCGAGAGCTCGTAAACCGCTCAGGGAATCGCTACAGATAATGAAGGACTCACCTGAGCAGGAGCGGATATACTCTAGGGCTCCAAAGATGGCGACCAGCTCAGCAGTGTAAACGCTGCGGCCAGCCGGCAAGGAACGTTGTTCGGAATGGTCCCCTAGAGTTAGCGCATAACCGACACGACCAGCAACCATCGAGCCGTCAGTGTAAACAATGCCAGATACGTTGCGAGGATGGAAAGAAAGCGGCGGCGGAAGGCCTCCGGAGGGACTGAGTCCTTCGGGCTCAAAATGGTTCAAATGGCTCTGAGCACTATGGGACTTAACATCTATGGTCATCAGTCCCCTAGAACTTAGAACTACTTAAACCTAACTAACCTAAGGACATCACACAACACCCAGCCATCACGAGGCAGAGAAAATCCCTGACCCAGCCGGGAATCGAACCCGGGAACCCGGGCGTGGGAAGCGAGAACGCTACCGCACGACCACGAGATGCGGGCTGAGTCCTTCGGGCCCTGTGCCAATTCCAGCTGAAGGCGAGGGCGAGGCACACACCACGGGGGTGTACGCAGAGGTGCCCGGAAAGGAGGCGGAAGAGGTAAAGCCCCAAGCCCGGAGAGAAGCTCTCGGACGCGGACCGCTATCGTACATCCAGCCCCGGGCCGACGTTCTGGAAGATGGACGTGCGACTGTGGGAATAGTAGCTGATAGGATGCCCGGGCAAGCTGAAAACATGGGCAGCATAAGCGGCCAGCAAACTTTGGCGCCGTAACCGCAGTGGAGGGATACCTGCCTCCACTAGTATGCTGTCCACAGGGCTGGTACGGAAAGCACCAGTGGCAAGGCGTATCCCGCTGTGGAGGATTGGGTCCAGCACTCGCAACGCAGATGGGGATGCTGAGCCATAAGCCAGGCTCCCATAATCCAGACGGGACTGGATTAACGCCTGGTAGAGTCGTAATAGGGTAGATCGGTCGGCGCCCAAGCTGGTGTGGCTCAAGCATCGCTGAGCATTAAGATGCCGGCAACTCTTCTGTTTAAGCTGCCGAATGAGGCAGCCAAGTCAACCGGGCACCAAAAACCACACCCAAAAACCTATGGTACTCTACCACAGCAAGAAGTTCGCCGTCAAGATAAAGCCGCGGCTCCGGGTGAACAGAGCGTCGCCGGCAGAAATGCATAACGCAGGTCTTGGCAGCCGGAAACGAACCCATGAGCTACAGCCGAAGACTGCGCCTTACGGATAGCGCCCTGTAGCTGACGTTCAGCAGCTGCAATGCCAATAGAGCTATAGTAAAGGCAGAAGTCGTCAGCATACAGGGAAGCGGAGACAGAATTTCCCACCGCTGCAGCGAGCCCGTTTATTGCAACTAAAAACAGGCAGACACTGAGGACAGATCCCTGTGGTACCCCGTTCTCCTGGACTCGGGAGGAACTATGGGAGGCCGCGATTTGCACGCGGAAGGTACGATACGACAGAAAATTTCGGATAAAGATCGGCAGAGGGCCCCGAAGACCCCATCCATGAAGCGTAGAAAGGATGTGATGACGCCATGTCGTATCGTAAGCCTTCCGCATGTCGAAAAAAGAGAGCGACCAGGTGCTGACGGCGGGCAAAGGCAGTACGGATGGCCGACTCCAGGCTCACCAGATTGTCGGCAGCGGAGCGGCCTTTACGGAACCCACCCTGAGACGGAGCCAAAAGGCCCCGAGACTCCAGTACCCAATTCAAGCTCCGGCTCACCATCCGTTCAAGCAACTTCCAAAGAACGTTGGTGAGGCTAATGGGACGGTAGCTGTCTACCTCCAAAGGGTTCTTGCCAGGTTTCAGAATGGGGATAACAATAATTTCCCGCCATTGCGACGGAAACTCACCCTCGACCCAGAGACGGTTGTGAAGGTCGAGGAGCCGCCGCTGGCAGTCCACTGAAAGGCGTTTCAGCATCTGACAGTGGATGCGAACTGGCCCAGGAGCGGTATCAGGGCAAGCGGCATGGAGGCCAATGGTGGAAACATACCGCTCCCAGCACTCCTGCTTGCGTTGGCGGATAAGGCGGCGGGCCCGCGCACGGAGCCGTTTGAAGGCGATGAGGTGTTCTATGGAGGGATGTCGCTTGTGACGCTGGAGCGCCCGCCGGCGATCTTTAATCGCTTCAGCGATCTCAGGCGACCACCAAGGCACAGTTCTCCGCCGAGGGGACCCAGAAGAACGGGGAATGGCCGATTCTGCGGCAGTAACGATGCTGGTGGTGACTGACTGAACCACCACATCAATGTCGTCATTAGAGAGAGGCTCAATAGCGGCAATGGAGGAGAACAAGTCCCAGTCAGCCATATTCATAGCCCATCTGCTGGGGCGCCCAGAAGAGTGACGCTGTGGCAGTGACATAAAGATCGGAAAGTGGTCACTACCACACAGGTCGTCATGCACACTCCAGATCGAAAGGTCAATGGCGGAGTATGTGCCATGCGCCACACTGAAGTGTGTGAAGGCACCATCATTTAAAATCGAAAGATCGAGCTGCGCCAATAAATGCTCGACGGTAGCGCCTCAGCCTGTTACCACTGACCCACCCCACAGAGGGTTATGGGCATTGAAGTCGCCCAGTAACAAGAAAGGTGGTGGCAATTGGGCTATCAGCGCAGCCAGGACATGCTGCGCGACATCACCATCCGGTGGAAGGTAAAGACTGCAGACGGTAACAGCCTGTGGCGTCCACACCCGAACAGCGACAGCCTCTAAAGCTGTCTGTAGAGGGACAGACTCGCTGTGAAGAGACTTAAGGACATAGATGCAGACGCCACCAGACACCCTTTCATAAGCTGCCCGGTTCTTATAATAACCTCGATAGCCACGGAGGGCGGGGGTTCGCATTGCGGGAAACCAAGTTTCCTGAAGAGTAATGCAGAAGAAAGGGTGAAGGCTGATAAGTTGTCGGAGCTCAGCTAGATGGTGGAAGAAACCGCTGCGGTTCCACTGGAGGATGGTATTGTCCATGTCTGAGAAAGGCGTGACGGGACTGGGAAGGCAGATTACGCCGCTGGGTCACCTGCTGCCTCCGATTGAGCACCTGTGCTAGTGCTATCCATGGTGTCTGAGGGACCGGCGAGATCGAGGTCATCAGCAGACGCCAGAATCTCCACCTCGTCCTCAGATGCAGAGCGGGAGGGTTGCGGTGGGATGGGTGCCACCGCGAGTTCCTTGGGCTTTGAGCTCTTCTTCTTAGATTTCTCATGCTGCTCCTTGGGTTTCACTGGCTGGGAGGGCTTCACCGATTCAGTCTCCGGGACTGAGGAGGATCGCGAAGCCCTACGACCAGCTGATTGTGGGCACTTACGCCACTGTCGGTCGTCAGCCTTCCCGCTGGTGGAAACCTGGGAAGGGAGGGACCCAAGCGACCCCTTGCGAGCGTGAGAAGCCGAAAACGTTGGACACTTCTCCGGCTTAGAAGCGGGGACGGACGTCCCCGATCGGTTGTATGGTGTTGCTCCTGAGGTAGGTGGCGCAGGAGCAACCCAGTGGGTAGAGCCCCCCACTGGCAAGGGGGCAGGAGGAGTTGTACTACTCGTCGATCCGGCCGGGCCGGCCGAAGTGGCCGTGCGGTTAAAGGCGCTGCAGCCTGGAACCGCGAGACCGCTACGGTCGCAGGTTCGAATCCTGCCTCGGGCATGGATGTTTGTGATATCATTAGGTTAGTTAGGTTTAATTAGTTCTAAGTTCTAGGGGACTAATGACCTCAGCAGTTGAGTCCCATAGTGCTCAGAACCATTTGAACCATTTTTGATCCGGCCGGAATTCGCAAAACTGATGGGGCTAGCACAGGTGTTGTAGCAGCGGCGTAGGAAGATGTCAGTCTCACAGGATGTAATCGGTCGTATTTCCTTTTGGCCTCAGTATAGGTCAGTCGGTCCAGGGTCTTATATTCCATGATTTTGCGTTCTTTCTGGAAGATTCTGCAGTCTGGCGAGCAAGGTGAATGAGGCTCTCCACAGTTAACACAGATGGGAGGCGGGGCACATGGAGTATCGGGATGAGATGGGCGTCCACAATCTCGACATATGAGGCTGGAAGTACAGCGGGAAGACATATGGCCAAACTTCCAGCACTTAAAGCACCGCATCGGGGGAGGGATATAGGGCTTGACGTCACAACGGTAGACCATCACCTTGACCTTCTCCGGTAATGTATCACCCTCGAAGGCCTAGATGAAGGC
The DNA here is from genome assembly GCF_023898315.1 of Schistocerca nitens. Classification (NCBI taxonomy): domain Eukaryota; kingdom Metazoa; phylum Arthropoda; class Insecta; order Orthoptera; family Acrididae; genus Schistocerca; species Schistocerca nitens. Next base: position 77,190,428 of record NC_064616.1, on the reverse strand, counting down.
ACCGGTAGCAACTTTATTGTCCCTTGGACCCCGATGAACCCGCCGGACGAAATGAACACCTCTACGCTCTAAGTTGGCGCGCAGCTCGTCGTCAGACTGCAGAAGAAGGTCCCAATGGAAAATAATACCCTGGACCATATTTAAACTCTTATGTGGCGTGATGGTAACGTTAACATCCCCCAACTTATCACAAGCAAGTAACCTGCGTGACTGGGCAGAGGATGCCGTTTGTATCAGGACTGACCCAGAGCGCATTTTGGACAAGCCCTCCACCTCCCCAAACTTGTCCTCTAAATGCTCTACGAAGAACTGAGGCTTTGTGGAGAGAAAAGCCTCCCCATCAGATCTCGTACATACTGGGAACCGGGGCGAATAACTGTCACTGCCATTCTGGGACTTACGCTCCTCCCACGGTGTGGCCAGAGAGGGGAACGTTTTCGGATCGTACTTCTGAGCATTAAATTGAGCCCGAGAACGCTTAGAGACTGCTGGCGGCTGGCCGCCAGCGAGAGATGATGTACCACGCTTCATTGCGGGTCATCCGCCCTGATGCCACCGACCAAGGGCCCTCGGCCCTCCCCATGGGCGCCACCCAGCCTCAGCAAGGGCCACCTGGCAGGATGGCCATTGCCGGGAGTCCCGATACCCCAGGAGGAAAGGCATCTACTCCTTGGCATACATGGGGAGTTAACGGCGCAGCCATCAGTAGAGCGATCCCTGTGTTGTCAGGGGGCTACAACCAACAAGGTACATGGCGGCCCCACCACAACGGACTGGCTACCGTGCTGGATGTTAGGTGACATGTAGTCCACGGTCGTCGTCTCCGCAAAGCTCAACACTACACAGTGAAAATTGAACCCAGGAACACATCCTCGCCCAAGAGATGGAGAACGAGCGGGACGGCAATGCGACGACGAGAAATCTGGCTAGATGTCTTAATGCACTATGGACAAAATGCACCATGTAAGACGCCCTTCCCCAATTGGCTCGCTCTGCGGAAGAATTTGGAAAGATGGAGGTCAAACCCAACAGGGGACCATCACAGAAGGCCGAAACGTTTGAGACTCCTTTTAGTCGCCTCTTACGACAGGCAGGAAAACCGCGGGCCTATTCTTACCCCCGAACCCGCAGGGGGAAAACATTACAACTACTGCCCATCACGACGCTGAATGCGACTTGGTAGCGTTACAGGCACGTGCCGCGGTAACAAAAATATATAAGCGGATTGATTGATTGATTGATTGAGGGGTTTATGGGACTAAACGGCGAGGTGATCAGTCCTCCGTTTCCGAAGTTATTCGCGGAAGAGAAAGGGTCCGCTAAAAGTGGACGGATCCAGTCTGAGGAGTCAAACTATAAAACGAGGAAGTTAAAACCTACACAGTAGAAGGCATAAAAGGGTTGACCAAATTTAAAAACTGGATTAACAGAGGGGGTAAAAGAGCGGTCTTTCCACGGTGGAGTGGTCATGGGTCCCGAGCTGAGAAAACATGAAGAAAGGCCCCTACCACAACCACCTTGCCCCTGCTCCAGGAGTAATGCAAGACCTATGAGTTATCGAATATATTGCTTCCCCTCTACTTATACCTCCCGAGGAGATCACGAATGTAAAATTAGAGAGATTCGAGCGCGCACGGAGGCTTTCCGGCAGTCGTTCTTCCCGTGAACCATACGCGACTGGAACAGGAAAGAGCACGTAAAGTGCCCTCCGCCACACACCGTTGGGTGGCTTGCGGAGTATAAATGTAGATGTAGGTCTTATATCTGAAAATAAAAACCACTTTCAGGGAGAAAACTGAGGACCAGTTCAACTATCAGTGAATCGTCTCCTAATATCAAAATTAAGGACTCTGGAAGACTATAGACAGTATAAAGGGCCAAAATAATGGGTCATTCCATCAATATATGGTGTACCGTCAGTCCGGCTCCACAACCACGTTGTGGGATGGTTCGTTACGTAAGAGAAAACAATGGGTGAGTCTGGTACGACCAATGCACAGACGACATAAGACAGTGAAGTCCTTCCGAGAGGAGCGGTAGGAAGAGCACCAAACCGCTGTGGTCTCCTAGATTGTGTGGAGTTTATTATGGCAGCAGTAGCGCACCAGATCTCATTCCACTTTTGGGCAAAGACAGATTTGACGTAAATCCGCATATCCGCAGCTGGAACCATGAAAGGGAATGAGAAGTAAGTATGTGATTCTCTAGCCAAACGGTTAGCCAGTTCATTCCCTGGGATGCCCACATGACTTGGGAACCAGAAAGAGACAACTGAGTAGGTAGCATGGCCAAGGGCAGAGAGAAGGTCATGGATAGCAGAACCAAAGGGTGACGAGAGTACCATCGGTCGATAGCCTGCAAGTTGTTCACTGAGTCGGTACATATTAAAACTGTGGAGGGAGGCCTGAGTAACAAAATGGAGGGCCCTGTTAATGACTAACAACTCTTTTGTGAACACACTAAATGATCCTGGAAATAAATGATGTTCTAAGCCCGTAGGAGACGTGAAAGCATATCCCACCTTATCTATCATCTTAGAACCATCAGTGTAGGAGATGGTAGCACCCTGTAACTCTGCAAGTATGGAACGAACAAGACGCCAGAAAACCACAGGGCCGACAGAGACGTTAAGACCCTGGAATAGGTTGGTCCTAAGCTGTGGTCTGGGCACCACTCAAGACGGGGTGTGGGACGAAATACACGGGGCGCATTCCACTGAGTGGAAACAGAAATGCCGACAGAGGGAAGTGAGACGCATTTCAACCGGCAATCCCACCTGTGGGCAGTTGTCAGGAGACACACATCCCTCGTTTGCAAAGACGACAGGATACTCGGGATGGTCAGGGCATCGGCGAATGGCGATTGTGTGAGAAACCAGGAGTTGGATCCGTCGTATTTGTAGATGGGGAATCGCCTCTTTTGTGAGGAGACTGTCAATAGGAGTAGTGAGAAAGGCACCAATAGCCAGACACACCCCACAATGGCGAACAGGGTCAAGTACTTTCAGAGTGGAAGGAGCCGCTGAGCATAAACCTGACTACCATAATCTAGTCTGGACAAGACCAGAGCATGGTAAAGATGGACAAGAGTAGCACAGTCTGCACCCCAAGTTATGTGGGCCAGGAGGCAGAGAACGTTAAGTTTCCACCTGCATGTAGTCTTCAGATGGCGAATATCAGGCAGCCACATCAGCTTTGTATCAAAAATACCTTGTGACCCTTCTGCACACATCGAACAAAAGGAATGCCACGTTTCTCCAGATTAGGCCGGAGTTCCTCATCAGTTTGCAGAATGAGGTACTTATGACAAATCACTCCCTAGACCATATTCAGATACTGGTGAAGGGACATACACACTGGGACATTGCCAAGACGATCGCAAGCATGAAGAGCTGCAGATTTGGCGGCAGAACCAGCTTTGATCAACAGGGAGCTCGACCGCATCTTACTGGGAGATGCAACTTCACCAACCTTGTCCTTGATATTCTCCACAAAAAACAATGGCGCTTTGGCGGTGGATGTGTCCCCGTCCATCCACGGGTTACTAGGGAAAGTGTTTCATCCCCAAACGGCGAGCCTGACCCCCTTATGTTCGCTTTATCGAGCAACAACAAAGTTATTAACTGTGGATGGTATCGTCAGAATAGAAATAATGAAGTCACTGTAAAAAAGTCATTAATTTTGGCACTTATCTTGAATGGATTCCCACGTATATTTTGTCGAAGTTGTTATGGCTCACCTTGTTGATTCTAGAATGATTCCACTTTGACTGCTAGAAGGTCCAGATCTGTATTTTAGCAATATTTGAAGACCTAACAAATGCGGTTTTCAGGAAATTCTTAATGATCAAACAATCCCCGATCAGAACAATGGTATGGTAGAAATAATTTTTGACTGTGTGTTCACGATCCACATTTTTATTAAACTTCTTGTAAATTCACATATACTACTACTTAATTGTCACAACATCAAGAAAACAGTTTTGTATCAATCTTCATATACACTCCTGGAAATTGAAATAAGAACACCGTGAATTCATTGTCCCAGGAAGGGGAAACTTTATTGACACATTCCTGGGGTCAGATACATCACATGATCACACTGTCAGAACCACAGGCACATAGACACAGGCAACAGAGCATGCACAATGTCGGCACTAGTACAGTGTATATCCACCTTTCGCAGCAATGCAGGCTGCTATTCTCCCATGGAGACGTTCGTAGAGATGCTGGATGTAGTCCTGTGGAACGGCTTGCCATGCCATTTCCACCTGGCGCCTCAGTTGGACCAGCGTTCGTGCTGGACGTGCAGACCGCGTGAGACGACGCTTCATCCAGTCCCAAACATGCTCAATGGGGGACAGATCCGGAGATCTTGCTGGCCAGGGTAGTTGACTTACACCTTCTAGAGCACGTTGGGTGGCACGGGATACATGCGGACGTGCATTGTCCTGTTGGAACAGCAAGTTCCCTTGCCGGTCTAGGAATGGTAGAACGATGGGTTCGATGACGGTTTGGATGTACCGTGCACTATTCAGTGTCCCCTCGACGATCACCAGTGGTGTACGGCCAGTGTAGGAGATCGCTCCCCACACCATGATGCCGGGTGTTGGCCCTGTGTGCCTCGGTCGTATGCAGTCCTGATTGTGGCGCTCACCTGCACGGCGCCAAACACGCATACGACCATCATTGGCACCAAGGCAGAAGCGACTCTCATCGCTGAAGACGACACGTCTCCATTCGTCCCTCCATTCACGCCTGTCGCGACACCACTGGAGGCGGGCTGCACGTTGTTGGGGCGTGAGCGGAAGACGGCCTAACGGTGTGCGGGACCGTAGCCCAGCTTCATGGAGACGGTTGCGAATGGTCCTCGCCGATACCCCAGGAGCAACAGTGTCCCTAATTTGCTGTGAAGTGGCGGTGCGGTCCCCTACGGCACTGCGTAGGATCCTACGGTCTTGGCGTGCATCCGTGCGTCGCTGCGGTCCGGTCCCAGGTCGAAGGGCACGTGCACCTTCCGCCGACCACTGGCGACAACATCGATGTACTGTGGAGACCTTACGCCCCACGTGTTGAGCAATTCGGCGGTACGTCCACCCGGCCTCCCGCATGCCCACTATACGCCCTCGCTCAAAGTCCGTCAACTGCACATACGGTTCACGTCCACGCTGTCGCGGCATGCTACCAGTGTTAAAGACTGCGATGGAGCTCCGTATGCCACGGCAAACTGGCTGACACTGACGGCGGCGGTGCACAAATGCTGCGCAGCTAGCGCCATTCGACGGCCAACACCGCGGTTCCTGGTGTGTCCGCTGTGCCGTGCGTGTGATCATTGCTTGTACAGCCCTCTCGCAGTGTCCGGAGCAAGTATGGTGGGTCTGACACACCGGTGTCAATGTGTTCTTTTTTCCATTTCGAGGAGTGTATTTAATTTCCACTTTAACCAAACACAAGACTTGACTGTTCTTTTACAAAGCGAAATAACAACTTAACTTCTGCAAAGTGAAACAAAGATTGCTCTGTGCGCATTCGCGCCAAAACGGTTACAAGTAAGTCAAAGATTATGACAGTCTTACAAAAAAAAAAAAAAAAAAAAAAAAAAAAAAATGGTTCAAATGGCTCTGAGCACTATGGGACTCAACTGCTGTGGTCATAAGTCCCCTAGAACTTAGAACTACTTAAACCTAACTAACCTAAGGAGATCACACACATCCATGCCCGAGGCAGGATTCGAACCTGCGACCGTAGCGGTCTTGCGGTTCCAGGCTGCAGCGCCTTTAACCGCACGGCCACTTCGGCCGGCGACAGTCTTACAGAAATGAATACATACAAGAACCATATCACTGTAATATATCGATACATCGGAGTACCTATACATTAATAAAACCAAATGTGAATATTGTCACAAAAATATGTTACTTCGCAGAAAAGTAGTACGATATTACTGGTATCGAGAACTGGCGTTGGAGTGCCGTAATGGTCACGTGAATAAAGAACCATTACAAGGGGAAGGTTGAGAGGAAGGAAGGAGGCAGATAAATCCGCGCCGTAGACGCTAGGAAGGGAGTTCTTACCCAAATGGCTCACACTAAAAACAGAAAATTTAGGGGCGGAGGTCAAACTTCAAGTAGGGACCTAAACGCCAAAAAGGAAGAAAGACAACAGGTATGACGAACAAAACTGCAAGCAATACAGGGAACTGGGTGGATGGCCAGATCGACATAGAACACAGAGAGAGGAAGGAGAGGGCAGCGGGGAACGAGCGACGATAGGGAGGGAGGGGCCCCATGTGAGCCACGCACGAAGTCACAGAAGAACCGTGAGCCCCTGGGGGGTATGAAAGCAGAGCAGAGATGGACGGGAGATCACCCAAGCGAAGATATGGGATGCAAATGGGGAAATCCAGAGGTAAGGGACTTTGACAAAGGGCAGATTATTATCATCATTATTATTATTATGCAGAGCTTGTGAACAAGTATCTCGAAAACGGCGAAGCCTGTCGAATGTTCACGTGCTCCTGTAATGAGCATCTACAGAAAGAGGTAGGAGTACAGTAAAACTACCACTAGGCGCTAAATGGTTGGCCATCCGCGGCTCTTCACAGAACGTCAGGTTCGGAGTCTTGTTTGCTCTGTAAAGTTGGACAGATGGTGATGCACAAACAAGTGTTTCGGAGCATACCACTCAGTGCTGAAAATGGATCTTTGCAACCGACCATGTGTTAATATGTTGAAACAATTATATCGTCAATTACGATGGAAGTGGGCAAAGGACCATCGGGATTCGACCGTCGATTAACGGAAATGCGTCAACTCTTCGGGTGAATAATATTTTTGCTACATTAGGTCGATGGTCGAGGTAAACGGCGGCTCGAAGCTTGCAGCGCGCCACGGTCGCATGCTGGTGGGTTCAGTATTATCCTATGGGACACATTCTCCTGCGCTCGCATGGGACCTGTTTTCGTAATCGAAGACACGCTGACAGCTGCGAACCACCAGCACTCCTTTGTGCTTGATGTCTTCCCCGACGGCGACGTCATCTTCCAGCAGTATAACTGACCGTGTCTCGGAGCCAGAACCGCGCTACAGTGGTTTCAGGAGCATTATAATGAACTGAGGCTGATGTCTCAGCGAAGAAATTCGCCTGATGTAAATCCCACGGGACCCATCTGTGTCGCCATCGGGTGCCATGACAGCGTACGCAAATCAGTGGCCCGTTACTTACGTGAATTACACGACCTGTGCTAAGACATCTAATGCCATATATCTCGACAAATCTAGCAACAAGCTGTGGGATCTCTGACAAGACGGAAAAACAAGTTATAAGCAGATGATCATAATGTTTTGGCTCATCAGTGTATGTGCTCGTTTAGAGACAGATCTGCTGATCGAGCAGGCCCACGAAACACGTCGACACTCGGTAGACCGTGATGGGTTGCACCGGCGGTGTGTGGGAGAGCTTTATCCTGTTGGAAAATACCCCCTGGAACGTAGTTCGTGAACGGCTGCACGACAGGTCGAATCACTAGAATGACATACAGATTTGTAGTCAGTGTGCGTGGGATAACCACGATAGTGCTCCTGCTGTCATACGAAATCACACCCCACAGCACGCAGACAGGTTGGTTGCAGGCCCTCAAATGACCTTCTCCTAATCAACACACGGCCATCATTCGCACCAAAGCAGAACCAGCTTTCATCGGAAGACACAACATACCTCCACCCTGTCCTCCAATGAGCTCTCGCTTGTAATCACTGAAACCACAAATGGGGGTAGTATGGGATCAACGGAACGCACGCACAGAACGTCTGGGCCGGAGCTTGTCTTGAAGTAACCGATTTTAAGCAGCCCGTGGTGCTAACTGCTGCTGCACATGCAGTACGATGCGCCAGAGCCATGCGCTGAAGAAAAGATCTGATGATTGAGCAGGCCCAGGAAACATGTGGACACACTGTAGACCACGATGGGTCTCTCTGTAGTACCACGTGGCCGTCAGGAGGCCGGAATTCTTGCGACCATAGATTCTCATGACCACTGCTGCTAGCAATCGTGTACAGTGGGTACACTCCTGCCAAGTCTTTCTGCAGTATCGCAGAAGGAACATCCAGCTCTATTACACAACTTCTTTCAAACTCAGTGACGTGTTGATAATGAATGGCGTCTTTGTCACCTTACAGGCATTCTTGACTGACATCAACTCACCACATCCTATCTCAAAGCTAACCAACATTCTCGACCGTTACAGCTACTGATGAATAAACATCATCTTTCAGATGTAGAAATACATCTTCCAACTTCCGATTACGTCACACAACTCCTTCTTGGTGTGGCGATTTTTTTTCCATCAGTGTGTCCTAAGTTCACTGTCAAACATTACGCCATCCATCGATTACGCTCGCTAGGGTGTTACCAGTGTAACATGTATGTGAAGAAAGTTACAGCCCTCCTAACATAACTGATGTCAAGGATTTCCTATTTCGCAATGAACTGAAAACGTGGAACTGTCCGCACATTATAAGTGATTCGTTTGACAATCCATTTTCCCTCGTGAGACCGTCCTCCATTCAACAAGCCATCTTGACAGATTCGTAATCTTGCATTTCGTGCCCATCAAAGATACGGAAAGAACATCTACTTCCGAAATAATGAGTCTTTGGTAAGTATATTTGGGTTAAATCGCCAAAAATTCGCCTATACACCACAATTATAATAACAGATGCTAGGCAGATCATAACGTAGTACAAGGAACGAGGTCATAGGACTGCGGGGCATTGGATAAGACAATCAGTGCAATTGTGATTCAAGTAAACCACGTATTAAAACAATGAAGGCGTGGGACCTTGGGGACTGGTGGTGATAAGATTATCGACCGCCTTAACCCTAGCATTACCAACGTATTTTTTGTTACATGTAATACCAACGGGGGGCCTCAAAGGCCCATAAAGAATACCACAATTTATTTTATCATAAATCAAGTTTATTTACTTCTGATACCTCTAATAACAATTCAAAATGCTTAGACATTGTTTTTGTATACTGGATAATAAAAGATGTTATTATAATAGGAATAAAATGAACAAATCACGAGATTCAGTTTATATATTTTTTGGAATAATGTTTCAAAATAGTGTTTTCTTATAAAAACGACTTTTTTAATTCGATACACTACATGAAGCAAACAAAATTTACTGTCTCATTCTGCAACGCATTTTTCACACAACACTGTCTTCCTGCAGTGTTTCCCACAGACGTGTTTGTGGCACTGAGAGCAGCTAACAGTTGACTTTCCCAGCTTGTTGTACTTGATCTTTTTAGATGCAGCTTCTTGGCAGCATAGGTGGCACCGTCCACGTGTTCCTGGTTCTGCTGTTGAGGATGAGGGTTCTACAGAGCAGCTGAGCTTCCGTTGTGTGATGCTTTCCATTGCCATTATTACTGGCTTCTGAAGTCAATACAAATTTTGTGCCCGTTTATCTACTTGAGATCTTATTAGTTCGAGACCTAAGTTAGTGATAAAAACTCTTCTGCGGTTTAGCAAATTCTTTTTCCAATTCGGAAAGTTGAGGAGGAAGAGTGAATATGCATTTATTGCTGCTATGTCAATGAGTGTGTAGAAGAGGGACAAAGGCCATCTTCTTGTTCCTCTCTTTGTGCTGTAGTGTCTTGCCATCTGGTCTATGGTGTCCACGCCTCCCTTTGTAGAATTATAAAAAAGATTTATGTTAGTCTTTTTTGAGTCTTCATTCAACACCCCTTCTGAGTGATAAGTTGAAAGCATCAACAGCAGTCGTTTTGGCTTCTCGCGGACTAGCGTTGATGCAAGAGTAACTGGTGGCCTCTGTGTCTGAGGGTCAGTATAAGCAAAGATGGAAGAGTGTAAACTGCGGCCAGTTGTAGTCTTCAGCTCTTCAGGTATGTGTCGTCTGTTAGACTGTAGGGTGCCAACAAGTGTGAGGTGAAAATCATTCCATAGAGTCTCAGCAAGCTCCACTGAAGTATAGTACCGATCTGTGGTAACATTATGGCCTGATTTTTCATTAGGTTTTATTAGTCTCTTTACAATTTCCATCGGTCCATTTGAATGCTGTGTATTTCCTGACTTGCCTGTATAGATGTCCATGCTGATCACATATCTAGTCTCAGAATCAGACAGCATTCGAATTAGAATGCCGTATTTTCCAGGTTTTTCTTTTAGAAACACCTTGAATGGACAGCGACCACGGAACAAAGACAACATCTCATCCACTGTTGTATGTAGACCAGGAATGAAATACAATGGAAGTGAAGAATTGAAGCTTTCAAAAATTTCCCTCATTGGAGCAAACTTGTCAGTCTGGCGACGAATTTCTCTTGTGTTCTTATCATCAAACCTCAATATTTTAGTCAATTCGAAAAATCGGGTCCGACTCATTGATCCATAGTACACTTGTCGGCCCTGAAGCAAAGACCATAAATCTTGGACAGGTATCTTATTGTCATGATTTGAACCCATGATTAGCAAGAGTCCTATATAACAAAATAACTCATCTTCATCTGTGTGCTGAATACCTAGTCGAGAAGCCTCTTCATTTGAGTGTATTTTTATTAGATTCATAATTTGAGGTGTAAAAAAGAGCTCTATAGACTCTTTCGGAGACGCAATTCTTCCTTGTTGTCCTAGCCCCATTCTTTCTCGCACTATATTTTGTACAGAACGCCGATATTGTCGAGATGGCTTCGTAATATACTCTCGTCCACTTTTTGCAATGAATTTATCACATTCCGTATCATTATCATCTGGTGGATTGGCTTCAACCTCATCTTCATTCTCAGACGATGAATCAGTTCTAATTTCTTCCACATCATCATCCACTTCACTTTCCTCTAAATCTGATTCGTTCAAAACTTCTTCTAGCACTCTTTCAATGGAACTATCACGTAAACGATGTCTACTCATGTTGCTGGTTCAACAGCAGCAGAAACACTGAAAATAACAATGGTCCGCTTCATAATAATATGTCTGAAGGCAACAATGCCAAAATTCGTTTCATGGTAAGAATTTGAAACGAGAGACTCAACCTCGTAAATCCTTCCTTGCTATTACCAACGGGTGGGCTTCTAAGGCCCACAGAGAATTAAATCAAGTAAATGAATTTTAATTACATTTTTATTCCGAAATTCTGTAATGACTCAATAGTACATTCAATAACGAACAATTACCTTTGCTTTCAAGTTCATATATCAAAGGGTGTGGATACAACATAGAAAAACTGAGTCAGTGGGCCTACGAGGCCCCCCCGTTGGTAATGCTAGGGTTAAGGCCATGAACACGTCGGGGCATGGAGAGTTATAGTATACCTCTTCCGTTCCTCGTGCAAGAGAAAAAATTATATTGTGGTCACCTACTTTCTGTCTGTCACAGGAAAGTTTTGTTAGATGACTCTAAGCAAGTTAAAATACCTTGTATGAACTGTTGTTGTGGTCTTCAGTTCGAATATTGGCTTGATGCAGCTCTCGTCTTAGTCTACCCAGTGCAAGCCTCTTCATTTCTGCGTAAATATTGCAACCTACATCCATTTCAAGAAAGGAAGATTGGGTTTAACGTCCCGTCGACATCGAGGTCTTTAGAGACGGAGGACAAGCTCAGACTATGTCACGGATGGGGAAGGAAATCGGCCGAGCCATTTCAAAGGAATCATCCCGGCATTTGCCTGGAGCGATTTAGGGAAATCACAGAAAAGCTAAATCTGGATGGCCACGCGGGTTTGAACCACGTCTCTCTCCACAACTTTTATTGCCCACACTTCCCCCGTTACCAACTGACGATTCCTTGCGTCAGGAAGTGTACTATCAACCGATTCCTTATTTTACTCAATTTGTGCTGTAAATTTCTTTTTCTCCAATTCGAAACAGTACCCCCTTAATAGTTATAAGATCAATCTACTTAATATTAATCATTCTTCTAAAGCACCACATTTCAAAAAGTTTGTTCTGTTCTTGTTTGAACTGCTTGTCGTACAAGTTTCACTTAGGTGTAAGTCTACATTCCACACAAATATCGTCAGAAAAGACTTCCTAACACTTAAATTTATGACATTTGTTGAGAAATTCATCTTTTGTGGGGCATACTTTTCTTGCTATTGCCCGTCTACATTTTACAACCACTCTATTTCGACAATCACACGTTACTTTGCAGCCAAGCAGCAAAAACTCGTTCCCTATTTTTAGTCTCTCATATCCTAATCTAATTCCCTCAGAATCGAATTATTTAATTCTACTATAATCCATTACCCTTATTTTACTTTTGTTGATGGTCATCACATACTCTCTTTTCAAGATACCATCCATTACGTTCAAATCCTATTCCAAATCATTTGCCGTCTCTGACAGAATTACAATGTGACTGGCAAACCTCAAAGTCTTCATTTCTTTTCCCAATATTTTAATTCCGTTTTTAAACTTCCATTTTTCCTTTACTGCTTGCTCAATTTACAGATTCAATAACACTGGGGATAGTCTACACTGTCAACTACCTTCTCAACTACTGCTTCACTTTCATGTACTTCTGAACCTTATCACTGCAGTCTAACTCCTCTATGAGTTGTAGAGGATCTTTCGCTCCTAGTAAATACTGTAAATATAATGTCGCCAGGTGGTGTTACACGCTTTTCGTAAATACAAAAACGATGGCAACCAGGTGTTGGCGTCTGGAAAAGGCTGTTCAGATGGTAGAATCGAGTGACACAAGATTATTAGTGGTAGAGCGACCCTGGCGGAAGCCGCCCTGTCATGGAGCCAGTAGGCCACGTGACTCCAGGACCCAACCCAACCGCCGACACAACATACGTTGAAGCAGCTTACAAAGACCGTTGGTGAGGCTGATGGACCGATAGCTATCCACGTCAAGCGGGTTTTTACCAGAATGATGGTGATCTCCCGACATTGCGATGGAAAGACGCCATCGCACCAGATCCGGTTGAGGATGACGAGGAGATGTCGCTTGCAGTCAGATGAGAGATATTTAATCATCTGACTGTGGATCCGATCTGGCCTACGAGCTTGTTGTAGTCACCTGCTCAACCATCACATCGATGTTACCGTGTGGGGGAGAGTCAACGGTGACAGCAGAGGTGAAAGTTTCCCAGTCCGCCTTGTTTAAAGCCCATCTGGGCAGGTGTCCGTGGGCCTGACGCTGGGGCAGTGACAGGAAGATGGGGAAGTGGTCACTACCACACACGTCGTTGTGTGCTCTTCAGTGGATAGATGGGAGAATACCTGGGCTGCAAATTGATAAATCAATGGCCGAGTAGCTGCCATGAGCCACAATGAAATGTGTGGCAGCCCCAGTAATTAAGAGGCAGAGGTCGAATTGTGTCAGTAAGGTTTCGACATCTCTGCCTCGGCCAGTAAGCATGGTACCACCCCACAAGGGGTTATGGGCATTAAAATATCCCAAAACTAAGACAGGTTTAGGAAGTTGATTAATCAGTGCAGCTAATACCATCTGGAGGAAAATATACATTACAGACAGTTATTTCCTACGTCGTCCTTATTCTGACAGCCATAGCTTCAAGAGGGGTTTGGGGGGGGGGGGGGGGGGCACAGTTTCACTACAGACTGTGTTTAGGACATAAACGCAAACTTCACCTGACACTCGATTATAGTCGCTACCGTTCCTGTACTATCCCTTATAGCCATGGAGAGCAGGGGTCCGCATTGCCGCAAACCAGGTTTCCTGGAGGGCAATGCAGAAAGCAGGTGTAAAGCTTAACAGTTGCCGTAGCTCAGCCAGGCGGTGGAAAAAACCGCCGCAATTCCACTAGAGGATGATATCATCATGAGACTGGGAAGGTATGGAACATTCAACGAGGCAGTTTACACCTCAGGGTCACCTAGGTCCTCAGTGGATGCCAGAATCTCTACCTCATCCGCAGACACAGAGCTTGTAGGTACTGGGGGTGTGGGTGCCACCGCAATTCCCTTGGTCTCTGGGACCATCTTTTTGGGTTTCTCTCGCTGCTCCTTGGGTTTCCCTGGCTGGGAGGACATCACTGATTCAGTCTTTGGGACTGAGGATGAACGTGAAGCCCTACGACCAGCTGCTTTTAAGCTCTTCAGACACTGGCGGATGTCATCTTTCCCATTAGCAGAAACCTGGGAAAGGAGTGACCCAAGGGACCCCTTCCTAGCGAGAGGAGCCGAAGAAGACTTACGTTTCTGCAGCTCAGAAGTGGGAAATGATATCCCCGATGGCTGGGGGGGCGGGGGGGTGTTACTCCTGAAGTAGGTGGTGCAGGAGCAACTGGGAGGGAAGTGCCCCCCACGATGAAGGGGCCGGTGTAGTCTTCTGGTTCTGAGAGGCAACAGGAATGCGAGGAACTGATGGGGGCGAGAACTGTTCTTGTAATGGCGGCGTAAAAGGAGGTCATAGCCACAGGATGTAGGCGCTCAAATTTCATCTTAGCCTCAGTGTAGGACTGTCGGTCCAGCGTCTAATATTCCATGATTTTCCTCTCTTTCTGTAAAATCCTGCAGTCTGGCGAGCAAGGTGAATGATGCTCTTCGCATTTGACACAGACGGGAGGCGGAGCACATGGAGAATTGGGATGTGATGGACATCCACAATCTTGACAAGAGACACTGGAAGTACAGAGGGAAGACATATGGCTAATCTCCCAGCACTTATAGCACTGCATCAGGGGAGGGATATATGGCTTGAAGTTACAGAAGTAGACCATCACCTTGACCTTCTTGGGCAATGTGTCACCCTCGAAGGCCAAGATCACGGCACCGGTGGCAACCAGATTATCCCTCTGACTCCGATGGACGCGCTAGACGAAATGAACACCTCGCCACTCTAAATTTGCGCGCAGCTCGTCGTCAGGCTGCAAAAGAAGGTCCCTGCGGAATGATCACATAAAACAAATAGTGGGAAAAGCAGGCGCCAGGTTGAGATTCATAGGAAGAATTCTAAGAAAATGTGACTCATCGACGAAAGAAGTAGCTTACAAAACGCTTGTTCGTCCGATTCTTGAGTATTGCTCATCAGTATGGGACCCTTACCAGGTTGGATTAATAGAAGAGATAGACATGATCCAGCGAAAAGCAGCGCGATTCGTCATGGGGACATTTAGTCAGCGCGAGAGCGTTACGGAGATGCTGAACAAGCTCCAGTGGCGGACACTTCAAGAAAGGCGTTACGCAATACGGAGAGGTTTATTATCGAAATTACGAGAGAGCACATTCCGGGAAGAGATGGGCAACATATTACTACCGCCCACATATATCTCGCGTAATGATCACAACGAAAAGATCCGAGAAATTAGAGCAAATACGGAGACTTACAAGCAGTCGTTCTTCCCACGCACAATTCGTGAATGGAACAGGGAAGGGGGGATCAGATAGTGGTACAATACGTACCCTCCGCCACACACCGTAAGGTGGCTCGCGGAGTATAGATGTAGATGTAGATAATACCCTGGACAATATTAAAATTGCTATGGGGCGTGATGATAACAGATACATCCCCCAACTTGTCACAAGCGAGTAATACCCGTGACTGGGCAGAGGATGCTGGTTTTATCAAGACTGACCCAGATTGCATTTTGGACAAGCCCTCCACCTCCCCAAACTTGTCCTCCAAATGCTCCACAAAAATCTGAGGCTTCACCATCAACTCTAGTACATACGAGGTACTGGGGCAAATTAGCTTCACTGCCATCCTTAGCCTGATTATTTGAGGTCATATTTCTTTGCACTGAAGTTAGACTTTGCCCCCTTAGAGACTGCTGGCGGCGGACGACCAGGAAAGAGATGACTTACTACACTACATGGCGTGTCATCCGCACTGATGCAACCCACTCCAACCATGGGCCCTCCCCACAGGCGCCACCCAGCCTCAGCAAGGGCCACCTGGCAGGATGGCCACTGCCATGAGTGTCGATGCCCCCAGGGAGATGGGCACCTACTCCATGGCATACATGGGGAGTTAACAGCGCAGGCATCAGCAGAACGATCCCTATGTGGTTAGGGTTCTATGACCAACAGGGTACATGGCGGCCCCACCGCAACTGACTGGCTACCGTGCTGGATATGAGGTGCAAAGAATTCCATGACCCTCGTCGGCGCAGAAAATGACACTGCATAGTGGGTGGAGGAAAATGCACTCAGGAAGGTGTCGTCGCTCAAGAGATGAAGGATGAGCAGGACTGCAGTGCCACAGCGAAAAAGTTGGCTAGAGATGTTAATACACGAAGGACACGACGCACCATGTAAGGCGTCCTTGCCCAACTGGATCGCTACTCGGGAAGATTTTGAAAAATGGAGGTAAAACCCTACAGGGGACCAACACATAAACGCCGAAAGGTGAGAGACTCCTTTTAGTCGCCTCTTACGACAGGCAGGAATACCTCGGGAGAGACTCCTTTTAGTCGCCTCTTACGACAGGCATGAATACCTCGGGCCTATTCTAACACCCGGGCCCGCAGGGGGGACAGAATAAAACTATGGGTCAACCTGGTATGACCGATGCACATACACCATAGGACTAGCGATTCTTTCTGGGAGAAGCTGCAGGAAGAACGCCAATCTGCAGTAGTCTTCTTCATTGTGCAGAGTATATTAGATGGGGTATCAGCCCACCAGATGCCGTTCCATTCCCAAGCGAGTAGAGATCTGATGTGCACTCGCAAATCCGTACCTGGGATTGGCAAAGGAAACGGGACTCAGACAAAGACAACTCAGCAGGCAGCACGAAGAAGGTGAATAAGGTCATGAATAGAAGAGACCAAAGCGTGGCAAGAATAGCACCAGTCAATAGCCTGAAGACTGCTCATTAAGTCAGTACATATTAAAACATGGTCAAGGGAGGCCCGTTTAATGAAATAGATATTTACTAACAGCTGTCAGCTCTGCCGTAAACGTTCTCGACAGTGAACGGCGTTCCATACAGACTTATATCTGCATAGCCACAGTTTCCATCATCCGTCTCAGAAGAGAGCTATGCTGATTACTTTAGTACACAGAGCCAGGACTATTTCCGACAAGGACCACCTCGGTCCCGAGATTAACCATTTGACGATTTTCAAAAGGAATGGTTATTCTGCCGGTGAAATTAAATCAGTATTGTCAAAGAAAGTAAGACACGATGCCGTCCATAAACAAGAAGAGGACTAACACATAGCGCGGCTTCCATTTTGCAGTGCTACAACAAGCAAGATAGGCAGAGTCCCAAAGAGGCACGGAATAAAACCAGTTTTCCGACCACCTAGGAAAATTAAGGAAATGTTGAGACCAGTCAAAGATCGTCTCGGCTTAAGGGTGCCGGGAATTTATAGTATTCTTTGCCAACGCGGCACGAATAACGTGGGCCAGTCTGTAAGAACCGTTGCCGACCGTTGCATCGAGCACCAGTGCCACCTGAAATAAAGGTATTTGGAAAAATCTGCGGTGGTTGAGCATAGCCTGCTTAACAAGCATAAGATTTTATTTGAAGAAACGGGAGTAATAGCCCACGCATCGAATTACTGGGACTCTGTGATCCGGGAAGCAGTCGAAATTAGACGGCTATGCACTTAGCAACACCTGGAAGAGTGCACTGGATAAAGAAAAATCGCAGAGGAAAACTTCCCGCACTTTACCTCCTGATTCAAGGGATGGCGCTGCAAGCAACGCGGGATAGAAACTACATCTATGGAAGTAGAGGGCATCACTTTACTACGCGCCATATCTCTGTTGCTATGACGTATTCCAGCCAATCAGAAGCAGTCCTTTGCATATAAAAGTGGGAGCCTCGCTAGTTTACGACAGTCAGTTTTAGCCCTGACGACGACCATGGAGATAGTGGTCGAAAGCTTGGAGTTTCATCCTGAATTGACGCGGCATATACACCGAGAGATTTTTATTCAAGGAATCCATTCACTGACAACTGTATGAATCAAAGTAGAGACCCCTACAGACGCCCCCTCCAGACCACCATGGTTTCGATAGAGCATGGAGTGTTGGAGAATGGTCATAAGTGAAGTGTTATTCTTGGAGAGCAATGCAAACCACACAAGAAGATGAAATAAAGTGTTGCAGTTCTGGCAGGTGAAAGCAGTACCCATTATAATACTATTAGATGATCACTCAATTGGCGACCGAGTTAGGCGTGAAGGGGCAGGTGAACCTATCACACTGTAGAATCAATGTCCGTCACCAATGAGGATGGAACCATATCCACAAACATCAGTTCAGAATTCGACTGTGTGGGGGGATCTGGCACCTTCAGGGGCATCGGAGGACCCTTGTCCTGATTCTCCTCCTCCTCTTCTTCTTCTTCTTCTTCTTCTTCTTCTTCCTGTTCATATCTTTTGGTGGGCAAAGCTCATTCAAGGAACTATCTGCAACGAGCGCGGGGACAGATGAAGAGTGGACAGCCCTGGGATCCACAGGATGTGGCTCCTTCAACCAGCTTGGTGTCAGGCCTCCAGTACGGGGGTTGCTGGGAAGAGGGATCCCAAGAGAGAGCCCTGTCACAGGTAGACGCCGAATAAGGAGAACAATTCTCTGGCCAGGTGTGGGAAGTGGTTCCCAAAGAAGGTATCATGGAATCCATGATGTGAGAGATGGCTGGTGGGAGATCTGGTTTGGAGAAGTAGTGGTGGTGGTGGTGGTGGTGGTGGGGGGGGGGGGGGGGAAGAGATCGTGATGTTGGCTTAACTGATCGTCAAGATACATAGGAGGCAGGCATTCATAGGAGGCAGCAGAGGAAGTTTTAAACCCATTAGCGCGTTGTGTTGCCATAGCAACGTTTGTAACACTTTTTTAAAGTCGTTGATTCCCCGACTTCAATGAAGCGAGAGTGTTGGCAGCGGTGGATTCGGTTCCGCAAGACTGCAAAGATCACTACAATGCAACAGTTTTAACAACACATTTAAATTCTGCGGCTTAAGCAGTGTTGGAAGTCGTTTCCTGAATGACGAAGAAAAATGGAGTTTAAGTTCGAGTAAGTATGTTTTACACAGTAACGTACGATATATAATTTGTTTTTTTTTAGTATGGTTGTGCTTTAAATCCTCAAATATATATTATTTGGAGGTTCCTGCTTGCTGTGAAATAAATTACGTTCATTAAGGCCGTTTGAACGTTGGTGTTGCCATATGGCAATGCTAGGCTCTTGTGCTCAGTAAAAGGACGAATTTTCTCTTTTTTGTTTTAGAAGAAGTTTCTCGCTTGCTGAGGCGCTGGAGATTCTTTATAATGACGCTATTGAAGGTGATGGGTTTGTTGAGCCCCCAGATCCGAAGAGAGAAGAATGACAGATTATTGTATGTGCGGTGGCTGGACAACTCAGTTGTCACAATGATCTCTTCATGTGGTGCACAAGAAGTTGGCCAAGTCAAGAGATTCTCGCAACTAAAAAAGCGAAATATAATGATAGCCAAATATAATACATATATGGGAGGTACTGATCAGATGGATCAGAATCTAGCATGCTATCGCATTGCAGTAAGAAGCAAGAAATGGTACTGGTCTCTCTTTACATGGATGTTAGATGTCGCCATACAAAACAGTTGGATTTTGTATAATAAAGCAAGAAACCAGACTATTTCTCAGCTTGATTTCAAGAGAGAAGTAGCAACAGTGTACTTGCAAAGACACCAAGCTTTACCAAAAGGAGCCGGGAGACCATCTGCATCAAGGGCATGTTCCGACAGCCGCATATCACGTTCAACTAGGTTTGATAAGACTGACCACCTCGTCCAGCACACAGAAGGAAAGAAGAAGAAAAGGTGTGCACACATGGACTGTGAATCTATTGTGAGAACAATGTGTTCAAAGTGTAATGTGGGATTGTGTATTGACTTCTTTATTACATTTCGTGTAAAATAATGCTAAGTTTAAGGTCTGATTTTTGATTATTAATTGTACTGTGTTATAAAGTATCAATTGTACGATGAAGACTGAATAATAAATTTGCACAAAACTTGTATATGTAATAAGAAATTTCATTAACCTACTTATTTTAGTTGAAGTTTTAATCCATATAAACTTAGGTAGTGAAAGCGCCTAGAGTTGCCATATGGCAACATCAAATATCTCTCTAATGGCGGTAATGACTTTCGTCAAAACAACTCCGTTGTGTAATTTATGCCTTCTACCGACATTATAACGCATTTTAAAAAATTAATTCCGACGCTAATGGGATTCGCATTTTTCCAAGTGACTCAAGTTCCCTAAGTTTGCTTCAATATTTTCGACAGAAAATAATGTTTCAGTTGTAATGAAAGTATCCCAATCAGCTGAAGGTGAGGTGCCACACACAGCCATCTGGCTTATCCCTCTCCCCACGGCACAGTCAGTGAAGGAAACGACGTGAGGTGTACCTTTATGCATTATAACAATCTTTTCCATCTGAACAGACTGCTGGAGCCTTGTGAATCTTCCACGATGGTACCACGCACTCTGAATGGGGTCTCTTCCCATGGACGCCACAGGAGCAGTTACCTGACTAATGAACCATTGCCCGGAGTCCCTGTGCCTCAACCATGATGGACAAGTACTTCTTGGCTTGCATGGGTAGTTCCCCTCTAAGGCACCAACAGTGCAATCCCTGCATGGTCAGGGTCTGCCACCATGCAGGCACTTGACATTACCCCCACCACACTGGAACGGTTATCATGCAGGGTTTTGGGTGTAGTACCCTTGCGAAAAGGAAAGGGTACAAAGAAAGAATGGCACAAAAAGTGGAACTTACACCACAGTGAACGATCTTCCCTGCACAAGCCACACTTTTGCTCCTTTAGGAGCAGCAAGTCAGACTCAACAAGGGGATAATAAAGTTAAGAATTAAAAGTGGTAGAATGCTGGAAGGGAATAAAACGAGTGTCGAAAATTGCAAACTAGATTCAAACACAATTGGCACAAAGAAGACCATCCAACGGAGGGCAGAGGCTGTCGCTAAGCCATGTCTCCGCAATATCCTTTCTTTCAGGAGTGCTAGTTCTGAAAGGTTCGCAGGAGAACTTCTATTAAGTTTGGAAGGTAGGAGACGAGGTACTGGCAGAAGTAAAGCTGTGAGGACGGGGCGTGAGTCGTGCTTGGGTAGCTCAGTTGGTAGAGCACCTGCCCGCGAAAGGCACCGGTCCCGAGTTCGAGTCTCGGTCAGGCACACAGTTTTAATCTGCCAGGAAGTTTCATGTCAGCTCACACTCCGCTGCACAGTGAAAATCTCATTCTGGCATGATACACATTCGTGGTATGCTTTCAAAGGGCGATCTAGCGCCAAATCAAACAGACCCACAATCATATCTACCCAACACTTTTGTCTATTATATCGATAGTACGCCACCTAGGCTGGAAGCTGTCTACATAAAACATGTACTAAAACCGTAACAGACATCCCTACGCAACAACGACCCATCAACAAATTTCGACTAATTTTCAGATTGATTTCTGGAAACTTCTCAATACATTGCGTGTTGTTTCTGCGTCGTCATACAGTCAGCTAAATTAAAGAAATTGTATCTTGAAAATCTGGGTTTATCCTAAAACTAAAACCAAACCGACCTTTTTTATTGATCTTCTGGTTACTCTTACCAAATATTACTGGTAAAGAATAACGCCAGAAGAACCGATGACGACATGGGACATACCTTCAGAGTAGTTACAACACTGTGCGCTGAAAGTCACCAACAAGGGCTAAGCATGTTACTCGGTACTTCACTGTTCTTGTCATGATTTTTTTACGACGCAGCTGCAACCTCATCTAGCCGTAAATCTTCAATAATAGCTCGCCGGGTTTTAGACCTAGAAAACTGCAGGCACCATACATGTGCATAATGGAGGAAAGCTGGGTCAACGATGAATGCGTTAGATGATGACAGTGTGATCTTTTCACTTACTTTCAAACTGAACAAACAGCACATTACTCCATCTATTATAATACTTTGACATGCAAAGAACCATCCTTCTCAAACTGGAAAACTGCAGATGTCTGCCACTCTCTCATACGTTAATCTGCCAAGCAAGCAATGAATGATTTAAGTAGGACTAGCTGAAGGCAGTAACTTTAAGCCTCAGTGAGTGTCGACTTCTGAGGAGCGAGATAATGCATGACGCTCTCTATCAGAGTTACGATGTACCCTGTTTTCAGAAGGGGTTTCCAAAAAGTGAGATAAAGCCTCAGTTTCTCGAGCCAGTGCAAGTCTCACCTCAGGATCTTTAGTCCTCAGTCTTTTAGCCATTCTAATGTATTCAAAAAGACTCGACGGTTTTCTCGTCATTTTTATTCATAAAAAAATTGAGATGAAAATGTAACGAGTGAGCATCCAAACAACAAAGCAAACTTAATAAATTCGTTTTCCCTAGCAAACAATATAAATAAAACCTGTCGAAAGAAGCAATGCAATGGCGTTAATTTTTTAACAAACAAAGCGAAATCAATAAATCCGTATATCCTATTCAAGTAAATTCAATGTTAGTTTGTATTCGTAATGGTAAGACTGTGACGCTTAATTGTGTCACTGACAAACTTCCGAAAACACATCTGTCACTGAGTTAAAAGAACTAACAGCACGATCTACTGGTTCTCTGGTGTACTAAGAAACTAAAGGCGCCATCTATTTGCTCTTTGGTGTGTTACGCTGTTATGATTGAACATCCAAACTACTAAGCTGAGTAGACGATTTTAGATAAAACTTTAAATTACGATCTCTCTTGTTTCCCAGTGATCCTATTTTGATGAAATAAAGCCTACATATTGCCCCAAGCTACGCTCACGTACTCAGTGAAAACCTCACGAAAATTTAACTAGTAATTTTGAAGATTAGCGTGTTAAAACAGAGACTCGGCGGTTTTACTGATTAATTATTAGTATAGATTTTTTCGGCGTTTCTTTCCACATATTTAGGTGAATTCAGGAGTAGCTCCTCAGTTCGTTCTGGAACACAGAAGTTAAGGCAAAGAAAATACTGAGAGGATGTATTTATGCGCCCGAAAACGTACTACACATAAACCTATCCGTACAAAATTAATTAATTAGGAAGGAAGATTACATTTAACGTTCAATGCGTGTAGATGATACCAGATGTGTGCCACAACCCCTGGCAGGCCACGACTGGCGAAGGAAATAGAGCGTGGCTTCTCCCAATGAATAATCCTGGCAAACTGTAAAAAACTATGAAACTTCCTGGCAGATTAAAACTGTGTGCCCGACCGAGACTCGAACTCGGGACCTTTGCCTTTCGCGGGCAAGTGCTCTACCAACTGAGCTACCGAAGCACGACTCACGCCCGGTACTCACAGCTTTACTTCTGCCAGTATCTCGTCTCCTACCTTCCAAACTTTACAGAAGCTCTCCTGCGAAACTTGCAGGACTAGCACTCCATAGCGGAGACATGGCTTAGCCACAGCCTGGGGGATGTTTCCAGAATGAGATTTTCACTCTGCAGCGGAGTGTGCGCTGATATGAAACTTCCTGGCAGATTTAATCTGCCAGGAAGTTTCATATCAGCGCACACTCCGCTGCAGAGTGAAAATCTCATTCTGGAAACATCCCCCAGGCTGTGGCTAAGCCATGTCTCCGCTATATCCTTTCTTTCAGGAGTGCTAGTCCTGCAAGTTTCGCAGGAGAGCTTCTGTAAAGTTTGGAAGGTAGGAGACGAGATACTGGCAGAAGTAAAGCTGTGAGTACCGGGCGTGAGTCGTGCTTCGGTAGCTCAGTTGGTAGAGCACTTGCCCGCGAAAGGCAAAGGTCCCGAGTTCGAGTCTCGGTCGGGCACACAGTTTTAATCTGCCAGGAAGTTTCATATCAGCGCACACTCCGCTGCAGAGTGAAAATCTCATTCTGTAAAAAACTAGTTTCCAAATGAATACGATGAAGATGACATCGAATTATTTCGTAAAAAGAATGAGAATCTAGGTCTTCTAATACAAACAGGTTGTGGAAGCTATTTCTTGATCATATAGTACCGTGATAAAAATGATTTAAAAAGTTAATGTTCTTATTGAGGATGTACACTTATGGACTACAAGGAAATCATTGTAACTGCGAGACTGCAACAGGTTATCAGCTAACAGTGTAAACTACCATAAGCCGCTCGCACAGTGCCATTCTCAGGTAGCAGTGATAAAAAAAGAGTCTCCTCAGAGTTGAGATAATTAAACACTGAGGACTAGCTCAGAATGAGAAGGTTGGGAGGATCAGTATTCACACTGTTAAATTCACCGTCCCAAAATTTGTCTCAATTTGTTTGAGAAGGAGGCAGATTAAATCCGAATGCCCCTTCGACGACGAGATCATTAGAGACGGAGGAGGAGCAAAGGTTGTGGAAGGGCGGTGTATCTAGCAGGCTGAGCGGGAATTTCAACTACGGCCCTAGGGAATGCGAGTCCAGTGTCTTAACTGCTGCGCCACCTCTCTGTTATCTATACGGACAAACCGCGACAAAACAAGCATGGGAATGTCCAGCCACGATCTGAACCCTGCTCATACTATGGCTTAAACCATTGCGTCATCTCACTTGGCAGACGTCAGCAGAGAACGAGGCGTCACCGGCGTAAAAACAATGCGGATGCACGACAACGACGTTCGTCCCGTAACAGTCCACAGACTACTCAAATAAGGCTACTTGGCTCCTGCTTAATGTCAAACCGAAACGAAAGGTCCGAGCAGCAAGTGATTAGCGACCATCGAGGGCGCTCACTCGAAGGCAAGCAAGAAACACACACACACACTTACGACAGACAGGCACGTGCTGCTGGCAGAGAAGAGCCCCCCCACCTCCCGCATTGCACGGCACACAGTGAGTTTTAGTAGAAGCGCTGTTAGTGTTGACCATGCAGAGCCTTACCGGAGATGAGGTGGGGCAGAACGCGAGCCGCCGCGCCCGGCCCCGGTGCCTCCTGGTAGCGCTCTAAGCCGCCTGAAACACACCCACCACACGCTTACTGTTTCCGCTCCTTTCCTCTACCCACACTCACTCAACCAAATCGCTTGCCGCCTACTAGCAACACTCATTATTAAGCGACAACTGTGCAATTTGTCATCTGGTACAGCAATGGAACTCGTCGCGGAGAGCGAGCAACTGCTACGACGCGAGGTGAAAAGCTTCCCGGTGACACCAAACATACAATAAGTTGACAAAAGTCGTGGGATACCCCCTAATATCGTATCCAACCGCCTTTCGCCCGGCTAGTGCAGCAACTGAACGCAGCACGGACTCGACGAGTCGTCGGAAGTCCCGTGCAGAAATACTGAAGCATGCTGCCACTACAGCCGTTCGTAATTGCGAAAGTGTTGACCGTGCAGGGTTTTGTGCACGAACTGATCTCTCCATAATGTCCCATAAATGTTAGATGGGATTCTTGTCACGCGATTTTGGTTTTCAAATCATTCGCTCGAATTGTCCAGAATGTTCTTCAAACGAATCCCGAACAGTTGTAGACCGGTGACATGGCGCATTGTCATCCATAAAAACTCCATCGTTGTTTGGGAAACAAGTGTCTGGAAATGGTTTACGAGTAGCCAAAAATAACCATTTTCACTCAATGATCGGTTAAGTTGGACCAAAGGACCCGGATCGAGACCATAAAAGGAGCCACCGTCAGCTTTCACAGTGCCTTTGTTGACACCGTGGGTCTGCGCCCCACTCGAACCTACCATCAATTCATACCAACTGAAATCGAGACTCATCTGACCAGGCCACGGTTTTCCAGTCGTCTAGAGTCCGACCGATACGGTCACGAGCCCAGGAGATCCGTTGCAGGCGATGTCCCACTGTTAGCAAAGGCACTCTAGTAGGTCGTTTGCTGTCATAGCCCAATAACGCCAAATTTCGCCGCACTGTCGTAAAGGAAACGTTCCTCGTACGTCTCAAATTTATTTATGCGGTTATTTCACGCAGTGTTGCTTGTCTGTTAGTACTGAAGACTCTACGCAAACGCTGCTGCTCTCGATGGTTAAGTGAAGGCCATTGGTCACTGCGTTGTCCGTGGTGAGAAGTAATGCGTGATATGTTGTATTCTCAGCACACTCTTCACACTGTGAATCTCGGAATACTGAATTACCTAACGACTTCCGAAACAATGTCCCACGCGTCTAGCTGCAACAATCATTCCGCATTCGAAGTCCTTCCCGTCATTATCACATCGGAAACACTTTCATGTGAATCAACTGAGCGCAAATAACAGTTCTGCCAACGCACTGCCCATTTATACCTCGTGCACGCGATACTACCGCCATATGTATACGTAGATATCGTGATATTATGACTACTGTCAACTCAGTGTAATTTTGCTACGCTAGCAGTACGTTGTCCCAGACGGAGAGTGTTCGTCAAAGGCGAATATTTTGCCAGAGTGCCCCAGAGAGGTGCAACACGACAGCTCTTGTTCTCAATAAAAAAAAAAGATCTTCCAGACAGGGTAAGCGGAAATCTGCGACCGTTTGGTTGGTTGGTTGGTTGGTTGGGGAAGGAGACCAGACAGTGAGGTCATCGGTCTCATCGGATTAAGGAAGGACGGGGAAGGAAGTCGGCCGTGCCCTGTCACAGGAACCATCCCGGCATTTGCCTGGAGCGATTTAGGGAAATCATGGAAAACCTAAATCAGGATGACCGGACGCGGGATCGAACCGTCGTCCTCCTGAATTCGAGTCCAGTGTGCTAACCACTGCGCCACCTCGCTCGGTGCGACCGTTTGGTTGACTCAAATGACTCTGAGCACTATGCGACTTAACTTCTGAGGTCATCAGTCGCCTAGAACTTAGAACTAATTAAACCTAACTAACCTAAGGACATCACACACATCCATGCCCGAGGCAGGATTCGAACCTGCGACCGTAGCGGTCACGCGGTTCCAGACTGAAGCGCCTAGAACCGCACGGCCACATCGGCCGGCGACCGTTTGGTGATGACGGTGTTGTGTACGGGAAAGTGTCGTCTTTGAATGACTGTAAGATGAAAAAAAAGATTACTTTGATTTAGTTTATTGGGAAAATTGTAGGAAAGTGCAGGTCCTCTGTAAAGGATACCACAAACAAAACACTTCTGCAACCCATTCTTGAATACTGGTCGAGTGTGTGAGATCCCCACCAAGTCCAGTTACAGGAAAACAGCCAAGCAGTTGAAGGATGTAATGCTATATTTGTTACCGGTAGATTCGATCAACACGTGAATATTACGGAAATGCTCCCTGAACTCAAAAGGCGGGAAGAAGGCGTGCTTTCCGGGAAATATTATTTAGGAAGTTTAGAGATGTGGCAGGTGCGACAGGATGCAGAACGACACTTCAGCCATCAAAGTACATCTCGCATAAGAAGCCCGAAGGCAAGGGTCCCCCAGCCTGGAGCGTGAATACACGATGATGTTGTACAGGAAAAGTAATGCTACCAGGAGTACAGGCTACCTTCCGTCAAATATCGTATGGTGTCTTGTTGAGTACGTAAACTGACGTGACGAAAGTCATCATCACAGAGAGGGGCACATATACAGATGACGGCAGTATCGCGTACACAAGGTACAGTACATTGGCGCAGCTGTCATTTGTACTCAGGTCATTCGTGTGAAAACGTTATCGATGTACTTATGGCCGCACGATGGGAACTAAAACAATTTGAACACATAATAGAGCTACACGCACGAGACATTTCATTTCGGAAATCATTAGGGAATTCAAACGTTCAAATGTGTGAATTCCTAAGGGACCAAATAGCTGAGGTCAGCTGTCCCTAGACTTACACACTAACAACTTATGCGAAGAACAACACACACACACCCATGCCCAAGAGAGGACTTAAACCTCCAGTGGAAAAGGCCGCGCAATCCGTGACATGGCGCCTCAAACCGCGTGGCCACGCTGCACGGCGTTAGGGAATTCATTATTCCGAGATCCACAGGGTCAAAAGCGTGCCGAGAATACCAAATTTCAGGCATTACCTCTCACCACGGACAACGCAGGGGCCGACGGCCCTCACTTAACGACTGAGAGTAGCAGCTTTTGAGTAAGGGTTGTCAGTGCTAACATACAAGAAACACTGAGCGAAATAACCGCAGAAAGCAATGTGGGTCGTACGACGAACGTATTACATAGGAAAATGTAGCGAACTGTGGCTTTAATGGGCTATGGCAGCAGACGACCGACGCGAGTAACTCTGCGAACAGGACAGCGCCTGAAGCGGCTCTTCTGGGTAGGTGACAGTATCGGTTAAACCCTAGATAACTGGAAAACCGTGGCCTGGCCAGATGAGACCCAAGCAAGTTGGTGGTGACTCCATAATGGTGTGGGCTGTGTTTACACGGAATGGACTGGATCCTCTGCTCCAAGTGAACCGATCATTAACTGGAAGTGGTTACTTTCGGCTACGTGGAGACCATTTGCAACCACTCGTGGATTTCATGTTCTCAAACAACGATGTAATTTTTATGGATGACACTGGGCCATGTCAGAACAATCTGGACAATTCGGGCGAATGATTTGGCCACCAAGATCACCCGACATAAATCCCATCGAATATTTGCGGGACATAAACACAAACTCCTGCACCGACAACATTTTCACAATTATGGACGGCTATAGAGGCAGCATAGCTCAGTATTTCTGCTGGACACTTCCAACTACTTGTTGAGTCCGTGCCACGTCGAGTTGCTGCACTACGCCGGGAAAGAGGTGGTACAACACGATACTAGGGGGTATCCCACGACTTTTGTCATTTCAGTGTGTGTGTGTGGATGGAGAAAGTGTCAACGCGGGGGGGGCAAGCGTATACGCCACTTTAAGGAGCCATGTCTCGTCCATACGGATACATCTGGATTACCGTGGCATCACAAAATTATTTGTTTGGGATAGAAAGCAATTCAACTACTGAAAAATGACTGACTGAATTCAAATGTAGTTGTACTTCAAACTTGCAGAGTACAACTGAGTGCCAGACAGTTTATTATTCACTGTCTTCCAAAGGATGTGGGTTCTGTGTATGTATTCTGAACCAATTTGATAAAAGAAATACACGAGAAAAATGTAATCATATTGCACATGCTCATAAAGATACTTCGTCAATGAGAAAACAGGGATTTGAAGTACAAATTTTTAAAACTTAAACCTTACCCCGTTCGACAAACCTTGCTCTTATTTCCACCTATTTTTGCATCTAAAGTATGGGTGACTGGAAAATATTTCGACTTCAATGAAGTCGTTATAGCATCAATAGATGGCTATTTTGCAGACACTTCAGATCCTCACTTCGAGAATGGAATCCACTCACTCGACAAAAAATTTAAAATAGTATTATTAAGAAAAAGTAAGTATTTTGTAAGCTAGGATCAATGTTTCACATCACAGCCTATATCGTTTTACCTCGTCAGAAGCAGTTACTAGTAAGATTGCGACCACCAATGCACGGTACGAGGGCCGGCCGTGGTGGCCGAGCAGTTCTGGGCGCTTCAGTCCGTATCGAATCCATGGATGTGTGTGATGTCCTTAAGTTAGTTAGGTTTAAGCAGTTCTAAGTCTAGGGGACTGATGACCTCAGATGTTTAGTCCCATAGTGCTCAGAGCCATTTGAACCATCTGAGAACGGTGCGAAACTTAAGAAAAACAATACACATTGTAGCCGAATGCAGTTTGCCTCACGTTCTGCGACTTCATATTAGGATACAGGTTATTCACGGGATCCCACTTCGACAGAATGTAATCCGTATCTTCAACATACACCGACCAGCAGTCTGTTGTTCAGTGCGCTCTTATGGGTACCCTTCCAAGTCATAAGCTTCATAAAACGTGGCTTTTTCTGCAAGTACAAACTACGAAACTTAGCAACTTATTTTAGTATGATGGACTTCAATAACCGATAAAATAGTTTTCCACTGCCTGAAAATTTTTACACATTCCGTAGAGGTGGCAGGATGAAGTATCATGTGAATTACTAAAACTACCAATACAAATGTTAGATTAACACATCACGTACACGACAAATTTATTTTCATGTCTCAGTGGCTGCAGTTCCAAGGAGTTCTTCGTTAATACTAAGATCCGCAGGTTATAGCCTTATTACACATTGTTCAGTTTGGTACAGGCGTGCACAAAACGACAAATACCACAGAAATATTAAGTAAGTAACATTCATGGGGTTTCTTCTTTTGGGGCATTCTAGTGGTGACAGAAATTATATACAGTAACAAGTGATACTTTACACACATAAATAGGTAAAAGAGGCGCTACAGTCTGGAACCGCGCGGCCGCTACGATCGCAGGTTCGAATCCTGCCTCGGGCATGGATGTGTGTGATGTCCTTAGGTTAGTTAGGTTTAAGTGGTTCTAAGTTATAGGGGACTCATGACCACAGCAGTTAAGTCCCATAGTGCTCAGAGCCCATTTAAGAAAAAAAAAAAAGGTAAAAGCCAATAATCACGACAAATTACAGAAATGTGAATTCCGAAGTAAAATGAAAACTTTTTCGCTAAACGTTCAACAAATAGACCTCATAAAAACCTGTGCCCTATCTAACCGAAAATTCGACTAAGCTGACAGAAATCAGGTCAATTAGAAGCCAGTAATGGTACTCTGCTTCACTGTGCCTGCTTCGTACACGAACAGCGCACCGTTTCGAATAGAGACTACGGAAATTGTATCTCATCTCCGTCACAAATCACTGAATGAAAGATTTGATACGATGCAAGACTGTCTTTCACGAATTCGGTACGTTACGGAAGTGAGAGGGATACTATTCCTGAGGTCAAGTTCTTTGACCACAACACTTCCTGTGTTTATGATTTTTATAAACGTACTAAGTAACACAACTGTGACGCGAACGTTATTATAAAAGCGTTTGTATATAATTTCAGATACTTCGTACGTATGCCATTACGAACGTTTTTCATGATAAAACGATGTCTATCTACTATGCTTATCACAGGGATAGAAAGCAGAAACCAATTTTTTTACAATAAATTCATCCACTGGAGTAGTTTAAGGTTTGATCAATGCTCCAGTCAGAATTTATCCTTTAAGAAATATCGGACCCCGGCAAGAATAGTTACATGTCAAAAACCTGCAATTTTTAGTTTACGTCTCTGAAAAATACGTGTGAAATGCCCCAACGTGCACGAGAAACGTTAACACCTCTATCTCGCAATTTGTCCACTTATGGGTAGTTACGTCAGTTTCGTTGTAAGATACTTCACGATTCGCCACGCCAAGAACTGTGTCGCTTTGACATTGCTACCGGCTAGTGTTGGTTGGTTTAAAGAGAGAGAAGGGACCAAACTACGAGGTCATCGGTCCCTTGTTCCTAATAAAACAATGCCACAAGGATGAGAATAAAACAGACGAAACATATAACACAAAACGGAAAGAAAGGAAAAGCCACAAGAACGAAGGGAAGGCAACGAATACTAGAAGGAACAAAAGAGGACAAGAAAACAAGAGACGCTAGAAACAGAAGGGAGTAAAACATGAAAGCAGATCACAGTGGCTGGCCAACCACGAGAATAAAAAGGGAAAGCCAGCCACTCTGCAACACATTAAAACCTCCACCCTAAAAGCACTAGGGTGGAGGAGACGGAGGGGCAAAGGACATGCGCTAAAACCTACATAGAAGTATAAAACCCACTCACACGGATAAAACGTAAAACTAAAGCTGCTATGGGGGCACTGTCGCCCAACACCGAAGGCAGGGTGCTGGGAAAGTTAAAAGTCTGCCGCAGAGTGGCTGAACGTCCAGCAAGGGGTGGACGACTGTCATTTGAGAGTCACAGCGACACTGAGGTGCGTCCTCGCGACGGAGTAGGTAAACATGCGTTAACCACGTATGGCCAATGCGGAGCCGGCAGAGGATAACTGATTCCCTGCGAGAGGCCTGCATGGAAGACTTCCACACATTCATAGTCTCCTTAATGACACGCTGTTTGTTGTGCGTGCTGTTATGCCATTCCGTCTCCCAAAGCCGGAAAACCCTGGGGTGTAAGACAGAACACAGGTCAGCTATGGAAAAGCCCATCTCCGCATCGCCTGTTTGGCCAGCCAGTCGGCAAGTTTGTTGCCGGGGATTCCGACGTGTCCTGGGGTCCACATAAACACCACGGAACGGAGAGACTGTTCCAGGGCATAGATGGACTCCTGAATGGACGCTACCAGAGGGTGGAGAGAGTAGCACTGGTCGATAGCTTGTAGGCTGCTCAATGAGTCAGTACACAGGAGAAATGATTGGCCGGGGCATGAGCGGATGTACTCAAGAGCAAGAGATATGGCCGCCAGCTCTGCAGTGGAAACACTGCAGCCAGCTGGCAAGGAGTGCTGCTCAACATGTCCTCCATGAACATATGCGAAGCTTACGTGACCATCCGCCATTGAGCCGTCGGTGTAAACAACATCAGAGCCTCGGAACACGTCAAGAATCGAGAGGAAGTGACAGCGGAGAGCGACGGGGTTAACGGGGTCCTTGGGGCCATGCAAAAGGTCCAGACGAATCTGCGGCCGAGGCGTACACCATTGAGGCGTACGTGAACGTACTGCAAGTAGAGATGGTAAAGGGAAGGACTTCAGTTCGGAGAGAAGGTACCACACGCGAACCGCAATCGTTAGCCCCGACCAGGGCCGCCGATGCGGGAGATGGACTGCCGCGGGCGGGAAAAGGAGACGGTAATTCGGATGCTCAAGGGAACTATTAATGTGTGCTGTGTAACTGGCGAGCAGTTGCGCACGTCTGATCTGCAGTGGAGGGACACCAGCCTCCACCAGTATGCTGGTCACCAAACCCGTCCTAGAAGCTCCTGACGCTAATCGAACCCCACAGTGCTGCACAGGGTCGAGTAAATGCAATGCTGAAGGCGCTGCCGAACCACAAACCACACTCCCATAGTCAATTCGGGATTGGACAAGGGCTCTGTAGAGCTGCAGCAGCGTACAGCGATCCGCACCCCAATTGATGTTGCTCAAGCAACAGAGGGCACTGAGGTGCTGCCCGCACTTATGCTTAAGCTGACGAAGATGAGGGACCCAAGTAAACCGAGCGTCGAAAACTAGTTCTAGAAATTGATATGTCTCCACTACAGTGAGTGGGTTGATTGATGATTAGTGTTGTTTAACGTCCCGTCGACAACGAGGTCATTAGAGACGGAGCGCAAGCTCGGGTTAGGGAAAGATGGGGAAGGAAATCGGCCGTGCCCTTTCAAAGGAACCATCCCGGCATTTGCCTGAAACGATTTACGGAAATCACGGAAAACCTAAATCAGGATGGCTGGAGACGGGATTGAACCGTCGTCCTCCCGAATGCGAGTCCAGTGTGCTAACCACTGCGCCACCTCGCTCGGTTACAGTGAGTGGATCGTCATTAAGATAAAGTGTGGGTTCCGGATGAACGGCACGACGCCGACAGAAGTGCATGACATACGACTTTGCGGCTGAAAACTGGAAGCCGTGGGCTAGAACCCATGACTGCGCCTTGTGGATGGCTCCCTGGAGGCGCCGCCCAGCAACAACAGTACTGGAGCAGCAGTACGAAATGCAGAAGTCGTCTGCATACACAGAAGATGAGACAGAGGGTCCAACGGCTGCTGCTAGACTGTTAATGTCCACTAAACATAGAGCGACACTCAATACGGAGCCCTGCGGGACTCCACTCTCCTGGATATGGATGGAACTATGGGAGTCACCAACTTGGACACGGAAAGTAGGGAGCGACAAGAAGTTTTGGATAAAAATCGGGAGTGGTCCCCGGTGACCCCACTCATACAATGTGGCAAGGATATGACGTCGCCAAGTCGTGTACGGCAATCAGGTGTTGCCGTCTGGAAAGGGCTGTTCGGATGGGAGACTCGATGGACACAAGATTATCAGTAGTAGGGCGACCCTGGCGGAAGCCGCCCTGACATGGAGCCAGCAAGCCACGTGACCCCAGGACCCAACCCAACAGCCGACATACCATACGTTCCAGCAGCCTAAAAAGAACGTTGGTGAGGCTGATGGGCCGATAGATATCCACATCAAGCCGATTTTTACCGGGTTTGAGCACCGGAATGATGGTGCTCTCCCACTATTGCGATGGAAAGACGCCATCGCACGAGATCCGGTTGAAGATGACGAGAAGATGTAGTCAGATGAGAGATGTTTAATCATCTGGCTGTGGATCCAATCAGGCCCAGGAGCTGTGTCGGGTCAACGTGCAAGGGCACTGAGGAGCTCCCACTCGGTAAATGCGGCGTTATAGGATTCACTGCAGCGTGTAGTGAATGACAGGACGTTCCCTTCCAGCCGCCGTTTGAGTGTGCGAAACGCTGGTGGGTAATTCTCCGACGCAGAGGCTCTAGCATAGTGATCAGCGAAGTGCTCGCCAATCGCGTTTGCGTTGGTACATAACTCGCCATTTATTGTAACACCAGGGACAGCTGATGGGGCCTGGTACCCGAAAAGACGTTTGATCTTTGCCCAGATTTGGGAAGGTGACGTGTGGCACCCAGTGGTGGAGACGTATGTCTCCCAACACTCCTCCTTCCGTTGTTTGATAAGGTAGCGAACACTAGCACGGAGCCGTTTAAAAGCTATGAGGTGCTCCAGAGAAGGGTGCCGCTAATGCCGCTGTAGAGCTCGCCGACGCTCCTTAATTGCTTCAGCGACTTGCGGCACCCTAAAGAGAGTGGGATCGCGTTTTCTGCCGCAGAAACAACTGTGCTAGTCACCTGCTCAACCATCACATCTATGATACCGTGTGGGGGAGATTCAACGGTGACACCAAAGGTGAAAGTTCCCCAGTCTGCTTTGTTCAAAGCCCATCTGGGCACTCGTCTGTGTGCCCGACACTGAGGCAGTGAAAGAAAGATGGTGAAGTGGTCACTACCACACAGGTCGTCATGTGCTCTCCAGTGGATAGATGGGAGAAGTCCTGGGCTGCAAATTCATAAATCAATGGCCGAGTAACTACCATGAGCCACAATGAAATGTGTGGCGGCCCTAGTATTTAAGAGGCAGAGGTCGAATTGCGTCAGTAAACTTGCGACATCTCTGCCTCGGCCAGTAAGCATGGTACCACCCCACAATGGGTTATGGGCATTAAAATCTCCCAGAAGTAGGAAAAGTTTAGGGAGCTGATCAATCAGAGCAGGTAATACATTCAGGGGTACTGTACCATCTGGAGTAAGATACACATTGAAGACAGTTATTTCCTGCGTCGTCCTTATTCTGACAGCCACAGCTTCAAGAGGGGCTTGAAGGGGCACATGTTCACTACACACCGAGGTCAGGACATAAACGCAAACTCCACCTGACACTCGATTATAGTCACTACGGTTCCTGTAATATCCCTTATAGCTGCGGAGGGCAGGGGTCCGCATTGCTGGGAAGAAGGTTTCCTGGAGGGCAATGCAGATAGCAGGTGTAAACCTTAACAGTTGCCGTAGCTCAGCCAGGCGGTGGAAAAAACCGCCGCAATTCCACTGGAGTACGCTATCATCATGAGACTGGGAAGGCATGGAACATTCAACAAGACAGTTTACACCTCAGTCACCTGCTGCCACCGTCTTTTTGCCTGAGCAGCCTATATCCATTGTGTCTGAGGGTCTGGCGAGACCTAGGTCCTCAGTGGATGCCAGAATCTCTACCTCATCCGCAGACACAGAGCTTGTAGGTACTGGGGGTGTGGGTGCCACCGCAATTCCCTTGGTCTCGGGGACCTTCTTTTTGGATTTCTCTCGCTGCTCCTTGGGTTTCCCTGGCTGGGAGGACATCACTGATTCAGTCTTTGGGACTGAGGATGAACGTGAAGCCCTACGACCAGCTGCTTTTAAGCTCTTCAGCCACTGGCAGGTGTCATCTTTCGCATTAGCAGAAACCTGGGAAAGGAGTGACCCAAGGGACCCCTTCCTAGCGAGAGAAGCCGAAGAAGACTTACGCTTCTCCGGCTTAGAAGTGGGGACGCATGTCCCCGATGGTTGGGGGGGGGGGGGGGTGTTGCTCCCGAAGTAGGTAGTGCAGGAGCGACAGGGAGGGAAATGCCCCCCCACCACCACCACCATCAAGGGGGCAGGTGTAGTCTTCTGGCTCCGAGAGGTGACCTGGGTTGGCGGAGCTGATGGTGCCAGAATTGCAGTAGCGGCGGCAAGACGATGTCATACGCACAGGATGAAGGCGTTCAAATTTTGTCTTAGACTCAGTGTAAGTCAATCCGTCCAGGGTCTTGTACTCCATGACTTTCCTTTCTTTCTGGAGAATCCTGCAGTCAGGCGAGGAAAACGAATGGTGCTCTCCACAGTTGACACAGATGGGAGGTGGTGCTCATGAAGTATTGGTATGTGATGGGCGTCCGCAATCTCGGCATGTGACGCTGGAAGCACAGCAGGAAGACATATGGCCGAACTTCCAGCACTTAAGGCACTGCATTGGGGGAGGTATATAGGGCTTTACATCACACTGGTAGACCATCACCTTGACCTTCTCGGGCGATGTATCACCCTCAAAGGCCAAGAGGAAGGCACCGGTGGCAAACTGATTATCCTTCAGACCCCGGTGGACACGCCGGACGAAATGTACACCTCGCCGCTCTAAATTGGCGCGATGCTCATCGTCGGAGAGCAAAAGGTCTCTGTGAAATATGATACCCTGGACCATATTTAAGTTCTTATGGGGCGTGATGGTTACAGAAACATCCCCCAGCTTGTCACAAGCGAGTAACTCCCGTGACTGGGCACAGGATGCTGTTCTGATCAAGACTGACCCAGATCTCATTTTGGACAAGCCCTCCACATCTCTGAACTTGTGCTCTAAATGCGCAACAAAAAACTGAGGCTTCATCGTCATGAAAGATTCCCATTAGCTCTCGAACATACAAGGTATGGGGGCGAATAAGATCCACTGCCATCCTTAGCCTGACGTTCCTCCCATGGTGTGGACAGTGAGGGGAACGATTTGGGGTCGTACTTCTGAGCGTTGAATTTAGCTCGTGATCGCTTAGAGACTGCTGGTGTTTCACCACCAGCAAGAGATGGACTACGCTTCATCTCGTGTCATCCGCCCTGATGACACACACTCTGTCCAGGGGCTCTCCCCACGGGCGCCACACAGCCGCAGCAAAGGCCACCTGGCAGGGTGGCCATTGCCGGGAGTCCCGATGCCCCAGGGGGATAGGCATCTACCCCTTGGCATACGTGGGGAGTTAACGGCGCAGGCATCAGCAGAGCGATCCCTGTGTGGTCAGGGGGCTACAACCAACAGGGTACATGGCGTCGACGCAGAAATCGGCACTGCATAGTGCATGGTGGAAAACGCACCCAGGAAGGTGTCCTCGCCTAAGAGATGGAGAATGGGCAGGACTGCAATGCGATGACGAGAAAGTGGGCTAAAGATCTCAATGCACGATGGACACGATGCACCTTGTGAGGCGCCCTTCCCCAATTGGCTCGCTCTTCGGGAAAATTTTGAAGAATGGAGGTAAAACCCTACAGGGGATCATCACATAAAGGCCGAAACGTGTGAAACTCCTTTTAGACGCCTCTAACGACAGGCAGGAATACCTTGGGCCTATTCTAACCCCAGGACCTGCATGGGGGGCGGCTGGTGTGTATGGTTCATTCAGTAAGAGCGGCACATTCCGAGTTGTGACACTTTTCATAAATAAGGTAAGCTGAATGTAATTTTCAAAATCATTGATTACTAAAATGTCTGTGTTTACAGAGTGTCTATATCTTACATTAAAATGTTCTTCAGACATGCTAGCATGCCTGAGGAAACATGTTTTAACGATTACTGCAGCTGTAAATATTACGAATTTCCGTGCGTTGGAGCGTAGAAGAAAAAATTGAAATTTGTGCTGTAAAGAAAGTTTATTTTGAATCTCTTTTCACGGTGAAAAGTATTCCTATATAATATAAGCCCATTTATGGTTCTACCTACTGGTAAATTGTGTTCCTTAAATTGAACCTAACTGATATTCCTTATGAAATTGTATTAATTCTTATCTATTATAATTTTGCATTCGCATATTTCTAATAAAACGATTTCAGCTTTTTCACTTTTTATTCTGTTTTAAGTACTCATTTTGCCTGATGGATGATAGAATGCCATATTATATTACAGTACGCAAAAATATACGTGCTACTTGTGGTGGAACAGTGGCGAAAGTATTACGTGAGGGGTCATAACAAAACGTTTTTAGAAAAGCAAGAAAAGTGACACACGTCAGAAAAATAATTAATAATTACCTGATAAAATCTCACATTCTACGAGAACACAATTACACCCCATACTACTGTTGTATAGAATATAATGGAATTTACTGCCCAAAACACTTGAAATTTAAACGAAGCTTGTACTATTTGAATGAAGTTTTACAGAATTCTTTAAGTCAATTTATCTCAAGTATTGCATTTTTCAGTTGTGTTACTGTTCTTGCCGGGGTGCGATATATTATGTAAAGACCTCAGCATACCTGCAAAGTACTCAAAATACTGGTCAATTTGAGAATATGGGTACACGCATCAAAAAATGATTATGTGTGAAATTCTGGAACGTTCTGAGGACATCCAACCATTCACATTATATACAAGGCGAAAAATGCAGCTGACAGCCCTTATAAACAGGACTAGTCAACAGAAAACGAGAAGGACTCTGTTTCTTATAGCCAAATGCTATTTGACATGAGCGGAATGTGACGACAGCAATTGCCACTCTGCGCGGAATTTGTAAGTGTGTCAGCATACAGAGGTGGAATCGGGGAGCAGTGCAGCGCAGGCAAGACCCCGTCAGAGCCCCCAGTGGCGCGGCCGCTGCCCAGTGTGTGATGTGAATGCTGACGCAGATCGCCGGATGGGCACAAGGAAGCCAGCAACCACGCAAGTTCCCCTACCGGAAGCCCCTGCAATCGTCCAAGTAACGCACCAGCCAAACTGCCGTAGTTCCGATCGGTGCCCGTCATTTTCCTTATCACCATTCAAAGCGCAACAACGCTGTAAATGCGTGTCCCAAAATTTAAAAAAGAATACGGAATGCTGCTAATATAAAACTTGGATCCTCGGTGGATGTCACGGAGACATTCCGTTCTGGTAACGCAGAAAACCGCAACGTGCATGAAGTGCAGCTCGAATTACTCATTACATAGTAGACAGGCAAGAAGAAAATTTCTCGGACACGCTAAGACAGACTATTTTTTTGGTCAACAGTAGGTAATTCCACGCCTAAAGTGTGCTTCTGGAAAGTCTGCAAAATATATATCTTACATGACGAATACGGTGGGTAAGTATGACGAATACGGTGGACATTCCAACAACTTGCACTTCTAATTCCTAAATTTACCCACTGTCAAAATATCCTTGCGCGTACGTGCCTTGTCCTGGAGAAAAATGATTTTTGTCGTTAACAATCCAACCCTCTCAAGTTTTTCTTCACAAACCTGATTCAAAAGTCTTGTGTAGAACTACCCAGTTACTATTTTGACTTCAACTGGGAAATCAATAAAAATATTATCCTTTGTATCGCAGAAAAAACCTGCTATAGCCCCGGAAAGACGAAACCTAATTCGTCTTATCGATTACTGTTTTCGTTTCTCGGGTGAAGTGGTGTACCGAGGTCTCATTCATAGTAAGACACGGGCCCACAAAACAAACTCTGTTCATTTAAGAATGGTCCAAACTTTGCGAACAAATTTGTTTTTCCGCGACCTTTTCATCAGCCTTAAACATATGCGGCGTCCTTCTTGCATATACACTGAGGTGATAAGTGTCATGGGATGCCTCCTAATATCGTGTCGGGCGTCCTTTTGAATGGCGTACCGCAGTAACTAGACGTGCCATAGAATCAACAATTCGTTGGAAGTCCCCTGCAGAAAAACTGAGCCATGCCTGCCTCTATGGCCCTATATAATTGCGAAAGTGTTGCCGGTGCACGATGTTGTGCACGAACTGAGCTCTCGAATATGTTCCATGAAGTGTTCGATGTGATTCATGTCAGGCGTTCTGGGTGGCCAAATCATTCGCTCGCTTTGTCTAGAATGTTCTTCATACCAATCTCGAACGACTGTGGCGCAGTGACATGACACTGTTGTTTGGGCCCAAGAAGCCCGTGCAAGGCTGCGAATGGTCTCCATACAGCCGAACATAGCCACTTCCAGTCAGTAATCGGTTCAGTAGCACCGGACCACCCAGTTCATCTCACGTAAACACAGCTCACACCATTATGGAGCCACCACCAGCTTGCGCAGTGCCTTCTGACAACTCGAAACCTGCCATCAGCTCTTACTAACTGAAATCTGGACTCATCTGCCTACGACAGTTTTTCCAGGCGGAGGAGATTAGTATTTAACGTCCCGTGAACAACGAGGTCATTGGAGACGGAGCACAAGCTCGGATTTGGGAAGGATGGGGAAGGAACTCAGCCGTGCACTTTGAAAGGGACCATCCCAGCATTTGCCACAAGCGATTTAGGGAAATCGCGGAACATCCAGATCAGGATGGCCGGAAGCAGGTTTGAACCGTCGTCCTCCCGAATGTGAGTCCACGCTTTTGCAGTCACTCTAAGGTCCAACCCATATGGTCACTAGACCAGGAAATACGCTGCAGGTGACGTCGTGATGTGATGTGCTGTTAGCAAAGACACTAGCGTCAGTCGTTTGCTGATATAGCCCGTTAACGCCAAATTTCGACGCACTGTTCTAACGGAAACGTTCGGCGTACATCCCACACTGATTTCTGAGCTTATTTCACGCACTGTTGCTCTTCCGTTAGCACTGAACAACTCTACGTACTTTTCAGGACGTGTCGGACAACATATTAGTTCCACGCACATCCATCTCGCGTATTGACCACGAGGAGAAAATTCGAGAAATTAGAGCCAATACAGAGGCTTACCGACACTCGCTCTTCCCACGCACTATTCGCGAATGGAACAGGGTTGGAGGCATCAGATAGTGGTACCGAAAGTACCCTCCGCCCCACACCATTAGGTGGCTTGCGGAGTACGACGTAGATGTACGCAATCGCCACTGCTCTCGGTCGTTAGGTGGAGGCCGTGGTGAGAGGTAATGCCTCAAATTAGCACACTCTTGACACTATGGATCTCGGAATACTGAATTTCCTAACGACTTCCAAATGGAATGTCCCATGCGTCTAGCTCCAACAACCATTCCGCGGTCAAAGTCTGGCAATTCCCGTCGTGCGGCCATAATCACGTCGGAAACCTTTTTACATAAATCACCTGAGTACAAATGACAGCTCCACCAATGCACTGTCCTTTTCTTCCATGTGTACGCATTACTACCACCATCTGTACATGTGCATATCGCTATACCATAAGTTTGTCACCTCAGTGTAGATCTGTCTTAGTTAACTGAAGAAAAAATTACTATATTATTACCATGTCAACAAAAAACAATGCCGTTGCATTAATCACTGCTTTACTAGTTGACGAACTGTTCAACTAAAAATTACCGGATATATATCCTGACGGAAAAAATCGCAAAACCAAAAATATTAATATAGAGTAAAGAAATTCCAGGAATACATCTGCCTAGGTGTCATATTTCAGTGATTAACATTTCATGGTTACAGGCAATGTATGCACTTCAAGGTCACAGGTAATGTATACGTGACATAAGCTACTGCAAATGTGAAATGCTGGTCATTAATAGCCTCAGTCTGGAACCGCGCAACCGCTACGGTCGCAGGTACGAATCCTGCCTCGGGCATGGATGTTTGTGATGTCCTTAGGGTAGTTAGGTCTAAGTAGTTCTACGTTGTAGGGGACTGATGACCTCAGAAGTTAAGTCCCATAGTGCTCAGAGCCATTTGAACCATTTAAACATTAATAACCCATGTAACCGCCAGAATGTTGAATGAAACATGCAAACGTGCATGCATTGTGTTGTTGAAGTGGCGGATGTCAGTTTGTGGTATAGAGTTCCACGCCTATTGCACTTGGTCGGTCAATACAAGGAAGGTTAATGCAGTTTGCGGATGACTCTGGAGTTGTGCGACAATGTCCCCCATATGCTCGACAGGAGACAGATCTGGTGATCGAGCAGGCCAAGGCAACACGTCGACATTCTTTAGACATGTTGAGTTACAACAGCGGTATGTGGGCGACCATTACCCTATTGGAAAACGGCCTGGAATGCTGTTCATGAATGGCTGCACAACAGGTCGAATCACCATACTGACGCACAAATTTGCAGTCAGGGTGCGTGTATTAAACACGAGAGTGCTCCTGCTGTCAGACCATAACCCCAGCTGTAGGTCCGGTGTGTTTAGTACGCAGACAGGTTGACTGCAGGCCTCAACAACACACGGCAGTCACTGGCACCGAGGCAGAACCAGCTTTTATCAGTAAACACAACAGACCTCCACCCTGCTCTCCAATCAGTTGTCTCTTGACGCCACTGAAGTCGCAAGTGGTTTCGGGTCAGTGGAATGCATGCTACAGAGCGTCTGGCTCGGAATTGTCCTTGAAGTAACCTATTTGTAACAGTTCTTTCTGTTAACGTGCAGCCAACTGCTGCTCGTATAGCTGCGTAGATGCAGTACACGATGCGCCAGAGCCATTCGCCTAACACGATGGTCTTCCCTCTCGGTAGGGCCACGTGGCCGT
The DNA here is from genome assembly GCF_023898315.1 of Schistocerca nitens. Classification (NCBI taxonomy): domain Eukaryota; kingdom Metazoa; phylum Arthropoda; class Insecta; order Orthoptera; family Acrididae; genus Schistocerca; species Schistocerca nitens. The sequence goes on along the minus strand of NC_064616.1, from coordinate 77,147,911 downwards.
CCGGAGCCCGGTCTTCTTGCGTCCGTACATTCTCGAGACTATCGCTACCAGTAATCATGTAGAGTGTCTACATTCCTGCCAAGTCAGTCTGCAGTATCGCGGAAGAAACATCCAGCTTCTTACACGACCTCGTTCGAACTCAGTGAGGTGTTCTCAACGGCGTGTTTATGCCTTGAAGGCATTCTTGACCAACAACAGCTCACCACGTCCAGTCTCGAAGGTAACTAACTCTCACGACCGTTACAGCGAGTATTTAAAGCAAACCTGATTTGCATACTCATAGTGGCGCTACTAGCGCCACTCGTATGTGACTGGTTTGTAATCTGAATCGATATCATTTTTCAGATGTAGAAACACACCTATCAAGTTTCGTTTATGTCGCACAACTCTTTCTTGGGGTGCGATTTTTTTTTCTCCGTCAGTGTGGCAAGCAGGTTGAAACGGATGTATGTTGCAGAGATAGTTTTGCAGAGATGAAGAGGCTTGCACAGGTTAGACTAACTTGGAGAGCTGCAACAAACCAGTTTCAGGATTGAAGACCATAACAACCACAACATGTCATTCATATTTATGCACGCAGAATTATATTACAGCACTCGTTTATTTACAGGGACATTTTGGTGTAGTATCTTGTACAACCCTGATATAACAACGTGCCATTTGCACCCCTGCAACAGCCACTGGAAATATCGCCCACCAGCTTCAGTAAACGGAGACCACTGGCCAAATAGATTTTGTAGTAACCTTTCATGTTTATCAAATAATCCTGATGGAGCAACATCCGCAAATGAGCATTATAGCAGAGGTTTCAAGTTTCATTAACGTATATCAATCTTCCCGCAGACGGCTATTATTCTGGCTACTAGATTAACCATTCAGGTCTCAAACCACCCCAGAGAAAATAAACGATATGATTGAGACTGGGTGTTCTGGTAACCCTGGGCATATGAACTCTTTTTTCGGTATAGAAAAAAGGCACACGAAACACTCAGTGGTTGCTGATATCTTCAGCTGAGCTATAATTTCAATGTAAAATGTTAGATCGAACTGATAAATGACTGAAAATAAATAGGACACTGCCAAAGCCAGTTTTCACGCTTAAGCTTGGTTCACAAACTCAGATTGTTCAGAGCGGGTGTGTATGTACCACACGACATGCACTGGTAGACAAAGGCAACCTACAGAAATGGAAATGTCAATGCCGTGTGGCTAGGGCCTCCCGTCGGGTAGACCGGTCGCCTGGTGCAAGTCTCTCGAGTTGACGCCACTTCGTCGACTTGCGTGTCGATGGGGATGAAATGATGATGATAAGGACAACACAACACCCAGTCCCTGAGCGGAGAAAATCTCCGACCCAGCCGGGAATCGAACCCGGGCCGTTAGGTATGACATTCCGTCGCGCTGACCACTCAGCTACCAGGGGGCGGACATCAAACTTGTAATGTTCGGATACAGTATTACTAGTGTCCTGCTTGATACAGTCAAGTCGTTCAAATATGTGGGCGTAACGCTGCAAACCGATATGAAAGGGGACGAGCATGTGGGGACTGTGGTAGGGAAGGCGAATGGTCGACTTCGGTTTATTGGAAAACTTTAGGAAAGAGTGGTTCACCTGTAAAGGACTGCACACAGGACGCTGGTGCGACCTATTCTTGAGTACTGCTCGAGTGTTCGGGATACGTAACAGGTCGGATCGGAGGACATCGAAGCAATTCAGAGGCGGGCTGCTAGATTCGTTACCGGTAGGTTCGAACAACACGTAAGTATCACGGAGATGCTTCGGGAATTCAAATGGGAATCCCTGGACGGAAAGCAACGTACTTTTCGATAAACACTCTTCAGAATGAGAAATTAGGGCTCATACGGAGGCACATAGTCTTTTTCCGCTCGCTCGCACGCTCGCTCTATTTGCGAGTGGAGCAGGAAAGGAAACGACTAGTAATGGTACAGAGCACCCTCCGCCACGCACCGTACGGTGGGTTGAGCAGTATCTACGTAGAAATAGATGTAGAGGTTCACTTCCCACCCACCTGCACTTCCCCCCACACACATACAAAGTGGAGTGGTAACACAGGCTCATTAAGCGTTAACACCTCTTGAAGAGGTCAAATCTTAAGGAGCTAGGAAAATGACTCGGCAGGAGGATGGGTAATTGATGGAAAGCATGCAGAATGTATAGCACAGTTATGGACGTGAAATCAGGATGCAGTTCCTTTGATAACAGTGTCAGTGCTTTAAATACACTCACAGGTGAAGTGGGAGGAGGTGGTCACAAAACTATATTTGAATCTTTTTTCATTCCACGCAGTAGTTATCGTTGTTTTTCTTGAGTACAGCGTAACCGTGACTTCTAGCGAAAATGATTCCCAGTACAAAATTAAACTACATTAAATTTCCTACAAAAAAATTCCTGTTCATTTTTTCTAACACTTTCCGCCTTGCAGGGGATGGAAAATAGCACAGTATTAAGAACTGTGCCTTAATGACGTAAATGTAATGTCTATCGATAAATAAAGTTGTTTAACAACAAACATTAAATGTGTGTACGACATCTTAGTGCAGTAGAGCAGTATTAAGGGATAAACTGTGTTCTGTGGGTGTAACAGGATGGAGAGGCGATGGGAGATAGAAGCATTAGGAAAGGTACGTCGCCAGATTGTGATCGTGCGGTTCTTTCCTTCATAGGTCTGCAAACTGATGGGCGTGCAGGCAATTCCCCACTACGTCACAAGAAACAACTACAGTGTGTTTCACGAAGTTATAGCTGGCCTTCCTCCTCTGCTCGGCTTACGAATCAGTGAGGACGCAGTGCGCAGTCACACCAGCAGTGTGTTTATTTTCCACTAAGTGTGTTAACACTACCTGGAATACAGATATTAGTTACCTATAAGACAAACGCAAGAAAAGAATATGGACAGAATCTACGTAAACCTCTGCGAACCGTTTTACGCTTCTAGAGGGTAAATTCTCAGTGATCCTGTACGGCGGCAGCAGCATTCCTCTAGGAAAGGAAACTTATCCAACACCAGCGCTTCTCCATTTTCAGTTTACAAACAGCCTACGCCTCTCCAGCATTTCCTGTCCAGTTCTCTCATGTGAGTATACAAAACAACTTTCTGAGCTGGTGTTTATATAGAGGAATTATTTTTACTTTATGGAGTGACTACTTATATCCAGTTGTTAAGGGAGTTGTTGTAAAACGGCTCAACAAATGGAGCTCTCAGCCCCCCTCTGTGGCCGAGCGGTTCTAGGCGCTTCAGTCCGGAACCGCGCTGCTGCTACGGTCGCAGGTTCGAATCCTGCCTCGGGCATAGACATGTGTGATATCCTTAGGTTTAAGTAGTTCTAAGTCTAGGGGACTGATGACCTCAAATGTTAAGTACCATGATGCTTAGAGCCATTTGAAGCTCTCAACTGTCTACTTCAACGAAGAGCCTGCCCCAAGTGCAACATGCTGTCCATATGCATTCGACAATGTCGATTTCACTGCATCCACGATCAATGGCTTGAACACTTTTCACAGCATAAGGGATATCAAATGCTTCACCCTCTCAACATCTGAGGAGGCCCAGAGGCTTAAATAGGTTCCCTCTGCAACAGAAGGTCACCTAGGTGATATGGAACATCAAATATTTCAACACAAGTCAAGCAATGCATTACAACAATTACTGAGAGCCGGCACGATATTAGGAGGTACCCATGACTTCTGTCACCTTAGTGTATTATGCCGAATAATACCAAAAAGTCAACGAGATAGTAGACACATTCATCTCTAGTGAATCAGCTTTTATTGAAAAAGTCAAGACTGCCTTTAAGAATAATAAGACCGTTGCGCTCTTGGAATTTTAAGAGTTCACTTCCAACATGCACTTGTAACTGAACGCCTACCGTCCGCATCTCGACCACTGAAAGATGATCTAGACGCGATCTCCGAGGTGCAGATGTACCTGGTCGAAATACCTGAGTCACTGGGTACAGCACGCGTCACTATATTTTGGAATATTCTTCTGAGAAATCCCAGGTACGAAAAACGCGTCCGCCATTAGTTAGAGTGGGAGGTTCTAAAGTCGATTTTATTGGCGGCCACGAGCAATTGCGTCCATGTAATATGCACCATTGGCCTGTTGTGCTTCAGAGAGATGTTATTCAACCTACAAAAATGTATTATGAGACAATAGGAAAAGTTTAGCTTTACAAAACTTATAAATGTGGTTAATTGTTCACTACGACACCAAAAGGTAATATAAAATTTCTTGTTAATTGTACCGTCACCAGATTATGGGCCTACATATATACACATCTCAAGTGTCTGTTTGTATGTGACACATTAAAATAATTTTTCAGTAAAAGACTTTTCATTAAAATGCCATAAAAAGGGAAACTAATTGTAGTACGGATAAATATCTCAAATATTTATGCATTTTTCGAGTAACTATCTAAGGAATAGTTAACTGTTTATTTTTCACAAAGAACTACAAAATAACCGTGTCAAAATTATAATAAAATTTTCTACGTCAACACTAATGTTCATTATATTTTTCAGTAAAAGGCTCAAATAGGATGAAACAGTTTTGTTTAAAACTAAAAATGGCTATTCCAAGAAAACACAGAACTAAAATTCATTTCATAAAAAACCTAAAAATCTGAGTCCTAGTGATTAAGAAGCATGTGCCGCCTTTTGTAGTGTTCTGGGGACCATCACGAATCGTGATGACTTCAGTTTAATTATTGCCTTTGAATAAAAGTGTAATTTCAATTCGTCTGATTGTGCATTTCTTTCAGTTACCTTCCGTACTATACTGTAGAAGTTCTCTATATGTATGGTCAACATTTCATCTAGCTATGTTACTTGGCAACGACACCTCATGCGAAAGATCCTGTAGTCCTTAAATTTTGCGCAATAGTGTGTGTCAGCCAACACAACTGCAGACAGCGCCTACCATTCTCAAAGGAATACACTGAACGGCTCAAACACTCTGCGCTAGCGGTATTTCTTTCAGGAAGACCATGTTCACTTCCCCTAGGATGTGCAGTTGTAAGGCGTACTTCAAACTTCTAGTCGTGATTGGGGGAAGAGGAGGGAGTGGAGACTATAAACAGAATTGGACTAGACTATTAGCAAGGGCTTACAAAATCTAGGAGTAACTCTCGTACACAGAAAAAACGGAAACTTCCGATAATCTCAAACACAGCACACGAATGCCAAGAACGTCTGTGCACAACGTATCGTATCAGAAAATCGACGTTCCGAATAAAGGATGACACGTACATAATTTCAAAGTACTGACATCACATACCGTCCTCTTTCTCAAACTGCATCACTTCGATGTCTAGTACACACAATACGCACAAAGTACACACACTTTCCCCCAAGCACTAGATAAAGTAGTGCTGCTTCGTTCAGAGTCCCGAAGGATTTGCTTTTACGGCTGGTTTCAGGAGTACAGTGAATATTTTCCAGTTCTTTTCTAATCAAACGTACCACATGCGCTGACTCCAATACCTCATTTTTTTGTTGAGACAAACGTTTCAATTTCCGTGCATCTTCGTTGTTTTGCTTGACAATGTTTAATAAAATTAACAGGTTGATACAAGCACTTAAAGGAAAGCATTAGATTCGGACAGCAATATGACGATCTCGTGCTTTTCTTCGATAAATGTTGATATAATCTGAGTGGACACAACGCAAAAATGAATTGTTTACCATTTCAGCTATAGACAAATCGTCATTTAACAATGTTAGCTGTTTCATTATGTACTACGCGGCTTCTAAAAGTGACGAGGGCATTCCAGCAAAACATACCCGCAATGAATATCTACTGAGGGAAATAGAACGGGGCAATCCTGAATAGCACAAATTGTATGATGTCTGTCTCAAGTCGAAACAACCATTTCACCCTCGACTTACTGAGCGTTCCATCCTGCCAATTTGATATGGCACGGTATGAAATCGATAGATATTCTCTTTCCACCTCGGAGAAGCGGAAGTGGTGTTGGAACCTAAGGTGTTTTAGGCATGTCTCCACCTGCTCCCGCTTCCTCCCCCTCTCTGCCACCCGTCTGTTTAGAATTATACACGCTATGAGGCACTGAGGTAGGTCATGTGCAAAGACCTCGCATGTGCACAACGAAGTTATGAGGCTAACGGGGAAGAGAGCCTAACCCAAAAGCCTCCCCAATCGAACGTAGGCCGAATCTCCACGGTCAGCTGCGTCAGTCACTTACGCCTGCCAGTTCTTCGGGCAAGAGGATATAAACTTAACCAGTAGCTGCAGAGACCGTAGAAAGCTTAACCGACGTTGGTAGCGACACAGAGAGCACAATGTGTGTCGTCCAAGTATGGTGGTTGCTTGGTCGGCTGGGACTACTTGCCGTACACGAACCTGTACACGCAACCAATACGAGAAAGTGGGGCAAACTCTCGGAACGCGGAGAGCACAGGGTAACAAAAACCAGCTGATTATCCTGCAAAAAGAAGGCGCTTCTGGAAATGTCGAGACAAGCTGGCGTGTCGTCTTCCCGAATAACCCGATTACATTTCTCCAAAATGTTTGTAAATGAGTGATTCTCAGTGCCTCTAATTTTCATGCAATACGTCCACTGTTCTTGACTCAAGGTGTAGTTATTTCTACAATGAAAATCTGAAAATCTACGTTTGGAACATGAGTTCGACAATGTTGGGTGTCGGAATATGATCACTGCTTGATTTGTGACGGTACGCGCCGGAATTCCGTACCGGTACCTCTGACGAAAGAAAAGCGTTAAAGTAACGTTTTAAGACTTTAACTCTCAAAAAACAGTACACCCGAACCTCTCTCTTTTACAAATCAAACATGCTTGAGAAAGGGGGGGGGGGAGAAGAAGGGGAGGGAGGGAGGGAGAGGGAGAGGGAGAGGGGGAGAGAGGGAGAGAGAGAGAGAGAGAGAGAGAGAGAGAGAGAGAGAGAGAGAATATTTACGCGGAAGCCTTTTGGCATTTGCTACATGAAAATTGCGTAAGGGCACTTCAGTGACTTTGCCTAGTATCGCCCAAACGTCATAACACGTCACTTGTGCCTGGAAAATCTATACCTCATGTGCCTAGTTTAACTACACACAATGCAATTCAACGTGAAAATCAATGTTATTACGAAAATAAGTCAATTAGAAGTTCATTTCTTCTTTAAAAATGAATTTCGACTGCCGATATCACATTCAGCTTGTGAAGCAAACTAACCCGGTCGAACGTGTGGGTTTCTCTACATTTCAGCAAGAATATAATGGTCAGAAAATCTGTTAATATATGGAATATTTTCCGACAATATGGAGCTGTAGCCACAGGAAGACGGAAGAATGATCAGGGTTGAACGTCTAGTCGACTACGAGGCCATTAGAGACTGACCACAAGCTCAGATTGGTGAGGGATGAGGAAAGAAATTAGCTATTTCTTTTCAAAGGAACCGTAACACCGGCTAGACCGTGGTTTGAACCACGGTTCTCCGGAATGAGAGTACAGTCACCGTCGCCTCGCCTGTCTTCTCAAGAAATGCTGACAAATGTCTTATACTGAATTAAATAGCCAGTAACGTCCGAGTTTTGTTCTGTAGATACGCATTTTATAAAAATGATATGGTCCCATCGCGTGGTTTCCACAGACAAAGACTCAAAGGAGGAAATTAAATTTCCATACTTTGCGCCATCGCGAAAGCAGAAAGTACTAAAAGGCAAAGTACGATGAATTATCAAGGAAACTGTGTGCAGAGAAGATAATTCTATTCTAGATTTATTATAACCTACATTTCGTGTTATATCGAAGGACCACTGTTATGGACGTTTACTAATCGGTAGCTATAATGAAATAAGCCCACCTGAGGATTATTACGAATCGTATCGAATGTGTCTTGCAAATGTAACTAACTATAACTTAGTGTATAGAATCACACCGGGAAAATGAAAAATATTTCTTCCCCTTTCAACGCGCTTATGAACCACTAAATCATTGTAACTTTGAGCTCAAGGGGCGAATAACTGGTGTCTAAGACTTCACTTTACTGTTTTGCAGTCGTCGTGTGCCGGTAAGGAAACTTTAGTATTTGCTTTATAACAAATCCCAGTCATTCCCATCATCAGCATAGATACAGTCTAAACCCGAACATAGTGTTGTTTGCTGAAATTTATCCTCGAAGTATTTTAAAAATTTATTCTGCCGGCACTTAATTTCGTTGAGCTTTTTTTCTGTTGTATTTGCAGGAAGCAGATGGTGACAAAGCCATCACTACACCCACCAAATGGGCGGCTTTTATTTTCGGAAAAAGTGTTACAAGAGTGTCGAAAGGCGGATAATCACTCCGTGGTTGCAAAAAATGTGGTGAATTTCTCAACTGGTTGGCTATAAGTGGGATTTCCCAATTATGGTCCACCTCAGTTTAGATGGCGGGCTATTGAACATCCTAGACGAACTTTATCCACTTCTCTTGCAACGCTGAGTCTCTCTTGTGATTGAAATGCTGGATTCTGGACGAGATTTAAACAAAAGGCTCCAGATTTCATATGCAGACCTGTGACGCCCTCTTCCCTTTTCTTTAATTTTTTTCGGAAGACTAGATAAAGTGGGTTAAAAACATCAATGGATGTACTGACGTTGCAGTGAGGGTCGCTCATCCATTTGTTGAACCAATGAAAAACCAGCTGTAACGAGATTCCAAACCCATTACCGGACTAATTGACGATCCAGCACTGTTGCCAACCTGAAAGAGTTAGCAAACTAGCTTTGATGAATCTCTCGAGCTTCTGACGGTTAGTGGAACGCGGGCGATTTCTCTGGCGGGATTTCTGGCTCCTTACTGTATGATTATGATTGTTAACAGTTCTTGTTCGATTCTCGCGAACGGCAAGAGAAGTGAGACAATGAGAGATGTGGCTGAGTTCAGAACGGTTGCTGTAAATTGCACGCAAGCCCTACACGGTGTATAGAATAGGCATAAGCTATTCTAATCTTAAAAGAAGTTAATGATAACAGTACAATACTGAATGCGCATTTCGTTACACTGCTGCTGCGTCAATGGGTATCAGGTTCGTTTGGCTAAACCAATCATTCCAACTCCCAATATCGAAAGAGTAGTCCAAAATGACTAATATATGGTTTTGACTTCAAACTATGTGTTCCTTGCTAACAAAGTATAGCATATAGAAGGGCATTACCATTACCATTACCACCACCACCACCACCACCACAACGTTTCTGAAACTGGTGACACTGCGATCGCGTCAGTTGATAATTTTTTCGATACGTTGTGAGGAGAGCACGAGAAACTAAAATGAAATATTCATACTGCAAAGAGACATGTAGTGCTCTGCACGACAATGCACGGCCAACAGTGGCCCAACGTATTGAGTTAAAGTACATAACTTAGCCTGATCAAGGAAAATGGTTTTGCACCACGAATAGTAACCAGATTTGATTCCATGTTCTGAGATGAAAGCATTCGTGGTCTCCAGCGAGAAAAGAAAAATTCAAGGCCAAAATATTTGCAAACAGGACTGTCACCTATAGTTTGGGATATGAAACGTTTAAATCCTCTTTTTTTTTTCTTCGGGGGCCAATCAGTCACCACCACTAAACAGACGTGCTTGAAAATAAATTAAAGCTTCTCAACAAGAGAGAGAATATTCATCAACCAAGAAAGAACATTCTCTCTAGCATAGAACTTCCATTTTCTGGCCGATTATAAAACTGTTGAAAAATTAGTGAAACAAGTTGTCTCATCCACTTGGCACTTTTGGTTGATCCACTGTATCTGGAAGAATAGCCGGCCGGTGTGGACGAGCTGTTCTAGGCGCTCCAGTCTGGAACCGCGCGACCGCTACGGTCGCAGGTTCGAATCCTGCCTCGGGCATGGATGTGTGTGATGTCCTTAGGTTAGTTAGGTTTAAGTAGTCTAAGTTCTAGGGGACTGATGACCTCAGATGTTAAGTCCCATAGTGCTCAGAGGCAACTGAACCATTTCTTTTTTGGAGAATAGTTGTGCATTTCGTGACTATTTCTGAATTGCCCCGAGTATTATTACTTCCCCACGAAGTACAGCACGGCACAGTGCTGCCCTCATCGTCAGGAACACAGTTATTAGAAGGCGGCAAGTTTCACAGCTGCGATGAATGTATGTACATAACTGATGTATGTTTCAAGAGAGAAAAGCATTTTTACTGTCGGCAAAATGAACTATCAGGGGTGTGACATGTATGCGGGCAAGAACCGATATACTCTTGGCATAATTCAATGAATAACATGTGAACTGTCTCTCTCTAGTACATATGGAAACCACGAAAATGTGTGTACTTTCTGGTTACGCTTCATAGAAGCGCTTGAACTGAGACACAAAAGGATCTGTTAATTTCTCTCTTGCGTACCAGAAAGATCTCTTCATGTCACAGATTTACTGTAAGAGTTAATACAGTATCGAATATTTTGATGGGGTGTTAGGCGAATACCCAACGTGGCTGCTAACCACATGTATCGCGTGGACTAATTAAGATACGTAATATGGACACACTGACTTTCCGTAAATAAATACGTTTTTGAATATTCTAAGTCTTTTAGCAAATTCGTGTCCCTTCTGGTGGCATATTTATCACGAGCTACATGTCAGCAGAAGATTTGTGTTCCTTCAGTCGTACATTTACTTGTGGAACCAAGCCGAAGACACGAGCCACATCAGATATATATGACGACACTCAAGAAGTCTGAAACCTAATGCAGTTAAGCAGTTTGTGAAATGCTGTATTGTCGTGACGAAAGAATGAACTAGTTGATCTTGATAAGCTGGTTTTAGAGTCTCTGTGATTTGAAGCGTACATTCTACAACGTTTGGTACCTTTCACCTTACGGTCGAGCACTGCATGATTCAAACAACCTTATACAGGATGTTACAAAAAGGTACGGCCAAACTTTCAGGAAACATTCCTCACACACAAAGAAAGAAAATATGTTATGTGGACGTGTGTCCGGAAACGCTTACTTTCCATATTAGAGCTCATTTTATTACTTCTCTTCAAATCACATTAATCATGGAATTGCGTGCGGATTCTCGTCAGCCCACACATGTTGATTGTGAAAATTTACACAATTTGATCACGTTGGAATGAAGCCTCATCCGTAAAGAGAACATTTGCACTGAAATGAGGATTGCTAATCCATACATCAAATGGGCATCTGCCAACTCCGCATTTGTAAACATTGCACTGACTGCAAAACCACGTTCGTGATGAACACTAACCCGTTGATGCTACGTACTGATGTGCTTGATGCTAGTACTGTAGCGCAATGAGTCGCATGTCAACACAAGCACCGAAGTCAACATTACCTTCCTTCAATTGGGCCAACTGGCGGTGAACCGAGGAAGTACAGTACATACTGACGAAACTAAAATGAGCTCTAACATGGAAACTAAGCGTTTTCTGACACATGTCCACATAACATCTTTTCTTTATTTGTGTGTGAGGAATGTTTCCTGAAAGTTTGGCCGTACCTTTTTGTAACACCCTGGAAAAAAAACACGGGTCAACTACGGAGCTAACAGTCACTAAACTAACAATCAAAATCATACGTTATACCCCTCAACTCTTGCGACATCAAACATTGTAATATGCTGTTGGCATATTGGAACTAGTGGGGATCGAATGATCATTTCTGACGCTAGCTTCGTTTGTTTCTATGATTCAACTTCGCAAAAGAAAGATGTATACAAGTGGCCAAGTTAGGATGTATTCCAAATAATTATGACGGAGCAGCCCAATGGAAGTTATAGTATTGAGTCTTTCCTACATTCGAGTTTGTCGTGCTCCGGTAAGTGAAAATAGCTGAAATGTTTACAGCCAACATTTCATCGATGGTGACGTACAATTACAGGAGCTGATGGGCTACGCAAGGTGCTCAATTTTACCACTCTGCAGGCAGCAGAAAAAAACAGTGAACGCAAAATGCATAGAAGGTATATAGTAGAGGTCAGCAACTTGTAATGTTAATCACTGACGCGTTACACCGTATCAACTACGTGAAGATGTTGGGCCTGTCACCAGAACATCTGTAATGCGCAAATACGGTTTGAGAGTGTCTTCACGAGAGAGGCCTCTACGCCGTTCACGAAGCATCGCAAAGGGCTGCGTTTACAATACGACCGAATTGGACTAAGGTGCATTACCACTGCGTACATTAGACAGAATACAACAAATTTCTTGTCGTAGGCACACCTTTTCGGTGTATATTAATCTGGAGAGAAATATGAACACGTACTGTCCCTCTCGTATCGCTGCAATGAACTAACTTGCCATTAAAGGCGCCAATGATTCCACTGGCACACTCAGTTGTTCGTGTTTCGCCATTGTATCCGCGAATGATTATTGGTTGCGTGGTGTGAACCCAAACGTTACCGATAAGAATTTATACATTTTTAATGGATTTGTTTGTGTATTTTGGTATAAAGGCCCCGTACTCTCCACTGGCTCGTTATAAACTAATTCTGTTTCCTTCGATTTCTTACCCCTAATTTTTTATCTTTGTCTAAAGTTGAATAACAAGAATACTGATTTCAAACAAGTTTTCGCCTTACTGGGCCGTCTTTTCTACAAACATGTGACGAAAGAACCCATAAATAACATTTATGTACCTGTATGGCACTGAGAATATCTGCACAACACTGTAAATGGTGACAGTTTGCGATGGTGTCTTGTTTGATAAACTGTTTCATCCACTCACAGCACTTTTTGCTGACAACAGTTACACCGTTTGCTCTTTGCCCTCGAGCTTGCATTGTGCACAACACGGTTCCGCGTCCGGTGTATTTTTCCAGCGGTGCTAACTGTGCAGTAAGTGCCGCACACCGTAGTATGTACAAGTTTACTGATAAATAGTTAGCAGACATGCGCCTAGAGAATGGGTTCACGAAATACAGTGGAAAAGCAGCACAACGACGCTATGCCGAGCTGTTCCGGCAGCGAGCGCAACCACATCACATTACTACCGCATTCTATTGTTGCGTTGCCTTGTGTTTTGTGTTCCACATTTTGGTGATTGTATATTACTGGCTACTCACTACTGAGAAGGTATTTTTACAGGAACAAAACTAATTGGGGTAACTAATCGAATAAATAATAATTACATGCACCAAAACACTCAGAAAATATGTTGGGTATTAATAAACTACTTCAGCTGTATTTAGTACTTTATTTTTAGATCACTATCGATTTAGTATAGATTTAAGTGTCAGGGAGTCGTTTCTGAAAGTATCTGTATGGAGTGTAGCCACGTATGGAAGTGAAACATGGACGATAAATAGTTTGGACAAGAAGAGAATAGAAGCTTTCGAAATGTGGTGCTACAGAAGAATGCTGAAGATTAGATGGGTAGATCACATAACTAATGAGGAGGTACTGAATAGAATTGGGGAGAAGAGGAGTTTGTGGTACAACTTAACTAGAAGAAGGGATCGGTTGGTAGGACATGTTATGAGACATCGAGGGATCACCAATTTAGTATTGGAGGGCAGCGTGGAGAGTAAAAATCGTAGAGGGAGGCCAAGAGATGAATACTCTAAGCAGATTCAGAAGGATGTAGGTTGCAGTAGGTCCTGGGAGATGAAGAAGCTTGCACAGGATACAGTAGCATGGAGAGCTGCATCAAACCAGTCTCTGGACTGAAGACCACAACAACAACAACCACCGGTTTAGTGACACTAAAAGCCACATGTTCAAGTGAACGTATAACTAAAACATTAGCTTTTGCTAACAGCATGGCATCGCCCGCAGCGCCTCTCCTGGGCTCGTGTCCATATCCGTTGGACCCTAAACGACTGGAAAACAGTGGTCTGGTCAGATGAGTTCCAATTCCAGTTGTTAAGAGCTGATGTTACGATTCGAATGTGGCGCAGATTTCACGAAGACATGAACCCGAGCTGTCAAGAAGGAACTGTACAAGCTGGTGATTGCTCCACAATGGTATGGGCTTTGTTAAAGTGGAATGGACTAGATCCTCTGGTCCAACTGAACCGATTATTTCTTCTACTCGGAGACCATTTGCAGCCATTCGTGGACTTCATGTTCCCAAACAACGATGGAATTTTTATGGATGACGATGCGCCACGTGACCGGGCCACAATTGTTGGCGATCGGTTTGAAGAACATTCGGAACATTTAGAGCGAACGATCTGGCCACCCATACCGCCCGATACGAATCCCACCCATCGAACATTTACGGGACATAATTGAGAGGTCTGTTCGTGCACAAAATCCTGCACCGGCAACATTTACGTAATTACGCACGGCTATAGAGACAGCACGGCTCACTATTTCTGTAGGGGACTTCAAACGGCTTGTGAGTCCAGGCTACGTCGAGTTGCTGCACTACGCCGGGTAAAAGGAGATCGCACACGATATTAGGAGGTGCCGTGCGTCTTTTGTCACCTCGGTGTGTGTATATCATTATAAGTGAACACGAGGGCCTTTTCTGCAGCGTAGTGACTGCCAAACCTGACACGAACTCGGTAGAGGCTCGGTGCCGCTTTTGTTTTCAATCGCTTCACTTGCAAAGGCAGAAGTCGGCACCGGTTTATTTCTTTAGCCGCGATTACGATGCACCAGCTGGGAAACTCGGGTTCGCGGTGTCAGCGCAGCGGTGTCGACACGGAGCTCGATCCGGATGAAACCAGTTGCGCGGGATGACTCAGGTGCGACGTACTGGGGCTGTTTTCCCACAGAAACGCCGGCTGTGACAGTTTCGCGAGCGGCAGCGGCGCCGGTGCCGGCTGCGTGGGTGGGGCGGAGGCGGCTGGCGGCGCATGCGCGGCACGCCCGGCCGCTTCCTTCCGGCGCCGGCCGCCTCCTCCGCTTATTGAATATAATTAGTAATAAAGCGGCTGGACGACGCAGCCTCGTTTCAGCGCGCGATCGCGCTTCCGGCTGAGCCACGGCCCGGCACGTCATTTCCTAGTGCGGGCGCTGGTGCAGGTTGGGAATTAGCGGAACACGGGACAGGAAGCGGCGCGCACACGTCGCCGGGTCACGCGCGCCTCGCCCGTTCCTTCCGCTCTATGTCAACACACTGCCATCTGCGGTCGACACATCATCCGCCCTTCTCTTTAAACGCTCAATGCAAACAAACATTTGCCACCTTTTCTGTGTATACTCGAGCAAAAGGTGAAAAGTGACTGAAATGTATCCAAGGGAGAGGGCGGAGGAGGGAATATTAAAAGCTTTTATTATTATTATTATTATTATTATTATTATTTTATTCTGTTAATACGCTAAGTGAAGAACAGTTTCGATTGAGGAGGGGATTAGAGACAAGAGAAGCGATGCCAGCATTGAAGCTACTTCTTGCAAAGTAATTACAGAAAAACAACCTACGCTGCCTTTGTAGACCTTGAAAATCCCTTTTATCATACGCCGTAACAGAAACATATTGCTCAAAATCAATTAAGATTTCCTAGAATCCTAGGATTCGGGTGTGGCGCTTAGCGTATGTCTACACACAGTTCAGTTGTCAGCTAGACATTATACAGCGCGATACTGACTTAAAGGATAACGGGGAGTATTTTGACGGCACGATCGAGATACTCAGTTGAGACGAAGAAATTGATTAGAAGATATCATTCTGTTCTGCATCCAAGAAATAATGGAGTCTCCTGGGGAACAATTCACAAAGATCCTTTGAGATCGGCTTGAAGATTATTGTGAATATTTTAAATACACGATTTGGTGACCTAGGCAGTCATCAGTAACCGACGACAACCACACAATTATTGGCGACTACAGAGACGGCATTGCTCTGAAGACTTCCGCAAACTGATAGAATTCAACATTCTGTACTTCAACACGACTATACAATGTACAGTGG
This sequence comes from Schistocerca nitens, assembly GCF_023898315.1. Lineage (NCBI taxonomy): Eukaryota > Metazoa > Arthropoda > Insecta > Orthoptera > Acrididae > Schistocerca > Schistocerca nitens. Next base: position 77,132,047 of record NC_064616.1, on the reverse strand, counting down.
CTGACAAAAGTATTCGGACACTGGGAGTACTCAGTATTTTTAGCTCAAAACATATATTTTATTCTTTACAAATGTGTAATACGTATGTCAATCTGAACATATGCAAAAAAAATAACAAAACACGCTTTATACAAAAAAAAAAGAAAGAAAATCGAAATATACAATGGGCAAAAGTATTCAGTCAGCAGTAAATATTTGATAATGCGTCCCTTACAGGTATAACAGACCTCAGTCTTTGTGGCGTAAAGTAAACAACCTTTTTCGTTATATCCGAACCGATATTCACCCATTCTTCTTCTATCAATGCAAGCAAATGTATCAAACTGCTCACATGTCGTTTGCGTAGTTCCGTTTTCTGTTCATTCCAGATATTTTCGATGGGACTGAGGTCCGGAGACTGCGGTGGGCTAATAAGGCGGCGATGAGGCGTGTTGTATAGAATCCACAGTTTGACAATTTCCGCCGTATGCTTAGGATCATTGGCTTGTTGGAAAAAAAGTCATCTCCAAGATCCAACTTTGCAGCACTTATCGTCAGATTTTGAGTATATCGAAACAGAAAATTTGTCCACAGTGCCTTCAATAAAGACAAGCTCGCCAACACCTCTGGAAGACATGCATCCCAACACCATTACACTGCCGCCTCCATGTTTGATGGTTGCTTTCATGTTTTTGGGCTCCCACTCTGTGTTTGCTTGACGTCACACTAAATTGCGGCCACCCGCGTGGCTCAAACTAAATCTGCATTCCTCACTCCACAGAATCTTGTCCCAAAAGGTCACATCCTTACCTACAAATTCTTCAGCAAAAACCATTCCCTTTTTGCGTTACAGTTACTGACGAACGGTTTGTGCCTTGACACTCTGGCATTGTATCTAGCACTGTTAAAGCATCTGCGCACTGTTCTAACACTATCTTCGGTACCAACGTCTTCTGCCAGTTCTGCCGCTATAGCAGGAGCCGTTGTCCGCGGGTCTTTCACAATTCGAACTATCTTCCTCTTGTCGCTGTTCGTGAGTTTCTGAGACGCACCTCTCGTGGACGATTGACGAAGGTTTTCTTCTTCTTCTTTCCATTTCTGGACGTTGCTAAATATAGTTTTTCGGCTTCGGTTGACGACCCTGCATATGATTTTCCCCACTGTGCAGCCGCACAATAAGCCTTCGCTCTTCCACTGTCGTTTCCCTGCCTTTACGAGGCATGGTGCTAAGCTGATCTTTTCTGACGAGACTTGTGCTTTCCTGTAGTACGAGACAGTTGCCTTGCGTGCACTGACTGCTTGCTGTCGCCGAGTTGTGGCTTCCGACTGCGGTTACCTCGTCGAGCGGGGTGGTGTCTGATTACTTTTGTCCCGCGTGGAACACACGCCTATGATGGTAACACAGACTTAATCGTTCCAGGTAGGGGGTTCAGTGACACACACATAGTCGACGTCTATCGAAATCTTCCCTGCATTGTGGCATATACACACAATTGACCGTGAGATACGCATATGACCTGTGTCTGAATACTTTTGTCCGCCTCTGTAAGTGTTCCATGAGATATGGCAATTCTGAAATTGTGTCTTGTGTTGATTCCAACGACTAACTCAGCACCAATTTCCAATCAAATGATTCATGGAGTCACAGTCAATGTTGCAAAGATTCCGACAGGGCATTTAAAACTCCTTAATGAGTTATTTGATGATTTTAAGTAGAAGTGTAGTAGCCAGTTTCGTGTACGTCGCCGATAGATTCCCTTAGTGCCCGAAAGATTTTCAAATTTATTAGGCTCTCACACAAAGTCCACATTCCACGTTGGCGATCGCGGATAGCGCAACGGTAGTTTTAATGCTTCAGATTCAGTACCAATGGCCTCGATAACCGTTGAGCGCACAGTCTACACCCAAAGGCCCTCAACTCGTGACGTTCACGCGCGATTTCCATGTTTTTCCATTACACTCGAAAGATCACTACAGGGCCAGTTCGTTCACACGAAACAACAAATTAAGCACCACACAAATGTGTCGAGTATGTGAGAAAAAACAACTGCTTATGTAAATTTATTAAGAGATTTCTGGACTTGTCACAGCAGTTGATCGGAGAATTACACGGAAGATTAACTGTAGTGGACGTTCGAGATTTGCAACTGATGCGTCTCTGACGGCTAATTGCCCAGAGCTTTGAGACACTGCAAATTGCTCTGCTACTGGTTCTGGTATCCAGTATGGGAGAAGGTTAAATGCGAAGCACCACTGACATCGAGATCACTGCAGAGTATAAAGTAGCTAATATGGACAAGGATGTGGAAAAAGTCAGTATTTATCTTGTTAAAGGAACTATTTATGGCCGGGTGGGAATTTTATTGTTCCCTTAATTATAAGCGTAAACTAAAAGATTGTGGACGTTGGAGTGTAGAACATCTACAATTCTGTGATTTTCATTTACAATTATGAAGTTGTTCTACCAAGAAGCGATGGAAAAATCAGCGCTCTCTCTCTCTCTCTCTCTCTCCCTCTCTCTCTCTCTCTCTCTCTCTCTGTGTGTGTGTGTGTGTGTGTGTGTGTGTGTGTGTGTGTGTGTGTGTGTGTGTGTCTCCATACTTCCTGTGGTTGCATGAAAGAGCACATATTAAATGTCAGAAGCCCCCCCTAGTACTACACTTTACTGATTTCGTAAAACAACAACATCTACTGCATTTTTATTACAGCTATTCATATGTCATTTGACCATTATCACTGCCCACAAATGAGGACGACACGGACTCTTTCTTACAGTGTTTCTGAAACCGGAGACTGCCAAAAAACCTGTATCCGCAAGAATCTTCATGATTACTAACGAGGTTTTCATTAATTCGGCATTCGCGGGACGGATATGCTTTTTCCTACAAAAAAGGAGACCACACACAGATCACTCCACCTCATTGTGAAATATGTGAAGTCCCTTCGTTTTGGCTGTTAGCAAGCCCTGAAATTTTCCAACACAACTGGAACAAAACAGTACCTTGCTCCACTCAGGCGTGGGCAGACAGTCTAACACATTATGCAGGAACGATGCAACAAAGTGGGCAGACATGGTTTGAACGTAACTCAAGACATTTACGGTATGTAATGTAATATCTCAAATAGTTGGCCGACCCCATACAACAGATGCTTTTAAAATATTTCTCACATACTTGCGAACGAAACAACGTAGTTTTATGACTCCGCATTTCTTCAACGAATGTCATTAATAATTATACAGAAAAACATCACTGTAGAAAAGAGAACAACTGACTACTAAACAAAACAAGTTAACCACCCAGAAGGGATAGTCAGACGTTGCTGTAACGTACATACCATTCCCAGGTATGTATATAACTGTAGTATCAATTCTCTGAAACAGATAGAATGGCCAGTAGAGTGCAGTAGTGCTGTTACCAAGCCGAGGTGACAAAAGTCATGGGTTACCGCCTAATATCGTTTCGGACCACCTTTTGCCCGAAGTAGTGCAGCAACTCTACACGGCATGGACTCAACAAGCCGTTGGAAGTCCCCTGCAGAAATACTGAACCATGCTGCATCTACAACCGCCCGTAATTGTGGATGCGTTGGCGCTGCAGAGTTTTGTGCACCACCAGCTTCCAAAGTGCCTTATTAACAACTCGGTTCCACGGTCCGTGGCTTCGTAGGGTCTGCGTCACACTCGAATAATCCATCAGCTCTTACCAAGTGAAATAGGAACTCACCTGACCAGACCACGGTTTTCCAGTCGTCTAGGGTGGAAACGACATGGTCACGAGTCCAGGAGAGGCGTTGCAGGCGGTGTCGTGCTGTTAGCAAAGGCAGTCGCGTATGATGTCTGCTGCCATAGCCCATTAAAGCCCATTTCGCCACACTGTCCAAATGGATACGTTTGTCGTAGTACGTTCCACATTGAGTTATGAGGTTATTTCATACAGTGCTGCTTCTCCGTTACCACTGACAACTCTACGCAAACGCCGCTGCTCTCGGTCGTTAAGTGAAGGCAGTCGGTCACTGCGTTCTCCGGGCTTTGACGTAATGCCTGAAATACGGTATTTTCGGCACACTCTTGACACTGGGGACTTCGGAATATTGAATTTCCTAACGCTTTCCGAAATGGAATTTCCCATGCGTTTAACTCCAACTACCATTCCGCATTCAGAGTCCATTAATTCCCATCGGTGGCCATAATCACGTCGGAAACCTTTTCCACATGAATCACCTGAGTAAAATGACAGCTCCACCAATGCAGTGCCCTTTTGTACCTTGTGTACGAAATACTACCGCTATCTGTGCAGGTGGACATCGCTATCCCGTGACATTTGTCACTTCAGTGTATAAGGGCGAGGACAGCGTCGGATGTTGAGTGATCACTGCACGACACGGAGGTGGTGCGAACTAGTGAGAGACGTTATCAGCACCTGTCACAGTTTGAATGTAGCCTCACTGTGGGACTCCATTTGGACAGCTGGTCGTATCATGCAATATCTAGATTAGTGAAGCATTCAGATGTGACAGTGAACCGACGCTGGACTGCATGGGAACGGGAGAGCAGACATATTGGTAGTGAAGGTGTCGGACGACAAAGTCTGACCATCACAAGGGAGAATCCCGTACTGTGCACCTAGCACATAGGAACCCTGTGTTACGTCTGCGCCTGCCATCAGAGAACAAGTAATGGACTTCTTCCAACATTCTGTGTCATCCCGCACCATCGGTCGGAGACTATAACTGCATCCTGACTACGAAAACCATTAATGCCAACACAAACCGCTGCATTTGGAGTGGTGTCGACGATATTCTTTGTTGAGTTTGACAGCGGCCTGCGTCTGACGGTACTCGGTACGTCACGGACACCGTGCGTCCTCATATGTTCTCTCTCATGTGACAGTATCGTGGTGCCATTTACTCGTCCACACGTGGCAAGTATCTGTATGATGTTAAGGTACTCCTGTGGCCAGCAAGATCTACAGATCTGTACCCAGCTCGGACGTCAGCTCCGTCCCGGGTCCAGAACTGTTGAGGGCCAGCTTTCATCAGAAAAAAATGAAGAGATTTCACTTCTTTTTTCACAGTGTGTATATGGCAACCTTGGTAAGAACGAATAAAAATACCACCTTACAGCAGAAAAATGCATCTTAAAAACTTCTTTAGTTTCCTTTGATTTTCGTTACTTTTTAACGCGTTTGTTTGTTTTTCGGAATTTTTCTGCTCTATTCGGACCGACTACTGATTCCTCTTCCTTCAACCCCGTCTTCAGCTCTCCCTTAACGAATTCTCAGTACGACTGAGATTCGAAGATTATGGGCGTGTTTCAAGACCTTTATGGCAGTTATAAGTTGCTATGTGGCAATATGCGCATTCTTAAATTTCGAGTCGTTACCTTAATAGAACTTTAACGTAAACCTATGACCTGTTTTTAACAACTTTTTTGTAATTATGCATTTCAGAGATCTGGTAACTATCGTTAGTCATACAGTTGTCAATAAATTTAAGATAACTCGGCACATACCATTATACTGGTCAATCGTGTTTTACTGAAAATTTTTCTTCCGCATTTCTTCGTAGGACTTGTTCAACGCGCTCTACTCTTGTGATATGTCGACTAACGTACTTTCGACCACGAATATATCTTTCATCGACGCATATATGTTTCTGCTGCAACTGCATTTTACTACAGCACACCTCTCTAATCTAAGGCTTTTTTTCCACGCCATCACCGCTTTTGCGTTTACTAGACGCACTCTCCTAACTGCATTTGAGAGGACGTCCACAATCAGTAAACGTTCAGCAATTTAAGTATGAATGGCACCAGGTGAGGTAGGGGAGGGGGAGGATATTTTATACAATTAGTCAGCAATGACACCCACACTTCAATACAGAATGCCACCGAAAAGCGTTGCGATACGTTGGGCTGTAAGGAAACACAGGTAAATTGAAACACAGAACGATTAAATGCACAGAAGCCCAACGTTAACTGGTAACTCATCTTGGACGAGCATGACCGATTTACACTAACGTTGGGATTTGCTACAATTTACGCGGTAATATAACCACATTTCACGAGGAGGGTTTCATTAACTATGAACTTTAAACATTTTGTATGTTGGACACTTCGTAATTTTTAATTAATCTGCTCCTACGATTTCTTAATTTTATATTTGATTATATGATTACATTTCCCGAGACAAATATACAGGATGTCCCAGCTATCTTGTCCACCCAAAATATCTCTGGAACAATAACAGCTATTGGAAAACGACTTTCACCGGTATCAATGTAGGGCTGGGGCCCATGAATGTACATATTTGGAAACATTCTAAAACGAAAGCATATGTGAAACTTCCTGGCAGATTAAAACTGTGTGCCCGACCGAGACTCGAACTCGGGACCGAGTTAGAGTCTCGGTCGGGCACACAGTTTTAATCTGCCAGGAAGTTTCATATCAGCGCACACTCCGCTGCAAAGTGAAAATCTCATTCTGAAAGCATATGGGTTTCTTAACACAAACTTATTTTTTTTAATGGATCTCCTATATTTTTTCTTCAGAAATTCATAGCATGACAAAGCACATACACAATGGCGTTGATTGCATCGCAATATTGCCATTACATCCCGAGATATTGAGACGCGAAGTTGACGCTTGAAACACCCGACATGCGCTGCTAGCGCACGTCCTGAGGCTCAGGCGTGAACCCCATGCTGCTCGTAATCGCGATGTGATTGACATGTGTAATCACACCTCCATACTTATCAAGAGGTCCGAAACGAATACTACGGTCTGCTGCCATCAACTCTCATAAGCACATAATGGTTTCCATCTTGCACGTTTTACGTATCTACGTACACAATATGAACAAGTACCGATCGGTGTACACCCGTCAGGTTGTCTTATTTATCCTGCACACCCAAAATAAGGTTTATCTAATGCGTTATATGACCCATTGTGCCTGTCGCGCAGGGCCTGGCTCTACCTAGTCAAGTGTCCAACGTAGTTCCCACTACTGCCACAGTTACCACTTCGCCGTGTTTATGATTTGAGACCCATGCAAACTCCTGTACTCCACCACCCTCCAAGCATCCCATTTGTTGTTGCTTTGGCGTGCAGTACACCGCTTGCCAGTGTAGTCGTGCATCAGAGTAATCTAGTGACGGCACGGAGGTAGTACACATTGTGAATAAACGTTGTGTTGTGGAACTTATACTGTACAGTATAATGTACACACATGAAGATATGGTAGAAATGCTGCTGATCTATGGAGAATGTACGTAGACGGGAAATACGTTATGAGATTGCTTGTTTGTTGATAGTAGTGTTAGCGAACATTATGATTATTAAGTTAATATGTCTGTTTTCTACCCTACTCTACATACCTGTACTGTACCCCGTTGTAGGTGGACGAAATGCTGTTCAGGCAGAACGACTGTACAGAAGACGATTGCCTGACAAGCCATCGCCTTCGTGCCGGATGTTTGGTCGTCTCACATCTCGTCTACGTGAAACGGGAAGCTTAAATCCAAGACCTAGACATCGTCCTAAAACACGCACAGATGAAGGTGCTGAAGTTGCTGTGCTCGCTACCATAGCTGTGAATCCTCAAATCAGCACACGTCAAATTGAACGTGAAGTTGGTGTGTCGAAATCAAGTGCACAGCATATTCTTAAACGTCATAAATTTCATCCTAACCATGTTCATTTACACCAGGATCTTCATGGAAATGACTTCCGCAATAGGGTAACGTTTTGTCGGTGGGCTCAGCAAAAACT